>NC_045599.1:14838462-15144920 GCF_009762305.2 Zalophus californianus
GACTGGGGGAAGAAGGACATCTTTCAAGTTCTTTTAATTTAAGAAATGATTTCATCCTTGCATCTGAATCTGTCTGAAGTTATGTCCAAGTTAAATGGAATGGAACAGAACCCATCGGGGTCCTGATGTTATGGAAGAACTTCTATACCTGCCTAGCGAGAGGCCTGAATAAGACGGGTCTTTGCATCTATTCTATTTCCACTGGAAAGGATGTTAGGGTAGGAGCTTCGTATCTTAGGGAACCCGTGACATGTCAGTGCATCTTGCAGTGGGAGTCCTTCTCCTCCACTATTTTTCCCCTACCTCCCCATCTCCTTCTCAGAAGAAGGCAGAAGTTCCCTAACCTCCTTTACCTTTGGGTTTTATTTATTTATTTATTTAAAGATTTATTTGACACACACACACACACACACACACACACACACAAAGATCACAAGGAGGGGGCAGAGAGAGAGGGAGAAGTAGGCTCCCAGCCAACCAAGGAGCCCGATGTGGGGTCCATCCCAGGACCCCTGTACCATGACCTGAGCCGAAGGCACACGCTTCACTGAGCCACCCAGGCACCCCTACCTCTGATTTTTAAAACACTTCCCATGTGCCTGGCCCTATGCCAGGCATGCAGCCTTCATTACCTCTTTTAACATCCCCACAAGCAGCAGAGGTAAGTGTCATCAGCACCATCGTTACAGACAGAAAACTGAGGTGTAGAGGGGAAAAGAAACTCAGGAAGACCCTGTAAGTAGTGAGTGAGAGAGACCCATGAGATTCAGGTGAGTGTCTCATTACAAAAGCCGCCCCATCCCCCATTTGACTGATCTGCGTTAACCCTGAATCCAGGTTTTCTTTAAAGAAGTTTCACTCATATGTGGAACACAAGGAATAGTGCAGCGGACCACAGGGGAAGGGAGGGAAAACCGAAAGGGAAGACATCAGAGGGAGACAAACCATGAGAGACTCTGGACTCAGGGAGCCAAACTGAGGGTTACAGAAGGCAGGGGGGAAGGGGGATGGGGTAGCCGCGTGATGGGTATTAAGGAGGGCATATGTTGTATTGAGAACTGAGTGTTATATGCAACTAATGAATGTTGAACACTCCATCAAAAACTAATGATGTACTATATGTTGGCTACCTGAATATAATAATAATAATAATAATAAAAGAAGCTTGGTGAAAGAGAGACCCAGTCCTTGACTTGGGCTGAAAAGGAATTGCACACACCAGAATCTCAAAATGCTTTTAGACGAATGAAATGAGAAACTGTGAGAAGTCCCAGTATTCTCAGGGTTTGGAACAGTCACCATGCCCCCACCCCCATCCTCTGTCCATTTTATCAAGTAGGAGTTGATGACATTTCAGTAAAAATAAGACCACTGCAACATAAAGCAGGGTCATCTTTGGAGATTTGACAGTCGTGCATGTTTTACTCCCCTTTATTGCTAGGTCATCAGGGCAAATAGCGATCTGATTACAAAACGTGGTTTCATTCCTCTCCATATTCTAGACAGACAGTGCGTTAAGCTGTAGTGACCTCTACTCAAAAGAAACGTGGTTGGCGAGTCACAGGCAATGTAGGCAATTACTCACCCAGGAAGACCTGCTTCTATGGATTAATAGACATCTTTGGATAAAACCACCTAGCAGTTATGTAGGAGGGCTTGGAAAGGTTGAATGGCGAGAAATAATAGCTGGACAGATCTTGTGGGGGTGTTATTGTAAAGTCAGTCATCATTATGCAGGTCAGGGTTTGTCTAAACTCCAAACACGGAAAGGGCTGTCAATAGGAAATGGAATGTGGCTTTTAGGATGTGAATACTGAGCACCTGGAGACCGAGAGTTTCAATTTAAAGAGGAAGAACACATAGGTCGATTACCTATTGCCCACCTGGACAGGTCTTTGTCTCTGATGCTTGGCATGTCTTTGGACACCACCTGTCTTTCTGGTGTGTGCTTTAGGCACGTGGGTAGGTGGTTGGGTACCACTGTGCCGCTGGTCCTTAAGGGGGGCTTCTTGCTGATGGCACTGACTGGCATCTCCTTGTGAGTCTTCTTGCTCTTCTCCGCCACCTCCCCCATGAGGGGTCATGACTCTGTCTTCTTCCTTCACTGCTGACCTCAGGCACAGTGGGGGCTTGTATCCTCTGGCCTCACTCTTAATGTGGGAGCTGTGCATCTGCTCTTGAAGCTGATTGTTCCAAGGGTCGAAAATTTATATCCTTTCACCTTGTCAAAAGCTTAATCGGCACAATGGCTCCTTGAAAATTCTTCACATTTGTCACTAAAAACATTTTTGAGCCTTTTCCATCTTATTTTGTTGGGATTTTCTTTTGTGTGTTGTAAATTTGTTATTAATTCTCCATTCCTTCAGGTATCAAATTTGATATGTCCTTCATTCATTGTCAGTGTTATATTCCTCACTAACCATTGATATTTAAGTTCCTGTGTAATGGTGGGGCTGGCCATGCCCGGCAAGTGTGAGGTTCTCAGAGCCCCATGAAACAGGGGACATGAAAAATTCGGTCAGAATTTTTGCTTCTTTAGAAGACGTGAGGCCAGAACTTCCAAGGGTCTAAAACATGTAAAATCATTGCTATCCCAAACGGCAGGATTGTTTAAGCATCCATGAGGCATTTTGTTGACATTTCTGAAGGAGATCCTGTAGTTTCTCTGGTATTACATTGAGTACCTGATAACCAATCCCTAGTGCCTATACATTTGTCCTGTTAGGAATCTGAAGATGTCATTTTGACACACTGCCCAGTTGACTTTATCTTTCCTGTTACAATAGGTAGTCTGGTGTCCATTTTAAGTTGCATGGCACATACTGTTCGAGAATCATCAGGCTCACCGAAATCCTTTTGGCTTGAAATGTTTTCATTGATTCTACTCACCTCATTGTACCCCCACCCTTCCCTTCTAAGCTTTCTTTCTTATTTCCATTGATTTCCCTCTTAACATCAGAGGCTCCATGATCAGTCCTGTCAGAGCAGGTGTACTCAGAGTTCACCTTGATACATCACAGAGTTATGTCTAACAAAGGAAGTGGGAAGATACTATGAAAAGGAAATATGTGAAGTCCATCTGTCTGGCATATCATGAGACTAACTTGGCACATGGACCAATGTGCATTCATGAGTCTCATAGTTTTGTCTTTAAAGAAAATTTTTTAAAGATTTTATTTATTCATTTAAGACAGAGAGAGAGAGAGTGAGAGCGCATGAGCAGGGGGAGAGGCAGAGGGAGAGGGAGAAGCGGACTCCCCGCTGAGCTGGGAGCCTGACTCACGCTCGATCCCAGGACCCAGAGATCATGACCTGAGCCGAAGGCAGACGCTTAATCATCTGAGCCACCCAGGCACCCCAAGAAATATTTTTAAAATTGTGGTAAAATTGACATGACATAGTTTACAGTTTTAACCATTTTATAAAGAGTCATGTAGTTCAGTGGTTTTAACATTGTTGTACAGCTATCACCACAATCTCTCTTCCCATCTTTTTTCATCTTGTACAATAGAAACTCTGTTCTCATTAAACACTAGCTCCTCTTTTCCTCCCTCTCACCAGTCCTTGGCAACTACCATTCTACTTTCTGTCCCTATGAATTTGACAGCTTTAGGTATCTCCTCTAAGTCGAAACCTACAATATTAGTTCTTTAGAGACTGTCTTATTTTGTTTAATGTCTTCAAGATTCACCCATAACATATTTCAGAATTTTCTTCCTTGTTAAGGCTGCAAAGTAGTCCCTGGTATGTATATACCATGTTGTGTTTAGCCATTCATTGTTGACGGACACTTGGTTGCTTCTACCTTTCACTACTGTGAACAGTGCTGCCTATGAACATGGGTGGACAGATACCTTTTCAAGTCTTTGCTTTCAATTCTTTTAGGAGTATATCCCAGAACTAAAGTATTGAATCATATGGTAATACTATTTTTAATTTTCATACTGTTTTCCTCTATGGCTTTACCATTTCCCATTCCCACCAGCAGGGCACAAGAGTTCCAGTTTCTCCACATCTTCACCAACACTTATTTTCTGTTTTTTTTTTTTTTTTTAAAGCCATTCTGATAGATATAAAACAGTATCTTGTGGTTTTGACTTGCTTTTCTCTAATAATTAATGATATTGAGCCTTTTTCATGTGTTCATTGACTATTTGTGTATTTTCTTTGGAGAAATGCCTGTTCAATCCCTTCACCCTTTTTTAAATTGGGCTTTTGTGGTTGTTGTTGACTTAAGGAGTTCTTTATATATGCTGGATATTAACCACTTCTCAGATGTATAATTTGCATATATTTTTTCGTCCATTCCACAGGTTGCCTTTTCACTCTGTTGATACTGTCCTTTGATGTACAAAAGTCTTTTAATTTTGCTATAGTCCAACTGGTCTATTTTTTGCTGCCTCTGCAGTCTTTGTCTTTTTATTGTAAATCTCCTCACAGTCTTCTTATCCTGACAGAATAATGTTGGTTACTTTATTCTGTCCTCAAGTTTTATGTTATAGACCTTTAATTAACCTCCCTGCTAAATATGCTTTTCAATCCCACAAACACTGAAGTCCAGCCTGGAGCATGCCTCCATATGGAGGGTCAGCAAACAGGCTGTGAGGTTAAGGAGCCTTATATCTCCATGCGGACATTTACTATGCTTTCCCCCAAATTGGAGGTCTGTTCTAGGCAATAGCATTTTATTTGGTTTACTTGTTAGCCTCAGAATTCCATCCTCTTTTCGACCGATCTTTTCACTTTTCGTTGGTGTTTATATTTTCTATTTGTGCATTTAGTTTTCTCTCTGTTGGTGTCATCTGAAAAATTAACAAGCATTCTAGCTACCCTTATCTAGGTCAGATTTTTTTTTTAAATTTCCTCCTTTAAAGCAGTTGAACCCCCCTTTTCAAATAAAGTGGAAGTGGATTCTCATCACAGTTGAGAAAAGCAGCGTTGCTCTGTTTGGAGCAGGGGATAAAGAAGTTCGGTTTGCCTCCTCTAGCTCCTGAGGCTTTTCCCTGATCCTAGATGGAAGCTTTGTGGAGTCCACTCAGGAAAGGCTGCTGATGGAACAGGAAATAGAACATGATCATTCACTCCCCTCTTCCCCAATCCTGCTTACATCAAAGCAATTCAGCTTTTGTACATTAACTGTATTTAGGGGTTCATGCAACATTCAATTTAAACAACAGACTTCTCTGTATGAAATGGCTGTTCAAAGATTCCCAATCCATCTTCCTGGCCAAATGATAACCCACGTGGAGCTGAGGACTTGTAACCATGACACACCTCTTGTGGAAACTGACCCAGTTTATCGATGACCACTTCCCATAGGAAAGATTCCAAAGCCCCAGAAGAGTGACCTGGTAAGTAGGGTAGCTACTGAGACACAGGAAACTTAATTTTGCTCCACAGAAATTGTAAACTAGAAGGGAACTCAGAGATCACTAGCCCAGAGGCTGCAAATGGTGTGTTTGGGTTGCATGGCATTTAAAAAAATGTTTTTTAAGATTTTATTTATTCATTTGACAGAGAGAGTCACAGCAAGAGAGGGAACACAAGCAGGGGGAGTGGGAGAGGGAGAAGCAGGCTTCCTGCTGAGCTGGGAGCCTGACGTGGGCCTTGATCCCAGGACCCTGGGATCATGACCTGAGCCGAAGGCAGACACTTAACCGATTGAGCCACCTAGGTGCCCTGACATTTTAAAAATTAATTGCAAACATTAAAACATCAGAAATGTTTGTATAAAAATCCTGATTCTAGCTTCTCTTGAAAAAAAAAATGTAAGATCTGGCAACACTGGGTCCATAGTTTTGTAAAACCAAGAGGGCTTTAAAAAATCCCAGTGTTGGTCTGCCTGGGTGGCTCAGCTGGTTGATATCAGGCTCAGGTCATGATTTCGGGGTCCAGTGATCAAGCCCCACATTGGGCTCCCTGCTCAGGGGGAGGTCTGCTTCTTCCTCTCCCTCTGCCCCTCTCCCCCAATGCTTAAAAAAAAAAAGATTTTATTTATTTATTTGACAGAGAGTTAGAGAGAGAGCACAAGTAGGCAGAGCGGCAGGCAGAGGGGAAGGGAGAAGCAGACTCCCCGCTGAGCAGGGAGCCTGATGCGGGATGCGATCCCAGGACCCTGGGATCATGACTTGAGCTGAAGGCAGATGCTTAACCGACTGAGCTACCCAAGCGCCCTCAAATAAATAAATAAAATCTTAAAAAAAAACAATCCCAGTGTCCACTCTTCATCCCAGACAAATTAAATGATATTCTCTGAGGTTAGTACCCGGACATGAGTATATGTTTTAAAAATTGTGATAAAAAACACATGGCATTAAATTTACTCATTGTTAAGTGTACCGTTCACTGATGTTAAATATATCACTTTGTCATACAACAGATCCCTAGAACTTTTTCATCTTCCAAAACTGAAACCCTGTACACATGTGATAGGATTTCCTTTTCTTTTTTTAAGGCTGTGTAAGATTTCATTGTATGTAAATACTGCACCTGTTTATCCATTCCTCTGCCAATGGATATTCAGTGGGTTGCTTCCATTCACGGTTATTGTGAATAATGCTACTATGAACATGGGTGTGTATGTATCTCTTTGAGATCCTGCCTTGAATTCTTTTAGATATCATAAGGTAATTTTATTTTTAGCTTTTTTGAGGACCCTCCACAGTGTTTTCCATAATGGTTCACCATTTTATATTCCCACCAAGAGTGCAGGAGCAGTCCAGGTTCTCCATGTCTTTGCCAACATTTGCTGTTTTCTGTTCTTCTGCTAGTGGCCATCCCAGTGGGTATGAAATAATATTTCAATGTAGTCTTGATTTGCATTTCTCTTATGGTTGGGGATGTTGAACATCTTTTCATATACTTGTTGGCCATTTGTATATCTTTTTTGGAGAATTGTTTATCCAATTCCTTTGTCCATTTTTTAGTTATTTGTTTCTTTGTTGTTGAGTTATGGAAGTTGTCTTTTATTTTGTTGTATAGAAATTTTTAAGTTTGATGTAGTTTTAATTTGTCTGTTTTTGTGTGTTGTCTGTGTTTCTGGTGCCACATTGAAGAATTGTCAATTTCACTACCCTAAAAAAAAAAAGACCTAACTTTTGTTATTTTCTTTCTTTTGTTTTCTAGTTTTCTATTTTGTTCATTTCTGCTCTAATCTTTCTGATTTCTTTCCTTCTGCTCATTTTTGGCTTGATTTCTCCTATGTTTTCTAGTTCTTTGAGGTATAAAGTTAGGTTGCTTGAGAATTTTTTCTTTTTTTAATGTAAATGTTTACTGCTCTATACATCCCTCTTAGTACTGCTTTTACTGTATTACATAAATTTTGGTATGTTGTGTTTTTGTTCGCATTTGTCTCCAGATAGTCTCTAAATTCCCTTGTGATTTCTTCTTTGATCTATTCAGTGTTTAAGAGTGGGTTGTTCAATTGCTATCTATTTTTGAATTTTCTTGTGTATCTTCTACTTTAGATTTCTACTTTTGTTCCATTCTGGTCAGAGAAGATACTTTGTATGGCTTCAGATTTCTTAAATTTGTTAAAACTTGTCTTGTGACCTACATGTGGTTCATCCTGAAGAAGGTTGCATGAGTACTTGATAAAATTGGGTATTTCACTATTGTTGGGTGTTCTCTTTCCTTATTGATCTACTGTCTGGGTGTTCTATCTGTAACTGAAAATGAAGTTTTGAAGTCTTCTACTATTATTGTGTTGCTATCCACTTTTCCCTTCTGTTCTGTCAGTTTTTGCTTCATATATTTCTTTCCTCCCTCCATCCCTCCCCCTCTTATCCTTCTTCCTTCCCTTCTAGAAAGAGGGGTGGAACACTCCAAGAGCACTGTTTTTTAGCTCTTTGGTAGGGCTGAGGCAATAAATGTCTTCTCAACTTAGATGATGTTTTGAAAGTGGACTCAGCCTCTTTGAACCATCCTCTTTGAATAGTACATGGAAGGTGGGATTCATGCTGTGTCAAGTCATGCTCTAGCATCACTAATTTTCTGATTTTAAGGATTGTTCATTGGTATCAGGGAGACTGCAGGCAGACCATGCACTGATACTGGTCCATGTCAATTCATTAGGAAAATTTGTTGAGCCAATATTTATTTTTCCTGGCTAGCTTAAAAGCCTTCTGTAACGAAAGACCAGAGACCCCTCAGACAAGCGTATGAAAGTTGGTTTCATTATAAGACTACAAATTATAAGAATGAGAAAGGTATCTGAGCTCTAAAACATCTTTAAGGTCCAGCTACTCTTCATGGCCAAGTTGGCATGGCCGATTTTCTCAGAAAAGGATAAAAGGGAGAGGTATAGTGAATGAGCTATAGGATTCCTCAAGACTTACCTGGTATTCACTTGTGTGGAAGCAAGTCAGATGTTTTTAGCCATTTAACAAAATTGTGTCAGTTTCTTCTTTATTTTAATGTTGTTTAAAAACTTGTTTTAGCCTCTATTTTGCACTGTCAGGACATTGCATAATCATCTCCCTTTGCAAAAAACTATGTCTTTTAAAGCCCTTTGATATTTTTTTTTTTATAACAGATGAAATGTAAAATTAACTGGGATATGAGAGATAGTTGGTGATTAAGAAGAAAAAGTGCCATTGCCATAATTTATCATTTTATTTAGTGTGATTATTTATTATACAAAAATGAATATGACCTTGAGATTTAGGGTTAACTATGCACGGTAACTTCAGAATTATTACAAATTCAGCAAATTATCTAATTTAGTAAATTGAATCAGTTAATGGAACGATTTCTTAGTCATTCTTATAAAAATTAGAGTTGGGTATTATACCTGAAAATAGAAAATCTTTTTATGGTATCTATACACATGTATCCTGGAGTGATGGTGTGGGTTGTGGAAACCCTGCCAAAAAGGGCCATGTTTTGTACACTTTTAAATGAACTTTTTGTGCCATTGTGTACTTGTGTAATTTATTTATTTATTTATTTTTAAAAATATTTTATTTATTTATTTGAGAGAGAGAGAGAGAGAGTGCACATGAGAGAGGGGAGGATCAGAGGGAGAAGCAGACTCCCCGCCAAGCAAGGAGCCCGATGCGGGACTCGATCCTGGGACTCCAGGATCATGACCTGAGCCGAAGGCAGTCGCTCAACCAACTGAGCCACCCAGGTGCCGATGTACTTGTGTAATTTAAAACCAAGTCAGGTTTGGGTATCTGGACATATATCTGTGAAAAATACACTTTTTCATGTGAGATTTCATAATTACCATTCAATGAATGTATTTCCTTCAATGCTCAATTTTGCATGTATATTTGCCTTCGTATATCTGCTTCACAATCTTAAAAATCTCGTCGCCTCCTAGGTGTTAGGTTTGAATATTCTGCATACTATGGGTTGCTTGGTTTTAGCAATAAAAGGGATATTTTGAGTTTTCATTCAATGCCTTCACATCTTCCCCGTAATAAGTACTCCTAAAAATTTCTCCTCTACCTATTCTGAAACTGGGCTTTCCTCCCCACTAAATAGTAAGCAAGAAGATTGATGAAGCAGGTTTTAAGGTAGCGTTTTCCTTTACCTTAGCTTTGGCCCACGCTATTCTCTCAACGCTGGTTATTGTTCAGGAATTTGTTAATGGGTGTGTTTTGAATTTTCTCTAGCTTTCTTTTGCTACTCTCTTTGCCATCTTCCTGTACCCATTGTCATGCTGCAAGTTCTTCAGGAGCAATGAAATTGTTTCTTCTGCCTACCTTGCTCACAGCTGATTCTGTCCTAATGCACTGTCAGGACATGTTTGGTATGGTGCTCTTGTGTTCCCACTGTGCCCAGCTCTGTGACTTGATGTTCTTGTTCTTCGAGGCGTCTGTTCAGTAGGGCATGCTGACCATGCAGGTGATGCTATTTAAATACTGAGAGTGAGGGAGTTTCTTACTGTGTCATTTTATGCCTTTGGGGCACCTGAGCTCCAGGAAGAACTTTATCCCAATGGGTCAATACTTGTTTATGAGATTATGGTGATGATGACACTAAATAATATAAATTAGCAAAAAATTAGCCTACTATCCTCTCCTTCTCGGCCTGTTCCCCCAACCCAGTGGGGCCTGGCCCATGGCAGTGCTGCACCAAAATCTGCCTTTTCCTCAGACCCATCTTCTGGACACCAGGGCAGTTCTGGATGGGCCCCATAGTCACTCTTGATCAATGGTTCTTAAACATTTTAGGGTTATGGGTCCCAGTGAGAATCTAAAGAAAGGCATGGACTCTCTCTAGGTGAAGTAAACTTAAGCACATAGAACATTTTAGAAATAATTACAGTGTCTTTATTGATGTCCCTGAAGTTCATCTTAGGGTCCTCTAAGGACCTTTGTTGTTTGATTACTGTACTGAGCATTATGGGAGGCCTGGGTCATCTTAATTGATGCCTACAATGATCTAATGAGACAGGTTCTGTGTTATACTCATTCTTTAAGATGAGGAGATGGAGTCATAAGATGCAATAGCTAGGTGACACAGAAGGTAGGGAGAGGAGCCTAGAACTAGGGACTAGCACCTGGGCAGTCCCATGCAGGGCTGGAAACACTTGGACTCCAGTTTGAGAACCCTTGCCTTTGGAGAATTCAGTTCTAGGCTGAATTTTAATCTGAAGAAGCCTCAGAAATTTTGGACAATTATGAGGGTTCTGAGTTACCAAGGGATTCAAGGGTGTGGTCCATAGATCATGACATCACTGGAGAGTTTGTAGAAATGCAAAGTGTGGGGTGCCCTGGTGGCTCAGTCAGTTAAGCAGCAGCCTTTGGCTCAGGTCATGGTCTTGGGGTTCTGGGATCAAGCCCCGCATTGGGCTCCATCCTCAGCGGGGAGTCTGCTCCTCCCTCTCCCTCTGCCCCTCCCCCCACTCATGCTGTATCTCTCTCAAATAAATAAAATCTTAAAAAAAAGAAATGCAAAATGTCACATCTCACCCAAGAACTATAGAATTTTAATAAGATCCTCCAAGAGAAGACTTGTATGCACATTAAATTTTGAGAAGCATTGGCTTAGATGACTCAGCATTAGCAACTTTGACACCCTATGAAACCCTTTTGAGCTTAAAATTAAATTTTTGGTACTTGGTAATAGAGCTGATGGTTCGTAGTGATATGGCTGCTAGTGATGGTGGTGTTGGGGAGAAGGTGATACAGAGAGAAAAGTGAAGTCAGCACCAAATGAGTACATATGAGAATGATGTATTGGCACCTAATAGGTCGCCCTGCTCTAATGTAACTGTACGGTCTATGCAGAATGTTCCTTTAAAATGATAGCATTCTAGAACTGAGAAACAGATTTATAAAAACGCCATTTTCACTTGTTAGCTGCATGCCTTCCAGCAGCACAGGACGATTTTGGGTAATATCTAGCTATGGAGAGCCATGAAATTTTCAGAAAGGAGAGGTTTCATCTCTCCTGAATATTTCCTGCCAGGCCCTGTTGCCATGGTAGGTCTTTAAGAACCAGTGGGGATGTGTGACACTTGGTGTGCAGGTGTCCTCTGAGCTGATTGCCTAACTGCATCCATTCCTTTCTTTATGACCTGGTTTCTGACCTCCAAACGTTGGCTACTCTCTTAGATCGCCACTTAGGTTTGGTGCCAAGTGCCTTCCTTGGACTGAATTTTCCCTCTTGAATTGTTACCGTCTTCAACTGGGTTTTTGAGAGTAAATCCCTTTCTTGTTTTTGAACTGTAGGAAATTGAGCATCCCATGGCTACATGATGGTAAAACCCTAAGCTGGGTCTTTTACCAAGTGGTAGTTCTTTACACTCAGATCCCTCTTTGTGTAGAGAGGACTGTCCTTTGTCGTTGAGAGCAGTCATGATGAAATCATTAGGATCACCAAAAAAAAAAAAAAAAAAAAAGGAAAAAAAAAGGAGACCTTTAAAATCCTTTTAAGTGCCTTCTGGAATGGAAAAACATTCTTTAGAATAGAAGGATAAAATGATTAAAAGGCCCTCACAGACATGTTTTTTCTTGGAGAACTTGAGACCGGCTCAGATTTTGTGTTAATTTAATAGGTTCCAGGATAGATACTGGACTTTGGTGATGATGAGTGAAGAGATTGTTATTTGAATGTTAAGAGAGCTACGTGTGCTTTTCTGTCTCTGAGCGGGGAGCGTGAAATCTATTTAGAGATGTTACCATCAGCCGAAAATGAAAAGTCTCTTAAAACAAGCAAAAAAAGGCACTGCTAATAATTTTGATTCCTACACCAAGAGTGCTCTATAAAAGTGTTGCTAAAAATTCCCCTCTTAAAAAAAAATCTTATTTAATTATATTTTAAAGGACGGTACAACTTCTTCAAAGGATAAAGCTGGAGAGGACAAAATGTTTCAGAACGTTTAATATGAGAATCTATATTTGAGTTAACTAAAATAACCATGCAAGATTGAAATTATAGACATTTATGTGATTACCACTGAGGCACACTGGTATGTAGCAAGAGAATACTATCACCCAAGCTGCAAGGAAATGCACATCCTTAACTTTAGACAAACTTAAAGACCATTTAATATCTGGATGCTACCAGCCCTGAGAGTTTTGCTTTTCCTTTAATTACTCATTTGAAACAAGCTGACTGAAAGAGTAAACAACATGTAAACTCTTCAGCTGGGAGAATATTTCAGTGAGATGTAGATACACATTAATGTGTAGATTAATTTTTTATTAATTAACCGTTGTCCAAAAAGAGCACACAGCTGCTTGCCATAGGAATAGAGGAATTGCTGCAAACCTTGGAAGAAGTGTCACCATGACAACCACTTTGAAAAGAACGTTTAATGGAAACGATTAAATTACAAGTTTACTTATTTTTTAAAAAGATTCTGTTTATTTATTTAGAGAAAGAGTATATGTGGAGGGAGGGGCAAGAGGAGAGGGAAGGAGAGAATCCCAAGCTGACAGCACACTGAGTGTGGAGCCCGACGTGAGGCTCGATCTCACAACCCTGAGATCATGACCTCAGCCGAAATCAAGAGTCAGAGGCTCAACCAACTGAGCCACCCGGGCA
This sequence comes from Zalophus californianus, assembly GCF_009762305.2. NCBI lineage: Eukaryota > Metazoa > Chordata > Mammalia > Carnivora > Otariidae > Zalophus > Zalophus californianus. The sequence continues at coordinate 14,851,465 of NC_045599.1, forward strand.
CCTAATTTACCTATTGTATCTGGGGATGTTTCTTCATTGAGAAATACCCTACATAATTAAACTAAATTGGATTAATTCATACTCTGCTGTTCCAAAGAAGAGTCAAGCTACTATAGATAATGCTTTCCTAAAATTTAGGGTAATCCAAATTTGCCTAGGGAGACAAAATGAATCAACTGTGGACTCTTCCGTTTGTCATCTGCTGACGTTTCATGAGTGATCACCAGAATCATTCAGATTGCTATAAGCAGTATTCTTCCACAAGGGGGAAGAAATCCAGACAGTTGGTTCCAACATTTCTTGGTACTTGTGAAAAATGTAGTAATCAGAAAAGTTGTCAAGGGCCCTAATTACAGCTCCCAGCGTGACTCTTTTGCATATGCATATTATTCTCAGTGGTACAATTTGTGAGGAAAGGTTAAAGTAAGTGAATTAGCATTTAGACTATTAATTAAAAGGAAAGAGAAGATCTTGCCAATGAATCAAATAAAGTGTTTATTGAGTTTATTTGCTCTTTTCGCTCGTCCTGTAGACTGTAGGCAGCACTCACACCACCAGGCCATCCTTTTTGTTGAACCCCTTAGATCACCGAGAAGCCTCCATTTACATATTGAAGAATCTGACAAATACTGATTGTGTCTCCGCATGCATTTTGGGGTGCTTTGTTGCAAATACCACAAAAACATTTTTGCTGGTGACATTCTGAAGGGAATGTCAAGAAAATTATCTCTGATGTTTCTCATGCTGATGTGTCAGTGGCCTTGAAATTGAGAAAAATGAGGTTTGAATGGAAGAACTAGGAGAAGGTGAGGAAGGTGACTGGGGACCAGGACTGAGGGAAACATAAAACATCACCAAGTCATAGTGAGGGACGGGCAGTAACATTTTAATGGAAGGGAGTCTGAGAAAAGAAGAAATTAGAGAAACGAGGATAAATGGACAGAAAAGGAATATTTGTTGTCAGTCTTTTTCATCAGGATTCACAGTTTTTAAAAAATTATTTTTTTCTTTTTAAGCTAATATTTGTAAGCACTTCCTGTGCACTTAGTGCGGTACGAAATGCTATGTGTTTTTATTTTCTTATTACATTTTAATGTTAAAACCCTGTGAGGAAGCAGTAAAGCTAATAAATAGTGCTTAAATGTATGAGCCCTAGGGCTTGATTGTCTGGGGTTGGAATCCCTTGTGTGCCACTCACTTGCCCTGTGGTCTTGGGCATAGTAACCGTTCTGTACTCATTTCTTTGTCTGTTAAGTGGTGACCATACTAGTATAGATCTCACAAGGTTATGGTGATGATTAGTAGGTTAATATATGTAAGGTATTTAGAACAAAGTCTACACATGGACATACTTAATAAAGATTGGCACTTGTTATTATTTTTATTGTATTCCAGGTTCATAGTTGAGGCTTAGAAAAATCAAGGCACGTTCTCAAGATGTCTTAGCTAGTTTCTCATCCAGCTGAATCTACTTGAGAACCCGTGCCTTTAATCCGCATCCCATAAGGAGACAGAAGACCTAGACTGAGATCTGACAGATATTCTAGACTCCAACGTTAAGTGGCTTTTTTTTTTTTTTTAGTAAGTTACTTAAACCCTCCGGTTTTGCTTAGATTTTCCCCCCAAAGCAGAACCTGTGACAAGGGCTTGAGGAATGGTTCCCCAGGAATACAACTTTTTTTGATGTATATATTGTACCTCTTAATTAACAACTGCAACCAAATCCAATAAAGCAGAAGAGGCATGGCGGATAGGAAAGAGTAAAACAGGGAAGGAAGGAGCCACTTCAAAGATACTTTTTATGAAGATGGCTGGCAGTAGCTGGGGGCTCTCTATAACCCCACCTGCGTTATATAGAACGTACCCTAGCATCATCCACCAGGGATGAGGGAAAACAAGTCTTTATTTACCACTTCCCACCTCCTGTTGATTATAGGTGCTACAGGAGTGTTGACTCTTGCAATTCCAGCTTTGCGCATGACCCAACAGAACTCAGAATCCCAGTGGACAGAAAACAAGTGAAAGGCGTCACAGCCGAGATGTGTCATTTTGTCAAAGATAATGTCTGTGGCCCAGCTGGTTGGCACAGCTGTTCAAGCAGAGTTGTGTGCCAAGGGATTGTAAAAGGTATCTGCCACACTCCCTTTACTTCAGTGTATAAATGGATTACGTAAGATACTTGCTCCATGTTTGCATATGCACATTTTCCATCATTAGCACTGGGTTATTAAGATTAAATGTGATGTGTGTGAAAAGGCTCTGAAAAATATAAATCATGTGGAACATGACAGTGTATGTGTTCTATTGAGATCTCCAAATTTGAAGGTAAAACAGTGGTTGAACAATTTTTTTTTTTTAAACCCATCAATATGGGCGACTTTTGGAATCAACGCCTCTGTCATTTTACTATGTAACTGTGTTTGGATTTTAGTAGGGGAAAATGGCCTTGGGAACCCAACAGGGCATGCATAACTAAGTTCCAAATTGATTGTTGATGTAATCCTCTGGACTGGAAAAGTGCAAACAACGTTATCTGCCTAATGTGTAGTCATTTGGTTACTTGTCTTCTTGGAGGCTCTCCCCCTAATATTCTGGGGTAAAAATGAAATAGAGCAGAATAAAAGTTTGTTCTCACTAGTCTAACATCTGAGCCAGTTTGGCACTTCCTATATTTGGTGGAAATCAATCTGTGCTCTACTTTCAGAACTAAAATACAGCTTTGAAATGTTTAATTTTCAGCATTATCTTCCTGCTTCATGTTTGAATCCTCACTCCTTCACTTACTGTGAGATGTTGGTCATATCAGTTAATCTTTCTGGGCTTCAACTTCCTCATTACGAAATTGGGGTAATATTAATATTTAATCCCATGACCTATGATGAGGATGACTGTAATGTGTTTGAAAGAGTTCCTGGAACATAAATGCGTGCAGTATGTGTTGGCTGCTATTATTACTGTTATTATCTATTTTGACACGGATCTGTAGCTTTATTTTCCTAGTGTGTAAATGTAATGGTTATTTTTATTAATCCAATTTAATGATGAGCTGCTCTAACCCAACATTGTATACGATATATAAAGGCTCTGAGAATCGTCTTGATGTCCTGGCTGAGAGAGAAGTTAAAAATCCTTTGACCCTCTTAGGAGCTCTCTGACATCATGAAAGCCCGTAGCCTTTCTAAAGTTGATTTTCTAGACAGAAAATTGATAGCCCTGTCCATATTTGACTTAGAAGCAATTTAAAAATGTTAAGGACCTTAGAAAGGAGTAATGATTTTGATGATAATGCTGTGTATTTATGGAGGTGGTTTCCCTCTCCAAGAGCTCAAAGTGCCTTGTGTTCTTATTCCGTGGACTTCACGCGTACCTTACAGGAGCTTTGCATGCCTGTAGTATCTCTATCTCATAGACTTACATAAAAGCATGTCAGTATAATCCATTGTAATAAAGAGTCTGGCTCCGTTTTTTGATGCTTGATTGCTAACATCTTAAGCTTCACCCCTCCTTCCCCTTCTACCCCGCGTCTGGACAAGCTGATGGGAAAGTCTGGATCTTCCTCCTTTGGTACTGCTGGGAAGTTCCAACCACATAAGGTTCTGTCTGTGCACATGAGTCCTAATGTCAGCCTCACCCTCTGACTACCATAAAGACCCGGTCTCCTTTACCTCTCCTGCAAGGCATTTTCAGGCCAGCTCAAGAAACCTACCTTGCTTTCCCCAGGAAGCCTCATTATATAAGTGATAAACCTTTCCATGCCTTCTGGCTATGTGTCATCAGTCTTGACATTGCAACCACATTTATAGGTGGGTGGGTGGGGCGGTCTATCCTTTTCCTTCGGAGTGGCTAGAACACACATGTTAGCTTGACCTGAAAAGAACGAAGGTTTTCCTGTAGAAATGGCCGAGTCCCGGTCTGGGCAAGAAAAATACAAGAGAAGTCCGAGATATTTTTGTTATGCCCTAAAGCAAGGAAGTGCTCAAAGACTAATGGGGTTATGTCAAAAGAATAACAGAAGCTAGGATGAAGGGGCTTCCACTTGCCAAAATGGGACAATTTGAGCATTGAAAAGAATAATGATGGTAATGGATTATATCACATTGAATATAAATCTATAATGCTACAGAGAGAGAACGGGGGGAGAGAGAAGGGGGGAATAAAAGGCAGAAGCTCTTCTTTATAAAAAGTTGTACACTAATAATGTAGAAAAAAGGAGAGGATTTTTAAAAGTCACCATTTTGCAGCCAAATGTAATTCAAGCAAAGATCATAAAATAATTCAACAATTTTTGAATAAAATGTTAGGATATTTGCATGGACTCAATGTATCATCCCCTGGATGGTGTGTTTTAATTGCCAAGGAAAATTAACTCCTATAATAGATACATGATACAGTAGGAGATATATAATATCACCTATGTACTATGTAGCATTTAGGCCAAAATAATTAACCTGAACCTTATGGTGAAGAAGAATTAAATACAGAATGTGGAGCATAATGAAAGGCCACTGTCCTGAATTTTTCAACGTCATGCAAACAGAAACAAAAAGCTGAGTGCCCTTCAAAAAGAGATTAAAGGTATTAAAGAGACACAACCAACTGTAATGTGTGAACCTTGACTTGATCCTAGATTGCAAAAAGTAAAGCATCTTAAAAGACAATTTTGGTTAGTTGGGGAAATTTTAATGTGGTTATGTGAGAGTGATGGTGTGGTTATGTAGGACACTCACTCTGAGCAGATGTGTGATATTTAGGGATGAACTGACATGGTGTCTGTAACTTATTCTCAAATGTTTCAGCAAAAAAGTATATTTATTCTTACGTAAGAGAATAGAAGATTAGCCCAGATATGGAAAGATAGGAAGAAAGGAAGGAAAGGGGGAAGGAAAGGAGGGAGGAAGGGGGAAGGAAGGGAAGGGGAAGGGAGAGAGGAAGGGGGAAGGAAGGGAAGGGGAAGGGGGAGAGGGAAAGGGGTAAGGAAGGGAGGGGGAGGAGGAAAGGGGGAAGGAAGGGGAAAGGGGGAAGGAAGGGGGAAGGAAGGGAGGAGGGAGGGGGGAAGGAAAGGGGAAGGGGGAGGGGGAAGAAGGGGGGAGGGAGGGGGAAGGAAGGGGGAAGGGAGGGAGGGATTAAGTGGTAATTAAAACAAGTGTGACAGAATGTTAATATTTTGATGAATTGAGATGGATGGTATTTATTCTCTCCTTTCAAGTTTTTGTGGGTTTTAAATTTCTTCAGTAAAAAAAAAAAAAAGTTTCAAAGCCCAAAGTGAACAGCAATAGAAACTAAAAGAACTTCAGAAGAGTGCCGAACACCCAAATGTCCATGTTACATCCCCTGGAAACTTAATAGACTTGAACAGAATGTGGTATTTGTACTTGGAAATTATTCATAATGTATAAAATAAATAGCAATTATTATTATGTCCAACGACCGACTGCAGAGCAGCTCCCATTCATGCATCACCGTTATCTTCCTCTGCCGCCCGCATCTATTTGAGTCACTTTGCCCTGAAAGCAGTATAAATATGTGCTCTCTGCCACATCGACAGCTGGCTTGGAAATCAAAAGATTTATGGTCGCTGCAAGTCTCCTTATTGTGGTACCTCGTTAGCAGCAGATTTGATTTGAGAGCATCTTCCTTGAACTGCAAAGGAGCTCTGACTGGTGTGATTGCAGAGCCACGGGCAAGACTCACCTGTGATTAACATCTCTTTGCTCAAATACGAATGGCTCCTCCAGGATGACATTTCTGACTTGTGCGCCTTGTGTTATTACATCTGAAAATAGCAGTCATTCCTCGTCGTGCTCCTGTGCCCCGAGACAATAATTGGCGTGCTCATTATCTTTGAAGACCCCGGAGGAATTTATCCTATTAAGACTGTGGGCAGAGGAGTACTTACCCAGCTCTTTGACTTTGCAATGTCTTTCCACCACTTGTCATGGGGCCGAATCCTTTTTTCCCCCCATTCTGGGGAAATGTACCTTTTTTTTTTTCTTTTTAAGATGACAACTGATTTTTCTTTTCCTCTGCGGAGAGACTCTCCGTGTGAGGAGGGATTGCCAGTCAGTGAAGTATTAGGAATTCAGGGTAAAACGCAATTGTAAGGGAATGCTCCTGCATTGCATACTCCACCCTCTGGCCACGGGAGATTTGACTTCTACCATCGTATTCCATGTTCGTTCGCCTTTAGAACATAGCGATTGCTTGGTACTTTCTCGTTTGTTTGTTTTTTTGTTAACATTCCCTTGATATCCGTCTTTATTTTACCACAAATCGTTTTCTCCGTGGCAGAGAGCACAACTTGCTTGACGTGAAAACAAAAACCCACAAGCCAGATAATGGACTCGGTGAATTTAAGGAATGTGATTTGGGGTAAAAGTGAAACTTCCTTATAAAATGATTCTTTGTTTCTGAGAACTGGAAAATTCCTGTGGAATGCATACTTTCAAAACGAAACCAGACTGTCCTCTCAGGATCACAGGAGTGTTTCCCGAGAGCTAAAAGAGAGAGAAGCCTAACATCAGAGTCAAATGGCACAGATTTGAATCCTGACTTTGTCACCAGCTGTGTGTAGCCTTTGCTCAAACTGCCAGGCCTCTGAACCACAGTTTTGTGAAATAGGTACAGAAATCCCCTCGGGGCGCCTGGGTGGCTCAGTCCTTAAGCGTCTGCCTTCGGGTCAGGTCATGATCTCAGGGTCCTGGGATCCAGCCCCGCATCCGGCTCCCTGCTTCTCCCTCTCCCACTCCCCCTGCTTGTGTTCCCTCTCTCGCTGTGTCTCTCTCTGTCAGATAAATAAATAAAAGTCTTAAAAAAAAAAAAAAAAACCTCCCCACCACACAGGGATATCGTGAAGGGGATTAAATCATGATGATGTCTATCAATGAGCCGGGAAGTATTAGGCATTCAGTATATGCTGGTTGAATTTGAATCTGTTGAGAATCCCTAATATCCAAATAATTAGCATGGAAAGGAAATTCGCACCCTGACAAACTAGCTGAGCAAGTAGTTTTATCTTTGCCTAACAGAAAGTCAAGGGAGATGCCGCTCTTCTCGGTTCAGGGGTTCAATAATACCAGGGTTGGTTGGCTTCTCTGTAGATCGTCTGGTCTTACCTTACTAGTCATGCCAAGGTGAAGGCTACCTCTCCCATCAACAGATCTGTAATCTTGGCAGGGAGTGGAGATTAAGAGTAGTGACTCATATTTGTCCCTTTGATCATGAAAACAGAGATTTTCCAGAAACCCAGGGTCAACTTCTGCTTCCACTTCTCTCGCCAGAACTGTCACCTGGTCTGTTCTAGCTTGATGGAAGCTGGAAAAGCAGCGTCTGCTATGGAGGGAAGCGGCGGCGAAGAGGAGGGGAATGGGCTTGGGTGTGCCTGGCACACAGGGTGATCTGAGCAAGCAGGGAGGCAGTGAAGGGCATGGACTTTAGATGGCCTTCGTCAGCTTTGCTGGTCACCACCCGGAGACTCCGAATGGTTTATTTAATGTTTCTGAGCCTCAGCTTCTTCATCTATATTAAAGAGTTAAGAATCATCTCTCAGGGTTGCTGTGAAGATTATAATACATATGTATAAAATATATATTGTGTATATATAGTGTATACTAATATATAGTATATATACATACATGGATAATGGAGATGGTATATAGTAATATAATTTATAGCAATATAATATATAATATATATTATATGTGGATAATGGAGATGATATGTATTTATATATCAATATATATTATAATATAATATAACTATTATATATTATATAATTTTATATTATAATATATAATCATATAATCTACAATATGCATTATAGATTATATATTATACAATATATTATATATCAAACATGTATTATATATTATATAATTTTATATTATATATAATAATATATAATCATATAATATATATTATAAATTACACATATGTTATATATATTAATAAATATATAAAATAATATATAGCCTCTCCATTTTCCATTACATTGCAAATCTGTAATAAATTACAATTACTGACAAAATTTTAAAATTTAAAAATTTTAAAAATTATATTTCTGTTGTGATAACCACTTGGCAATGATATAATAATGAGTTAACCTTCTATTAGAGATGTGAATGTATTAAATGTATAAAATTAAACAGCAGTATTAGAAGGAGTGGAGAAAAACCTCCTAAGGGAGAGAGAAAATTCGAACATTTTAGGGAAAAGATGGACACAATTGACAACTGTCATGAGGTAATAGTAATAATGAGGTAATAATAGTAATGGAAGGTTCCCATCTGGCTGATGTGCTCTCAACAGGCACCTTTGTGATGGGTCCTTCAAGGGGCGATTTTGAATCTTTGTTAGCAGGTTTGAGAAGAGCAACGAATTGTTTGAAAGTGGTGATTTGAATCATGTCTTAGTGAGGGTAGTTTAAGTTTAATTGATTGCAGAGCGTGCATGTTCTAAGGGGTCGAATTTTCTGAAAAATTAAATGTTTGAAGCTTTTTAATTATAGTGATTGTGAAAGGTAATCGAAATAAAAGTACTGATTCTTTTACATCTCCTGAGACAACATATATCAGTCTTTTGAAACAGTATCTTTCAATAAAAGATAAGGCATTGGTTTTATACCTTTTGGAACAGAGATATGTTAACACTAAAAATTCCTGCAAACGGGGCCACTTGACTCTTAGCAAATGAGCATTCATTTCAAGCTAACTAGGATTGCCAGCTACAATACAGGATGTTCAGTTACATTTGAATCTCAGATAAACAATGGATTCTTTTTTAATACAAGCATGTCCTAAATATTGCATGGGGCATGCTTAAATTAAAATAATATCTTTTTTTTATTGGAAATCAAATTTAATTGGGCGTCTTATATATTTTTGCCAAATCTGGCCAACCTACTACAGCAGATCTTAAAATCTGCCTAAGTCAGTTACGGGAGTTTGGCTCTGTCCTCCAGACTCTAAAGAGGAAGCAAGACCTTCAATGAGTAGCCCTCAGTTTGTTTTTCCCACTTTTCCACAATAACAGATCAGTCTTCTTTTCTAGGGCTAAGAGGGACAGAGCTGTTGAATACTTCTTGGCTGTGATCAACTAACTCTGTTTTTTGTGAACTTGCTAGGTAGTATGACGACCTGGAAAGTAGAGGTAGAGGGACACACAAAAGGATCTGCTGCAGAAATTGCACCTGATTTCAAGGCACAAGAGCTGAGTATTGACAAGGACCCACTACAGCCAGAGCTTTGACTTCTCACAATGTGCTGATCTTTTATATATTTATTTCCTTCAGTGTGTAATGGGCATGACACTGACCTTACAGGATTTAGGTTGATATCAAATGAGGTCATTTGTGTGCAATCACACCATAAATGCGCATTTTGATTAAGAGTCAGAAGCTAAAACTAGGATCAAACTCAAGAGAAGTATGTGTAAAATTAGGACTAGTGTTGACATTTAATAATTTTCTAGGAATTTATCTGTTTTATCTGCCTTTAAAAATTTAGTACAGTAGGGGCACCTGGGTGGCTCCGTCTGTTAAGCAACTGCCTTCCTGCCTTCGGCTCAGGATTGAGCCCAGCCTTGGGCTCCCTGCTCCGTAGGGAGTCTGCTTCTCCCTCTGCATTCCCCTCACTCCTGTTCTCTCTCAAATAAATAAATAAAATCTTTAAAAAATTAGTAGTGTATAGTATCTAACTGATCATTAATTGCTGGTATTATGATTGTCTGCCAGAAAGAACTGATAGGATCCAGAGAGAAACTATTAAAACCAGTATAAGAATTTAGCAAGGTTGCTGGATACAGCATCAACCTTCAAAAATAAGGAAACATTTCTCTATACCAGCCAATAATCAGAAAACTCCAGAAAAGTAATATTCCATTCATAATTGCAATGAAACTATGAAATATCCAGGAGTTAACATAACCCAGAATATGGAACACCTTTATGAAGAAAGTTGCCAAAATGAAATCTTCAAAAAGATAAAATCATGATGTTCGTGTAAATGGAAAATGAACCTGTGTCAAAGATTTTATTATTTATTTATTTTTATTATAATTTTTTAAATTAACTGTAATGTATTATTTGTTTCAGGGGTACAGGTCTGTGATTCATCAGTCTTACACAATTCACCATGCTCACCATAGCACATACCCTCCCCAGTGTCCATCACCCAGCCGCCACATCCCTCCCACCCACCTCCACTCCAGCAACCCTTGGTTTGTTTTCTGAGATTAAGAGTCTCTTATGGTTTGTCTCCCCCTCCGGTTTCGTCTTGTTTCATTTTCCCCTCCCTTCCCCTATGATCCTGTCTTGTTTCTCAAATTCCTCATATATCAGTGAGATCGTATGATACTTGTCTTTCTCTGATTGTGTGTCAAAGATTTTAGATTCATTAATTAATGAGGGAACCAATCATGTCATGGTCAGTCCAAAGAACACTGAAGAAGCCAGGGATTTATAGGCAAGTTAGTAGAGAAATACTAAGATAAAATTGTTGAATTGGTTATAAAATAAATGTACCACCCACCTTAAGTCTTTGGAGTTCCCTGTTTCATCAGACACAAAATTGTTTGCATCTACTGGATGAAATTCTAGAAATTAACATGTAACATCACTAAGTCTGAGACCTTTTATTAACAGTAAACAGTGAGATAAACCAAGTGCATTCCGGAGCCATCTTTTCCTTTTGTGGCCTTCATTCTCCAAGTGTTATTGAAAGCATGTTCCATGCATCTTTTAGACCTTATTTCCAAGTTTCACATAAATTTCCTGACACTTTAAAATTCTAGTAAAGGATATAAAAGATGATCTAAATAAATGGGGCGACATTTCGTGCTCCTGGATGGGATGAATGCATATTCTTAAGATGTAGATTTTCTTCAACTCTCTATATAAATGCAATGCAATTTCAATCCAAATTCCAGTTAAATATTTTGCAGAAACTACTAAACGTGCAGTAAAATTTGTAGAGGTGAATAAAAATCCATGGCTGTCTGTTGCTGAATGAGAAGTCATAAAGATGGAGAACTTGCCTTGTCACATACTACAAGGCCAAAGTGATAAAAGCAATGTGCTATTGGTGTAAGATCAGATAAACACTTAAGTGGAAGAAAATAATAAACTCAGAAGAGACTCATGTATCCATGGAAATTTAATCCACTTTAAAGGAATTACCACAAATCAATGAAAACTGTTTAGCTGAATTTTTTTGGAAAAACTGGCTCACTCTGTGCAGAAAAATTAAATTAGATCCCTACCCATCCCAAATAGTGACCTCCAGGTAGATTGAAGATCTAGATTGGAAAGGGAAAATCATAGGGCTGATGGAAGGGAATGTATGAAATAATCCTTATAACTCAGGAATAGCAAAACAGTTCAAAACATTCAAAAAGAAAATAAAGCAGAAGGTTGATAACCATAAGTATGAAAATCAAAGCTTTCCATTCATGAAAACTCCCATGGGCCAGATAAATACATGACTAACTGGGAGGAGGAGTTTTCAATATCTAAAACTGGCAAGGGATTAATAATTAGGGAAGAGTTTTGGTAAATTGATAAGCCAGTTACTGTGGTAGGAAAACAAAGAATATGAACAAGTAATTTACAGCAAAGAAAACTCTCAAAACCAACATGTACCCGAAGCCATGCTAAAGATAATAATCAGAAGGCAGGTTAAATTAACAATATTAAATTGGCAAAAATTAGAAAGTTGGGTGAGGCTGAGTATTGTCAGGGAAACTGGTTCACAGGAAGCTTCCTGGGGGAGTAGATTGGTATACTCACTCTGAACAGTCTGGCATGATGTATACAAATTAAGTATATGTATATGCTGTGACCTGGCAATTCTGCTCCTGAGAATGTATCAAAAAAAAAAAAAGATTTCAAACGTATTTAGAGCACGAAAAATATAAAGGTACTTATTGCAATATCGTTTACAGTGGGTGAAAGTTGGTGGCAATTTAGCTACATAGACTTGGAGACTACCACCTTGGGTTATTAGGAAGCATTAGAAAGAACACATCTGATGTATACACAGAAATAAGATCGGATCTTAAAAAAAAAGCTTTATTCAGAAAAATAGAAGCTGAATGAGATCTATAAGGATTTTCATAGTTTAACATAAATGCCAACAAAATCACACATCACATTTTCAAGCACTTAAAGATAAAAAGGAATCGACAACAGAATGGGTTACTTGGAGATGGGGATAAAATGGAATAACTAAATATTAAAACTAGAGAGCCTCATATGGATCAATGATAATTGCCTTGTACTGAGGAGTATTATTGGTATTAATAATACTGATGAATAAATAAAAAAAGAAGAAGATAAAACAGTGCACTGAGGAACCTAAGTTTTCATTGTTATGGAAGAGTTATGACTTGCTTACTCCTCACCTCTTTAAATTTACCACCATGATTGCCTTCTGGAGTAGAGCCCACCTGGGAGGCAGCTGTGGGCTGATTTGGGGTTTTCACACGCTCTGAGGTCAGAGACCAGCAGGAGAAATTCCGGAAGAAGGAACACATGCACAATCAAAGCAGTTGTGGTCTCTTCTGTGCATATTGTTAAAATGCTGCCAAAATTTTGGATATTGGGGTACCTGGGGGGCTTAGTCGGTTAATCGTCTGTCTTCAACTCAGGTCATGATCGGGATCACGCCCCACGGTTGGGCTCCCTGCTCAGCAGGAGCCTGCTTCTCCCTCTCCCCACTACTCGTGCTCTCTTTCTCTCGATTCTCTCTCTCTCTCCCAAACCAGTAACACTTAAAAAAAATTTTTTTTGGATATTGTCTTTGCCAGCAAGAACCCCAATGTTTCCGCATCTCCTGCCCTATGTATTTAGTAAATTATGTTTAGTAACAATTCATGCTTCTATGGTTTTACAATATACAAATCATTTTGATGAAACATCCTTTTGTTTCGTGTTCACTACAGCTCGTTTGGAGACCCTATCATGCTACTTTTGCAGCTGAGAAGGCATAGGCTGAGAGAAACCAAAAAATTTGCAAGATGTCAAATATCTCAGAAGTGATGGAAACAGAACTTAATGTCAGGACTTCTGGCTCCAAACCCTACTTTTTTTTTTTTTTTAATCTAATGCTTTAGGCTGCTTTAATGCAAAGAAATCTTTAGTCCTAACTGAAATTTAAGTGATTGACGAAAAAAATTCATGAAATTCTTAGAGGTTTCTATTGCTATTTATACAGAAATTAAGAATTAATTGGGAAGAGTTAGTATATACGGGAGCCAGCGTAAGGCAATTTTTGGGTGGAAGTCTGAAAAGCAGTGATAAATACTATAATTCCTAGGTCATGCACTACTGTTTGGAAACCATAATGCATTTTATAACAAATTCTGAATTTCAAGGGATTTCAGCTTGTCCACATGCATTAGGCTATGAATTGCAGATATTCTGTAGTATCATCCCAGATGCAGTTTCAAAAAAAAAGAATATTTATGATATTAAACTTCTCAAAATCAGAAAAATGGGGGGAAGTATATAATTCAATTTTGCAAAATGTCAGATAAAGGAAGACTGATTAAAATAGAACATAGGGGTGCCTGGGTGGCTCAGTCAGTTAAGTGTCTGTCTTCCGCTCAGGTCATGATCTTGGGATTCTGGGATTGGGTCCTGCATCGGGCTCCCTGCTCAGCGGGGAACCCGCTTCTCCCTCTGCCTCTCTCTCTGTCTCTCATGAATAAATAAATAAAATCTTTAAAAAATAAAGTAAAATAAAATAAAATAGAACATAAATTTGAAGTAAGTGACAATACTGTCAAGTGGCTGTGGGCTTTGTCCATGTGTCTTGTATGGGGCTGAGACTACTGTCACCTCTCTCCTGAACCACACAATGTCCACAGCCTCCCAGTGCTCATTTGGTACAACAGTCAGGGTGATCTGATTATTGTAGAGTTCTCCAGCTCAAGCCTTCCATATTTGCTTTCATAATGAAGAAAGAAATATGGCCTCATCTAGCTCCGTCTACCCTTCAAAACTTACTTCCAACACTCCCCTTTCGATCAACCTGAATCTAGAACAAATACACGGTTCTTCCACCTCCTGAGACTCTCTGTGTTCCCTCTCACCACAGGTCTTCTACGTCTGTGTTTCCCCTGATTGAAATGTTCTAGCATGTTCTTCAACTCCCTTCATCTGCTTACTTCATTCCTTCCTCAGACTCAGGTCAGAAATCATTTCCTCAAGAAGTCTTCTGGATTCTCAGTTTGAGTTGGGTCCCATTGATATAGGCTCTCAGAAAACCACATCTCTCTCCTTTGTACCACAGATGGGATTTATAATAGTATCTTATTAGTGTGATTATCTGCTTGATTTTTGTTCTGCCTTCCCCAACAAACTGCAGATTCCACACACATTTGTTGCTTAATATATTATTTTTATTTTTCCTCATTGCTTCCTCAGTTGGTATCTAGTGCCCTCTTGCTTGTTGGAGGTCATTTATTTTGACTCTTTGACACCTTTGTACACCTTTCTTGTGTTTGGGGAATTCTTCAGCTTCTGAGCCCACTACTCACAGTGGCAGAGCCCAGAAACTTACTTCCCCAGCCACGATACTTTGTAGCCACGCACAGACATCACTCAGGTGGTGACATCCAGCTTTTCAGAGGCACAGTGTAGAAGACTCCAGAAGTTGTCTTCAGTACCTGGAATCACCAGTGCAATCCATGGCTTTGTGCCTCGTGGTAGCTGTGGTGCTAGCATCATTTTGTCTCTTATTTTGAAACTTTTTCCTGGAAGAATGGCCATTGAGCCTGCTTCTGTGACTTTTCCAGAAATTCTGAGGCTTATACCCTTTAATGAAGTATTTTTATCTGCTTTAATGAGCTAGAACAGTTTCTTTGGATTGCAACTAAGAATCTCAAAATGAATGAATGAATAATGGAATCTCTCTGCTGCCAACACAAATTGGATGTTTTGATGTCTATGCTGTTCTATGAAGTTATTACAAGAGATTTAAATTACAGAAATGATCTGAGTGTTGTCTAGGGGCTTATTATAGCTCAGTATATTTCAACCATAGGAGGCTACACACTGTTCTTAGATTCATGTAAATATATGCATTGTCTTCCTAATATCTATTGCTTAAAATCTTCTGACAAGTAGTTTGGAGTTTTGTGTAAGCAATTTTAGAATAATTCAGCTCTTAGTGTTTTCTGTGTGTTGTTTTATTGTACACTGCTAAGCTGAAAGAAAAATATTAGATACTCTTGTGTCAAGATTTATAAGTACCTCATCCCTTGTTCTATGCTGAAGGAAGAGATTTCAAATTAAACAAATAAATTGGAAAAAAGATATATATGTGCTGTGATTCTCTGAATCACACCAGCAAAGATTCTGTGGATGTATGTATTTTATAAGAGAGCAATCAACATATTCTTCTGGTAATGAACTTTGGCATCCTGGATGGAAGGCCTAGAAGAGCAGAAATATGATATAACTAGTTATTAAATGTGTCAACTGGGTAACAGCACCAGTGACTGAGAGTTTAATTGGCCTCTCCTTGAACTATCTGCCTCTGGACCCAGCCAGCACTCACTTACATGGCTGAGGCTCTCAAGTTCCAATGTCACTGAGACCCAAAAATGTGATACGCAGCTGATAAAAGACATTTAAGAGTAGTGGGGACTGTGCTAGACTAGAACGCTCATGCTATTAAAAGATAAGCTGAGGCATGTTAAAAATTTTAAGAGTTTATTTGAGCAAAAATCTGTTCAAATCCAGTAGCGCCAAGCCAGAAGTGGTTAGGAACAGTCCATAGACAGGAGCTTGGTAAGAGGCTTTCATAGAGAAAAAGGTCGAAGCAAAGTAAGGAAATTATTGATTGGCCATAATTAAAGCCCAGTTGGCTATTTGTGATTAGTTGTTGTTGGTGTCTGGATTTCATACTCTTGAGGGATTTGCAGGCTTAGATTTTGGTTTGCTTAAGTAGGCTGCCATGGTATTAGAGCCACATTCGTCTGTTTAATTAACTTAACAATTCCCTGCTTTTGGTCATTCTCCTGCTTTTGTCTTGCTGTGAAACTCCAAAGTTACGATGTCAAATCTGTGGAAGAATTGTTTTTGCTGTTTGTCTCCTTGTTCTGTAAGCAAGCAAGGTACTAGGATGGGTTTTTCCAATGTTTTTCAACATTGGTAGTATAACCAATGTTTCTGATTGTGTCCTGTTACAAGGAGAACAGATTCTTACTGAACTTGTGCAAATAACTATATCACCATCAAAATAAGAATTTCTGAATTCTGGCAGCATCAGGCAGGAAGAAAAAGGCAAATGTTTGGTCCTTGTTCGCAAAGGTGTATTTTCCAAATCACTGATATCTTAAGAGAAAAGAGATAGGGGAGCCTGGGTGGCTCAGATGGTTAAGTGTCTGCCTTCGGCTCAGGTCATGATCTCTGGGCTCTGAGATCGAGTCCCGCATCAGGCTCCAGCTCCTGGCAGAGCAGGGAGTCTGCTTCTCCCTCTTCCTCTGCCCCTCACCCTGCTTATGCTCCCTCTCTCTGTATCTCTCTGTCTCAAATGAATAAATAAAATCTTAAAAAAAGAGAAAAAAGAGAAAAGATTTCCTTAAATCTGGAAAGACAAAACATTAAAGAGCCCACACAAGTCATAAACAAAACAAAGCAAGCAAAAGTCATAAAAAGTCATCCTTATCAGTTCATTGAGTCCCATGCAATTAATTCTTACTGATTTTGATTTTTTGCTATAGCTTTATGAAGCTGTCACTTTCTCTGTTCAAGGTCTGAAATTCTCACCAGGTTCAGGGGTATGATCTGAAAGTTAGCAGAATGTTGTACTGGTCTGAGTCCTTTCCATGAGTCTCCTTGAAGACGAAGTGCTTTGACAAAGGAAAACCATCAGAGGAAAACCATAACTGTCCATAGATGACAAAAGACTTAAAAATGGCCATAGTTAAAAATCTGAAGGAAGAGGTCATTATAATGAAAGTGACAAGGAAATGTGGTTATTCCTTTGACATGCAACATTTTAAGATAATAACTGGGATTACAGCTAAAAACATTATTATGCTAGGACATATCGGATTTTCAGGAATTTTGTACCATTTCTGGAACACTTATATTTAGTAACATACATCCATACATTATAACCTAAAGAAGGTTTAGCATACTTTCTTGTTTGACAAGGTTTCCTCTGTAGTTTAACATATGCAATAAACCCAGTTAGTTTAATATCTCTGTTTTTATAAGAAAAGACAAAAAATCTTTTGAGATGATTCAGGGGCCCTCGGCAAACCCCAAAGTTAGTTCAAAGTAAAAAAAAATACTTCCTTTAGAATTTTATTTTTGGGAATTGTGTCCGCAAAATATCCACTTAACCAAAGCTATAATTAAAGACTTCAAAGGCAAATACAGAAAGTTACATAGTTGTGAGACTTTAGCTCTTTCAATATTGAGAAGACTGAGTTTTCTGAAGTAATCGAAGATCTGATAAAGACAACCTGAAGCCCAAGG
Source organism: Zalophus californianus (assembly GCF_009762305.2). Classification (NCBI taxonomy): domain Eukaryota; kingdom Metazoa; phylum Chordata; class Mammalia; order Carnivora; family Otariidae; genus Zalophus; species Zalophus californianus. Next base: position 14,868,950 of record NC_045599.1, read on the forward strand.
AATTATTTTGATAAAACACAACACCTTTGTGTTCTAGACAGATTCCTTAAAAGGTAAAGAAAAACCTTTCATAGGTCTTATTAAGAGTAGACCAATAGGCCAAGAGAGTTTGTCCTTTAGGCAGATGAAAGGAAATGTTTAGTTTTCCATAAGTACACTATTTATTAAAGCTTTTATTTTTTTTTAAAAGTAAACCTTATAATGAATTCATTGTGTTTTTAGTCAGCTTGACTACATAGGTAAAAATCTCTCTTTCCGCCCCACCTTTCTTCCCCATCCCTGTCCGTCAACTTTCTGTATCGAATTTGTTTGCCCTTTATCCTCCTCTTTCCATTCTAAAGCAACCAGTTCTCCTTTAGGATGCAATTACTTTCATCTCCTTTAGCAAAAATGTATCTCTGTCACTCATACCTTTTCTTAGCCACACGCATCCTATTTCCCTCACAGAAATTGTTCCTCTTATTATTTCTAGTCGTTTTAGTTACAGAGATTAAGTAGAATTTTTAACGCTTAGAATTCCTTCATTCCCAGTGGAAACTAATGAGGTAGTTAGGTTCACAGTTTACAAGGAATTGTAAATTTTCTGTTAGGCCAACTGGCAACGGTCAATAGGACCCCAGTCGCAAGTGGAGTGCAATCCAGCTTTCGGTCCAGCCATATATTTGCAGCCCCCAACCTGACAGTTGCCAAGTCAAGTCCTCAGGACACAAAGTGCGACAAATAAGAAGGCAATAGCTGTCCCTGGGAAAGAATAGATCAACAACAAATGGTACCCAGAAGCAAATTCACAAAGCCTAGTTCAAAGATGTAATTTTACCAATGTTTTTCCTGCCAATCTGAATTTGGAAAGAAAGGGATAAAGTGAAATTTTACCTTCCTCTCTCTTTTTTTTTAAAGATTTTATTTATTTATTTGAGAGAGAGAGAATGAGAGATAGAGAGCACGAGAGGGAAGAGGGTCAGAGGGAGAAGCAGACCCTCCGCTGAGCAGGGAGCCCGATGCAGGACTTGATCCCCCGACTCCAGGATCATGACCTGAGCTGAAGGCATTCGCTTAACCAACTGAGCCACCCAGGAGCCCTTACCTTCCTCTCTTGACCAGGCACCAGTAATAGAGATCTGGGAGAGCAGATTTTGGTAAGAATTCTCACCTTTTTTGACTTCTGCTGGTTTTCCCAAGATCCTGTCTGTAGGCTCTAGAGATGGGGAGGGGGGGTGTCCCGGCAGGTGCCATCCTTATCACTGGAAACTATAGAGGAGGAAAAATAATTTTACCTCTACCCTTTATGATGAGCACTTGGCTAAGACACCCTTTTCTCTAGGGCTCCTTGTAAATGGATAAACTAATGTGGGTTAAAATTTCTCCACTGTGGCCAATTATAATCTGAGATTATCTTTGGTAAATTTAACCCTTGTTCAGACTGAAGACCAAATTTTATTCACCTAAGGCCTCACACTGGACCCAATATCTGGTTTCTAAGTCAGACCCAGTCTGGTTTCTAAGTTGGACCCGTTCTGACCCTGGACCCAGTCCAGTTTTTAAGTCAGACCCAGTCTGGAGAAAGGAATGCTTGAATAAAGTTTGAGAGCTCATAATGCAAAAATTACAGAGCTTGGATCCAAAAGGGTGGTAGGTCATACCTACCAGCTCCAGCTGCAGTGAGACAACCTCGAACTCAAGGGGGCTTAACAAGTACCTTCACTTGGACCTTCGCTTTCCCCTTTCCAGTGTTTCTGGGCGACCCCATAAGAAGGTTTTTTCACATACAATTTATGCCATTGTTTGTGCCTCTGCTGTGTAGCTGCTGCTCCTATCATCTCCCCAGGACGTTGTGTATAACGTGTCCTGTATCTGTCGCCCACACTGGTCTGCTGTGCCACCAGCACTCTCTTGGTTGGCCATTGAGTGACCTTGAGTCACCCTTGACCTCTCAAACTCTTTGTGGCCTCTTTTCTCTATAAAGCCAGGACAATGGGGTGCTTGGGTGGCTCAGTCGGTTAAGCATCTGCCTTCAGCTTAGGTCATGATCCTGGGATGGAGTCCTGCATCGGGCTCCCTAATCGGCGGGAAGCCTGCTTCTCTCTCTGCTCGTGTTCTCTATCTCTCTCTCACCATCTCTCTCTTTCTCTCAAATAAATAAAATCTTAAAAAGAAAAAGCCAGGACTCTAAGCTCTTCACCATCTTTCCTATGAATCTCACCTGCTCACTCCTTTGGCCAGTAAGAAATACTTACTCCTTGTCATTTCCTGCTCCTTATTTTTAGTGGTGACAGTAGGGAACTCTGCTATGGGAGTCTTAATTCCTTGGTAATATCTCTTCTTTAGGCTCCTTTTAGGCTCTTCTTGCTCCTCTTATTCTGATAATAGAGATTCACACATGTTGCTAGGCAGCTTTCTTGGTGAATGATAAGAGAAAAAGAAAAGGAGATGAATGGTGGCTTGTGGGGACCAGTCCCTTGAGCAAAGGGTAGTGAGCCACTGCAGGCTCGGGGTAAAGGAGAAGGAGGAGCCATAGCTCTGCCTTCAGCTCCATCAGTGGTAGGATGTATGCCATACCATAATTAGAATGAACCTCTCGCACCATGATAAAGTGCTGTTGGTACTCAAATCATGCGGCAAAAGGGGCTTCACTCGTCCTAAGGGACCTCTCTTTCCAAAGCTGGAAAGGTCATAAAACAACTGCTAATGTTTTTCTAAGCTCTGTCCCCTTCAAGGCATGGGACCGGAGTTGTTTTGTTTTGAATCATAATAAAATATGACAACTTCCAGTGTCTCCACTGCTGTGTCATTTATGACGCCCTATATTTTCCAAGTTCTGGTTCTTTATCACAGTGAACCTGACTCAGCCATATTGAAGCTAATGCTTTCCTTCTGAAAGCAGAAACAATATATTGTAAATGGCCATGTTTGACTATTTTTTGATGACTTCTTACTTTTGTCTCAGGAAGAAATGATATTAATCATAAATGTCTGTTAAAACATCTTTGTTCTTTTACAAGAGAAAACAAATCTGAGGTTTGCCTGGCTTTTCACATTTTACTTTTGTTATGATAGCAGAGGTATTGAATGAATGGCTATAGTTTCTGAATTTAAATAATCTTTTTTAACCTCCTTGTTTATATATATATATTCATAATGTGATAGTTTCTTTCGTTCTTTTTGATGTGTCTGCTTGGCTAAGCTACATCTCCGGTTATTCAAACACTAATCTGGACATTGCTGTGAAGGGAATTTGTGGATGTAATTGAAATCTTTATTCAGTTGGCTTTACCTATGGGAGATTATCCTGGATAATCTAGGATCTGATTAAAGCCGTTGAAGAACCTTAGGAGCAGGGCTGAGGACTGCGGTGTGTGTGTGGGAGGGGAAGAGAGAGAGAGAGAGAGAGAAAGACAGAGAGAAATTCTTGTGTGTTAAATTTTTTTTTTTCTAGCTTAAGTATAATTGCCTGTTTAAGACATGCAACATGAGGGGCTCCTGGGTGGCTCATTCGGTTGAGTGTCTGCCTTCCCTTGGGTCATGAGCCCAGGGACCTGGGATCAAGCCCCACATTGGGCTCCCTGTTCGGTGGGGAGTCTGCTTCTCCCTCTCCCTCTGCCCCTTCTCCCACTCATCCTGTCTCTCTTGCTCACTCTCTCTCAAATAAATAAATAAAATCTTAAAAAAAAGACATTACAACATGATAGTTTGATATAAGTATATATTGCAAATGATTATCACCATAATGTTAATTAACACATCCAGCACATCAAATAGTTAACTTCCTTTTCTTTCTTTCCTTTTTTTTTTTTTCTTTTTGATGATGAGGCCTTTTAAAATTTACTCTCTTAGCCACTTTCATGTATACAATATAGTACTGCTAACTACATATAATGTTTGTCAGTGTATAGATTTTTCACCTCCTTGGATGAATTTGAGCAAGGCCACTGCTCATGCTCTGAGGTCGGGGGAGTTAGCCTTGGTTGGGCTCCATGTCCAAGTGGGGCTGCTGGCTGGGCTCCTGAGTCCGGCAACCCTGCTGGCTCTGTCCACTCTTGGGTGGTGCCACTTGCTGGCTTCTGCAATCACCTCTGGTGGGGTGGGGTCGCAAGCTGTGTTTCTGGGCATGGTGGTGCCACTGGCTGGATTCTGTGTCACGTGGGTCCCCAGGCAGAGCGTGAGTTGGTATAGGGAATCAGAACGTGTTGTGTGATGAAAGCCATAGCCTGGGCTTACTATCCAGAAGGCCATTGCTTGTGCTCTGCCATTGGGGTGATAGTTGTTATAATTTGTGGGGTGGGAGTATACAAATATTGTTTCTCACCAAACTCACCCCGTACCCCTATTACCCCAGACTAACCCACTGATTAGTTTTGCCAAAATGTATCTTTATCGTAATAGTTGCATGTGATTTTCTAATTGGATCTTTCCAGATTTATTAGTCGCATTCTACAGGTATCACTTATCTATTTATTAATCATCTATTTATCATCAGTATGAACTCATAGATTCGTGGGGTGCCTGGGTGGCTCAATCAGTTAATCATCTGCCTTCGGCTCAGGTCATGATCTCAGGGTCCTGGGATCGAGCCCCGCATTGGCCTCCCTGCTCAGCGGGGAGTCTGCTTCTCTTTCTGCCTGCCCCCACCCCGCTGCTCATTCTCTTGCTCTCTCTCTCTGTTTCAAATAAATAAAATCTTTAAAAAAATGAATTCGTGGATTCTTCTTTTAGTCAATGGGTTATCATGTGTTACAGTTCTTGTTTATTTTAACGCTCAAATTGTCTCTGACTTGTCCAGTGGGAATCCCTTTGCCCTGGCTCCATGTGTCCTTTTGACATGTCCTCATGTTTTTTTTTTTTTTTAAGTTTTGGGTTGTTTTTAGCAGTTTCTTATTTTCTGGCACTGAATGTTCAGGTTGATCTGGTACCCTCCCTGTTCCAGCCCTGGACTCTGCCATTTCTCCAGACACCTGAATTTTTAAAATAGAGAATGGTCTTTAGAAATAAAGATCTGAGCGTCAGGTGTGCTAGTTACTCCCGGGGTGTAGTTGTTCTGGGCTTCCAGACCCTTTCAGTGGACAGAGCTGGGAAAAGAAATTTAAATAGCTACCTCTTAAATATGAATATTAAGTCTCAATTTAGAACCCAGCTACATTTATGCTTTGTAAGCATACTTTAGGCTTGATGGCATTTGTTTTCTGATTCGGTCACATAAACCATCAAAGTAGTTGCATTTCAATGCCTATTTCTACCTTCTCATTTATTAGTGCGTTATTTCCTAGGACTTCCTTAGCCTTCTAGAACCCAGTGAGAGTTTTAAATTCTACGTTCAGGGCTGATCTTCGAAGTCTGATGCAGTTTCCCTGTTCTGTAACTTAGAGTCCCAGCTTAAACTGTCTATTTCTTGTACTTTGGAGTATCCCTTCAGAGTGCACACAAGTTGATAAATATGTAACTGACCCTAATATTTGAGAGAATTCATTGGGGGTTGGTGGAACAGATGGTAGCAGGTGATGTTTTCATCATTCAGATTCTTTTTCCAAAGTCTAGTGCAAGTAGATTTGTCTAACAAATGTATCTTGTGATTTAATTTCCTCTAACACCAGCCTTCTCCAGACAAATTCTTCTGTGTTAAACAACCAGTGGTGGGCATGTAGTTACTGTTGCAGCCTCGAATCCTTATCTGAACTATTGTTTCTTTGGTAAACTAAACCACATTTGAGATATTTTAAAAACCTTGCAAAGGATTATAGACGACAAGCTTCAGATGATTATTTTATTTATCGGGTTAAAATGCTTTTGAGAGAAGACTAAAAGCCGTTAGGGATAGGAGGTTAGAGATACTTGTGGTTTTGATTCTGCTGGGATATTTTTGCCTTACAACATCAAGGAGAAAGCTGATGCTGTGCCCAAGAGCAAGTTCCAAAAGCAAGTGGACAATTCTTCCCTGGTACTCTTAAACCCTAGGAAAATACATCCCAATTTTTATTTATTATACTTGGATCTATAAGAGTGGGAAAGTGCTATGATTTATAGTCCTAAAGGTCTCTTCTAGTCTTGGATTTATTTATGTTATACAAGTTAATTAGCCCTTAAATATCTTTCTCCACAAGTTACTTCTCTTTAACCGCTAGATCCAAGCTGTACATGGGAAATCCTATTCAAGAAATGGCCAGAATACAAAATGAAAAAGAAATCTTGCTTCTGGAAGAAAGAGAAAGAGGGGCAGAAGGTACATTGGAGCAAATTATAGCAGAGAACTTCCCTAATGTGGGGAAGGAAACAGGCATCAAAATCCAGGAGGCACAGGGAACCCCTCTCAAAATCAATAAAAATAGGTCAACACCCCAACATCTAATAGTAAAACTTACGAGTCTCAGAGACAAAGAGAAAATCCTGAAAGCAGCTCGGGAGAAGAGATATGTAACCTACAATGGTAGAAACATTAGACTGGCAACAGACCTATCCACAGAGACCTGGCAGGCCAGAAAGGACTGGCATGCTATCTTCAGAGCACTAAATGAGAAAAATATGCAGCCAAGAATACTATATCCAGCTAGGCTGTCATTGAAAATAGAAGGAGAGATCAAAAGCTTCCAGGACAAACAAAAACTAAAGGAATTTGCAAACACGAAACCAGCCCTCCAAGAAATATTGAAAGGGGTCCTCTAAGCAAAGAGAGAGCCTAAAAGCAGCATAGATCAGAAAGGAACACAGACAATATACAGTCACAGTCACCTTACAGGCAATACAATGACACTAAATTCATATCTTTCAATAGTTACTCTGAATGTAAATGGGCTAAATGCCCCAATCAAAAGACATAGGCTATCAGATTGGATTAAAAAACAGGACCCATCAATATGCTGTCTGCAAGAGACTCATTTTAGACCCAAAGACACCCCCACATTGAAAGTGAGGGGTTGGAAAACCATTTACCATGCTAATGGACACCAAAAGAAACCTGGGGTGGCAATCCTTATATCAGACAAATTTGATTTTAAAACAAAGACTGTAATAAGAGATGAAGAAGGACACTGTATCCTACTTAAAGGGTCTATCCAACAAGAAGATCTAACAATTGTAAATATCTATGCCCCTACATGGGAGCAGCCAATTATATAAGGCAATTAATAACAAAAGCAAAGAAACACATTGACAACAATAAAATAATAGTGGGGGACTTTAACAACCCCTGACTGAAATGGACAGATCATCAAAGCAAAAGATCAAAGAGGAAATAAAGACTTTAAATGAAACACTGGACCAAATGAACTTCACAGACATATTCAGAACATTCCATCCCAAAGCCACGGAATACACATTCTTCTCTAGTGCCCATGGAACATTCTCCAGAATTGATCACATCCTCGGTCACAAATCAGGTCTCAACTGGTACCAAAAGATTGGGATCATTCCCTGCATATTTTCAGACCACAGTGCTTTGAAACTAGAACTCAGTCACAAGAGGAAAGTCGGAAAGAACTCAAATACATGGAGTCTAAAGAGCATCCTACTAAAGAATGAATGGGTCAACCAGGAAATTAAAGAAGAATTAAAACAATTCATGGAAACCAATGAAAATGAAACACAACTGTTCAAAATCTTTGGGATGCAGCAAGGCAGTCCTTAGAGGAAGGTATATAGCAATACAAGCCTTTCTCAAGAAACAAGAAACGTCTCAAATACACAACCTAACCCTACACCTAAAGGAGCTAGAGAAAAAACAGCAAATAAAGCCTAAACCCAGCAGGAGAAGAGAAATAATAAAGATCAGAGCAGAAATCAATGAACTAGAAACCAAAAGAACAGTAGAACAGATCAACGAAACTAGGAGCTGGTTCTTTGAAAGAATTAACAAGATTGATAAACCCCTGGCCAGACTGATCAAAAAGAAAAGAGAAATGACCCAAATCAACAAAATCATGAATGAAAGAGGAGAGATCACAACCAACACCAAAGAAATACAAACAATTCTAAGAACATATTATGAGCAACTCTATGCCAGCAAATTAGATAACCTGGGAGAAATGGATGCATTCCTAGAGATGTATCAACTACCAAAATTGAACCAGGAAGAAATAGAAAACCTGAACAGACCTATAACCATTAAGGAAATTGAAGCAGTCATCCAAAATCTCCCAACAAACAAAAGCCCAGGGCCAGATGGCTTCCCAGGGGAATTCGACCAAACATTTCAAGAAGAATTAATACCTATTCTCCTGAAAGTGTTCCAAAAAATAGAAATGGAAGGAAAACTTCCAAACTCATTTTATGAGGCCACCATTACCTTGATCCCCAAACCAGACAAAGACCCCATCAAAAAGGAGAATTACAGACCACTATCCTTGATGAACATGGATGCAAAACTTCTCACCAAAATACTAGCCAATAGGATCCAACAGTACATTAAAAGGATTATTCACCATGACCAAGTGGGATTTATCCCTGGGCTGCAAGGTTGGTTCAACATCCGCAAATCAATCAACGTGATACAATACATTGACAAAAGAAAGAACAAGAATCATATGATCCTCTCAATAGATGCAGAAAAAGCATTTGACAAAGTACAGCATCCTTTCTTGATCAAAACTCTTCAGAGTATAGGGATAGAGGGTACCTACCTCAATATCATTAAAGCCATCTATGAAAAACCTACAGTGAATATCATTCTCAATGGGGAAAAGCTGAGAGCTTTTCCCCTAAGGTCAGGAACGCGGCAGGGATGTCCACTATCACCACTGCTATTCAACATAGTATTAGAAGTCCGAGCCACAGCAATCAGACAACAAAAAGAAATCAAAGGCATCCAAATCGGCAAAGAGGAAGTCAAACTCTCACTCTCTGCAGATGATATGATACTGTATGTGGAAAACCCAAAAGACTCCACCCCAAAACTGCTAGAACTCATACAGGAATTCAGTAAAGTGGCAGGATATAAAATCAATGCACAGACATCAGTGGCATTCCTATACACCGACAACAAGACAGAAGAGAGACAAATCAAGGAGTCGATCCCATTTACAATTGCACCCAAAACCATACGATACCTAGGAATAAATTTAACCAAAGAGGCAAAGGATCTGTACTCAGAAAACTATAAAATACTCATGAAAGAAACTAAAGAAAACACAAAGAAATGGAAAAATGTTCCATGCTCATGGATTGGAAGAACCAACATTGTGAAGATGTCAATGCCACCTAGAGCAATCTACACATTCAATGCAATCCCCATCAAAATACCATCCACTTCTTTCAAAGAAATGGAACAAATAATCCTAAAATTTGTATGGAACCAGAAGAGACCCCGAATAGCCAGAGGAATCTTGAAAAAGGAAAGCAAGCTGGCGGCATCACAATTCCGGATTTCCAGCTCTATTTTTTAAAAAAATTAATTATTTATTTATTTCAGAGAGAGAGAGAGAGAGAGAGAGAGTATGAGAGATAGAAAGCACGAGAGGGAAGAGGGTCAGAGGGAGAAGCAGACTCCCCGCCGAGCAGGGAGCCTGATGTGGGACTCGAGGATCATGACCTGAGCCGAAGGCAGTCGCTTAACCAACTGAGCCACCCAGGTGCCCGGACTTCCAGCTCTATTACAAAGCTGTCATCATCAAGACAGAATGGTGCCAGCACAAAAACACACATAGATCAATGGAACAGAATAGAGAGCCCAGAAATGGACCCTCAACTCTATGGTCAACTCATCTTTGACAAAGCAGGAAAGAATGTCCAATGGAAAAAAGACAGTCTCTTCAACAAATGGTGTTGGGAAAATTGGACAGCCACATGCAGAAGAATGAAACTGGACCATTTCCTTACACCACACACAAAAATAGACTCCAAATGGTTGAAAGACCTAAACGTGAGACAGGAGTCCATCAACATCCTAAAGGAGAACACAGGCAACAACCTCTTTGGCCTCAGCCACAGTAACTTCTTCCTAGAAACATTGCCAAAGGCAAGGGAAGCCAGGGCAAAAATGAACTATTGGGATTTCATCAAGATAAAAAGCTTTTGCACAGCAAAAGAAACAGTCCACAAAACCAAAAGACAACCGACAGAATGGGAGAAAATATTTGCAAATGACATATCAGATAAAGGGCTAGTATCCAAAATCTATAAAGAACTTATCAAACTCAACACCCAAAGAACAGATAATCCAATCAAGAAATGGGCAGAAGGCATGAACAGACATTTTTCCAAAGAAGACATCCAAATGGCCAACAGACACATGAAAGAGTGCTCAACATCGCTCGGCATCAGGGAAATCCAATCAAAACCTCAATGAGATACCACCTCACACCAGTCAGAATGGCTAAAATTAACAAGTCAGGAAACGACAGATGTTGGCGGGGATGCGGAGAAAGGGGAACCCTCCTACACTGTTGGTGGGAATGCAAGCTGGTGGAGCCACTCTGGAAAACAGTATGGAGGTTCCTCAAACAGATGAAAACAGAGCTACCATACAATCCAGCAGTTGCACTGCTGGGTATTTACCCCAAAGATACAAATGTAGGGATCCGAAGGGGTACGTGCACCCCAATGTTTATAGCAGCAATGTCCACAATAGCCAAACTGTGGAAAGAGCCAAGATGTCCATCGACAGATGAATGGATAAAGAAGCGGTGGTATATATACACAATGGAATATTATGTAGCCATCAAAAAGAATGAGATCTTGCCATTTGCAACGACGTGGATGGAACTGGAGGGTGTTATGCTGAGTGAAATAAGTCAATCAGAGAAAGACATGTATCATATGACCTCACTGATATGAGGAATTCTTAATCTCAGGAAACAAACTGAGGGTTGCTGGAGTGGTGGGGGGGTGGAAGGGTTGGGGTGGCTGGGTGATAGACATTGGGGAGGGTATGTGCTATGGTGAGTGCTGTGAATTGTGCAAGACTGTTGAATCACAGATCTGTACTTCTGAAACAAATAATATAACATGTTAAGAAAAAAGAAAAAGAAGAGTTAGCAGGAGGGGAAGAATGAAGGGGAGTAAGTCGGAGGGGGAGATGAACCATGAGAGACGACAGACTCTGAAAAACAAACTGAGGGTTCTAGAGGGGAAGGGGGTAGGTGGTTGGGTTAGCCTGGTGATGGGTATTAAAGAGGGCACATTCTGCGTGGAGCACTGGGTGTTATGCACAAACCATGAATCATGGAACACTACATCAAAAACTAATGGTGTAATGTATGGTGATTAACGTAACAATAAAAAATTAAAAAATAAAATAAAATCAAAATAAAAAAAGAAATCTTGCTTCTGTTCTTTTTTTTAAAGCATTTATTTATTTATTTGAGAGAGAGAAAGAGAGGGCACAAGCAGGGGGGAGGAGCAAAGGGAAAGAGAGAGGGAGAAGCAGAGCTTCTGATCAGGGAGCCTGATGCAGGACTCGATCCCAGGACCCTGGGATCATGACATAAGCTGAAGGCAGTTGCTTAACCGACTGAGCCAACCAGGTGTCCCTCTTGCTTCTCTTATAGTGCTGTCTTTCCTGTTCAAACGCAATCTACTCTTATCAGGAAAAAAATTATGAGAGCTTGAGAATAGCAGCTAAAGTTATATAAAGAGCTATCAAACCGTTTATATCCGAAGGAGGTTTAAAAATGATTTGTATTTTTTAGATTTGTAAATTGTTATTGTAATTATAATTCTGATTTGAGGAGACCAAAGAGCAAGGTTTGTTCAATAGGAGAAACAGTTTTTTCTACTAAGGAGAAACAAGTATATCTCTGTATCTATATTTACATATCATATCAAGGGAGCAATAGATAGATATCTCCTTACTAGAAACCATATATAGAGAGTCAGATAAATCCCTTAGAACTCATTGTCACGGCATAACCATGAATACATAAGACCATATTTGGTGGTTAATAGCAGAGAGAAATTTTTATCCAGGAGGTTAGCTATACCCTTCTGAGGTTGTTCTTAAGATTCCAGAGTCCATTTCCAAATCACTGTATAACATATCAGACTCTTTACCAGACTACGATCTCCTTAAGGACAGGGATCCATTAAGCCTAGTAGGTACTCGAAAAACAAGACGGTGATGCATTGTCATTGGGGAAAAGAAAATGTGAGGTTTGAAAATAGAAAAGTCACGCTGATTTCTCTGAACATCAGATGAAATGGCAGAGCATGCATTGTTTCTGTAAAAATAAAACCCCGGAGGCCAAATCAAGTCTTCATGGGTGGCACCCACAGGGGTAACTTACCCTACTGATCCAGAGGCACATGTGTAGATGAACATGACAAAACTGGTTAATCCCACACAAATAACAGAAATGGCAAAGCCTCGTATCAATTTTTGAAAATTAATTTCCTTATTTGGAAACAAAACCACATCACTTTGGCCATTTACTGGAATATGTAGGCGGCCTACATGGGGCTGCTCTCCTGACTGGTCTCAAAGATATACAACATAGCTTTCCATAATACCCAGCTTCCTGCCGAGGCTGACTGTGGCTGGCAGCCCAGGGGGCGTGGATATGAAGAAAAAGCTTTATATTTCATCTTCAAAGCTAAGGGTGGAATGTGATGATATTCAAGGCAAAGCTTCAGGTAGAAATGCCTATGCTCTGGGGGAAGAAAATCAAAAGTTATCAGCATTATTCCAGTTAGTTTCCTTCATAACTACAAACCAGTATAGACATTGAGCAAGGACTCTCTAAAGACTTCAAGTGAGAGAACTTGAAAATGTACATTTGCATGTGATTTGATCATAAATCTAAAAAGAAATTATTTGTTAGTTCTCAGGGTCTCTTTACCAAGAGAAACATTAAGTTGGCTGGAGGGTAAGTCCTTCTATGGGAATTTTGCTCTTTGGAGACAGAAGAACAATGGATTTTTTGAAAGTATTAAAAGCTGTGATGGATACATGCTATCTTGGCTTGCCCAGCATCCATCCCCGTACTACTGGAAAAAGTACCCCAGTTTTTCTTTGGGGAACTAGAGTCCCCATTCTCTGGCTAAGTTTATAGGTGGGAGTCTACATCATGAAGAATGTGACCCTGATTTCCCACGATATCTTGTTTGTTTTATGGAAAGACATCTGACTAAGGGGGGCCAATCAAAGTGAATTCTTTGGGCTGTGAGTTGAGCTTTCTATAAAAGATGCTCTTTATTTTCTGCTAGACTTGAACATGAAAGGTGTGGATTAGCTATTTTGCCTCTTTGCAGAACCTGCAAATAAGCCATCCCATTAGGGAACAGGGCAAAGAGAAGTGACGAGCCTGGTTTTGCGGAAATAGTTTGAGTCTTGGGCTCAAGTCATATATAAATTTTTAATTCGTGTGATCCAATAAATTCCTGTATTTGCCAAATTAGAGTGAGTAGGGTGTCTATTATGCAACAAAAAGTGATTGAACATGTTAATATGGCAAGTGAATAAGAAGCAGGCTTTTCTTCTTGTGTCCCCTTGAACACAATGTAAGTGTTTTTACGGAAAAACTAGAGGAAAAATTATCAGGTTACTATGACTCAGAAACTAAAAAGTTCACACAAATATATGATTGTATTCAATGTTGGTGCTAGCGGAGATGAAAGTAAAAGATCTAAGGAGGCAGGTGACCCATGTATTTATGGGATATTGTTCTTGGAAAACAAACTTAATAAGAGACAATGTCAGTTTTTTTTTTAATTTGAACATGAGTAAAGTTGTATTTTGTGCCTTTTTAGAGCTCCCCTCTCCATTCATTTGTATTTCTCATTTCAAGATCCTTTGTAACATAATTGGTTATAGCTTAATTTCCCTAAATTGTGTAAGGCTAAGTAATCATCTAGAGGTAACAAGCTCTCATGGTGTATTTTTCTGGGCTCACAGCTTTACTTGGAGCACATCTTATGCATGTTCCCCCCAAGAAAACAAAAAACCCACCAAAACCAATGGGCATCATTTCTTGAGAATAATCTAAAATTTTTGAGGTTTGAATTCTCACACTTGAACTCAGTTAGCTGGCTATAGAATTCTAGATTGAAAATAATTTTCTCTCATAATTTGGGAACATTACTGAATTATCTCCCAGCTGTCTTTTAGTCATGCTGCTTAGAAAATGATGTCATTTTTATGCCCGGTCCTTGGCCTTGACCGGTGCCCCAACACCCCATGCCTTATGAGTCACAGTGACCAAGGCACATAGTGCCATCTCTCACCACTCCAACTTCAGTCAGTCTGAGTCTTATTTTTGACTAAGCTTTGCCCTTGGGCTCTGCCGTTCTTGCCCTAAGACTTTTGCTGGGTCACTTTAGTGAAAATCCCCCACCCATCCCATGATGTCTCACCCAATTCCTCATCCCCCACCCTTGATACTTCAGGGCCGTGGTCTGCCTTCAACAATAACCTTATCAAGTCAGTTCAGTCAGATCTCTCTTACTCCCGAAGTTTCCATCCACTGACCCATTCTTCCATCTTTGGCTATAAATCCTTTTTCTCCTTATTGTAGTCAAAGTTGAACCCAGTCTCTCTCCCTTCTACAAAATTGCATTGGAATAGTCTCCCTGGATAAAGTCTGCTTTACTATCTTTAACAAGAATAGAAAGAATAATTTTTTCTTTAACAATGCACATTCATTGAATCCCTTGTTGTCAACACAGTAGCTTACTCTCACTCTGCTGAGCCTGGTGTCTCCAAGTCCCAAGTCTTTCTGGACTTGATTTCTCTAGAGAATGCGTTTTTCTCCTCTCTTGAAGGGATGGGGAGGGAACTCACCTGGCACCGGGAGGAAGAGGCATCTAGTATCTAATGAATCCTTATACAGTCCCATCCTTGGCTCTGCCTCCTGAGGTACCTGACACCTCCAATTCCTGGGGGCTTTCCAGAGTTCCCAAGACTTCTCATCAATATCCTCCCCTTCAGGTTCAGCTTTCTTTACACTTCACATCATTTACCACTTCCCAATCCACTCACCATCTTCTTAACTCTTAATGAAAATATCTTGGTTGTCATTTTGTCTTTTCCTGTTTTCTTTGTCCTTTCGGATTTATAATGGTTTTTAATCCTTTATGGTATGCTACAGTTATTTCAGGAAATACATCTATGTAGTCAAGCCCCCATTCGATGTGGAACTTCCTGTTTGCGATTGAAGGAAATCACTTCATGCATATATTCATTCGTCATAAAGTCCATTGGGGAGGGGCGCCTGGGTGGCTCAGTTGGTTAAGCATCTGCCTTTGGCTCAGGTCATGTTCTCAGGGTCCTGGGATCGAGCCCCGCATCGGGCTCCCTGCTCAGCGGGGGTCTGCTTTTTTCTCTCCCTCTGTCCCTCTTCTCACTTGTGTTCTCTCTCTCTCTCAAATAAATAAATAAAATCTTGGGGAAAAAAAGTCCATTGGGGAGATAGGCTGTGGTTGACATCTGTTGGAGCTCTGGTTTTCCAAACACTGACCTTTGCATTTGTAAGCCTAACGTTGTTTAGCAATTGTAGTTTAGTTTTACACTTCCTAATCTGCATGCCCTCACTCTCCATATTCTTGTAAAATACTTAATCTGAGCAATCGGAGTAAGGGACAGAGGCAGCGCCCTTGCACGCGTGTATGTGTGTGTGTGTATTTACATGTGTCTGAACTAGAGATACATCATACTCCCTGTCTATACGTAGCAGATAAGTGGCACATGACCTACTTCTACAAAACTTCTACTCTTAGAATGTCAAAAACAGCATGAAAATTGGATAGCCAATAGGATAACAATAAAGAGAAATCCCAAAGTGGGGTTATTTGCCAAACAAGAGGTTAGTGTTTGTGTTCAGAAGCTGGGCAGATCTTCCTCTGACTGGGGTGGGACAGAAAACTTTCATAGGAGTGTTGGATTTGTATGAAGCTTTGATGGATGGATAAATGTAAAATCATTTAAATTCGAGACTGATGTGTCAAAGACTGTCTTGTGTTCATGAAATCCAATTTTCTAATCCACTTATATCCTATCTTGGGCACATGGCTGGACTGTATTTCTGAGTTAGGTGGGGCCATGAAAGGCTGGTAAAAGTTAGGCACCTAATGCTTGTCTTCACCCTTAAAACACCTGTCATGTGATACTCTATGTCTACTCTATACTCTACTCCCTTCCCCAGTCTGCGGTCAGGTCTTGCACTCCCCCCTGTTCCTGGCCAACTTGTCATGGTTATAAATCTCCAGGTGCTACTCTTTTTTCCCTAACTGGACTTGTGGTTTCAGACCATCTCCTGGCTTCCTTACTTCACTGCCCATAGGACATAGCCTGACACAAATTAAATTAGAAGTGGTAGCAAAGTATTCTGTCTCCAAGTAGATGCTTTGCCTGTGTGTAGTCCACCATGAAGCTGGAGGAGAAAATTGATTTCTACTTTAAACATTTTTCTGGATTTTGAATTCCTGAACTGACTGATAGGGTTCTAGAAAGGGTGGTTTACCCTGGCTCTGGAGTACCTCATTGACTGAAACGAGATACTCATTTGCTGAGCCAATAGCTGTCCTCTGGGAGGCAATTTCATTCCTTCCATGAATCTAAGTTTCTTCATGCTCACCAACTGCAGGGGTGAATGCAGATTTTAAAACACCGTGGCCACAGGGGTTTTTTCCTTTGGTATGACTGACTGAGCTCTGAACATCTGGATGCCAGAGAGGCAGTGAAGCCCTAATAATCTGTAAAGCACATCTGATCTGTATAATTGTATGAACTACTTGATGGAATACACTTGGAAGCATAGAGAGTTGTAGACCACACCCAACACTCATGCTCTACCTGCATAAAGATTGGATAAGGAGGGCACAAGGAGAATAGTATTGATTTTGGTTCTTTCCTATAACCTGCTTTGTTTTAGGGGCGCCTGGGTGGCTCAGTTGGTTAAGCATCTGCCTTAGGCTCAGGTCATGGTCCCAAGGTCCTGGGATCGATCCCCGGTTGGGCTCCCTGCTCAGCGGGGAGCCTGCTTCTCCTTCTCCCTCTGCCTGCTGCTCCCCCTGCTTGTGCTTGCTCTCTCTCTCTCTCAAATAAATAAAGAAAATCTTAAAAGAGAAAAAAAGCCTGCTTTATTTTAGCAAGTCGGCTACATAGAGCTCTTAATTCAATTAGTTGTTTTCATATTAATTAGCTCCTGCATATTAAGTTTTCTTTCCCCCAGCCATGACTAAAATTTCAACCTGTCTTCTCAATTTGTAATGTTCTGAACAATCACATCATGGACTTCGTTTTCAATCCTCTCTGCATTGATTGCCTTCAGTGACAGGTAAACCCAAGGGCTGTAGTCAGAGCTGCAGGAAAAAAAACAAAACAAAACTAAGGATCTTGTGAATATTGCATTAAGCACATATGGGACTTTCTGCTTTAGCATCCTATGAGCATGAGGGTGATCAGATTGTTTTAAGGAAAACAAATTATTGGAAAGCTTTTGCAATAATCTATCAGAATCATTTTCTGTTACCTGAGGACTGGTTTTTATCCCAGAGGCTTGGAATTAATTCCATATGCAAAGCCAGTTTTCTGGAGGAAGAGAGATAGGCTACTTTCTCATTTTTTAAAGGGTTAAAGGTGGGAAAGTTTTAAATTTATTTTCTTTGAGAGAACAAAATATAACGAGGCAGCATTATAATCCCTTTTAAGGTTTTATTGAAATGTCAACCTCTGGGGGACTGAAGCTGTATGAAGAAAATGAATAAACAGTGGATTAGCATTTAGACAATATTCTTTCACTGTTTGACTATAGAAAATAATGCTGAATAGAATTAATTTGGAATTTGGCAGGAATTTGAATAGTAGAGGTAAAGCTTGCGAATAATTGAGTAAATCTGAATCTTCTAGGAACATTTATTGGAATAAATTAAGGAATAGCGTGATGATGAAGATTCTTTTGGAGGGTCTAAGCTTTCAAAAACAAGAAAGGAAGAATTTTATATTTACTCACTGGTTTTCTGGAATTAAAAAAGGGAAAGTTTCAGGCGCCTGGGTGGCTCAGTCGTTGGGCGTCTGCCTTCAGCTCAGGTCATGATCCCAGTGTCCTGGGATCGAGCCCCACATCAGGCTCCCTGCTCAGCGGGAAGCCTGTTTCTCCCTCTCCCACTCCCCGTGCTTGTGTTCCCTGTCTCACTGTGTCTCTCTCTGTCAAATAAATAAAATCTTAAAAAAAAGGGGGGGGGAAGTTTCTTTTAAAATCAGGATTTTTTAGCACCAGGGCAATCGAGATCTAAAATCCATCATTGGTAATGACCATTGAAAACTGTAATTTATTGGTGAGTTGTGCAGGCTAGAAGTAAAATGATTTCAAACCCTGTCTATCCAATTTTAGTCGAAAATAGAGAAGGAATGACCCTTTAACTAATTATGTGGTATCTTTGCTCTTAACTTTAGATAAAGAAAATGGGTACCTCGTTTTTAATAGAAAGTTTTTTTTTTCTTGACAAGGACCTATTCAGACAATTTAATTATTGTAGTTTATTGAGCATAAATTGTGGACGTTTCAGCCATTTTCTCCACTCTCATTTAGATCTAATTAGAACTAGATGGCCTATTTAAGTGTATATATGCAAAAACAGTTATATATAATGGAACAACTTACAAATAGCCTAAATTAGGAAGCCATTAATTTTACTGATGGAGACTCCAAACCATGCCAGGATTTGGTCAGATCATACAACTGAATGGATAAATTTCTTTCATTCAGTGTTCTTTTTATAGAGGGTGACTTTCCAGGGCATTGTTGGGCAAGCTTCTTCATTATGTGTCTTGAGATGACTGCGTCTGTTACCACTCTCAATACAGAAAATAGTGTTCGTATTTCTTTTGCTATCTCTAGTAGAAGAGTCTGGAGGGAAGGGAAGTGGGGCTGTCCTGAATATTGTCAGGAGTAACTAAAAGGCCAAAGAGCTTGTATGGGGACAGTCTCCAGTAAGAGGGTGCTGCTCAGGGACAAAACCACAGTGGCCCAGAAGTTTGTTTAGGTGAGAAGTCGTAGTCCTTTTTTTTTTTTTTAAAGATTTTATTCATTTATTTGACAGAGAGAGAGAGAGCACAAGCAGGGGGAGCTGCAGACAGAGGGAGGGGGAGAAGCAGGCTCCCTGCTGAGCAGGGAGTCTGACGCGGGACTTGATCCCAGGACCCTGAGATCATGACCTGAGCCAAAGGCAGATGCTTAACCAACTGAGCCATCCAGGTGCCCTGAGAAGTCATAGTCTTAAGAATACTGCCCTACCTCTGACTCTTCATCTCAGGAAACAAACTGAGAGTTGCTGGAGTGGTGGGGGGTGGGAGGGATGGGGTGGCTGGGTGATGGACATTGGGGAGGGTACGTGCTATGGTGAGCGCTGTGAATTGTGCAAGACTATTGAATCACAGACCTGTACCCCTGAAACAAATAATACATTATATGTTAATAATAAAAACAAAACAAAAGAATACTGCCCTACGTCTATATTCCCTTCTCTCAGCTCATATTAGTTTGAGCACCTGTGATGAGCATATTCTTGCTCTGGCTTCCAGAAAAAAAAGAAAAAATAAAAAGAGCAGGCTGGGATCCTAGGAGCCTGGGCATGTGTGAATATGGTTAACCAAGAGCCATAATGTACCTATGGCCCCAAGTGCCTAAGAAGAAAATTGCCTAAGAAGATATACTTGATCTGTGCCCATATTCCAACCCTAAATAAGGCTTGAATAAGCCGGAGAACCACCGTGCGCTCAGCTCAGCGAGGTGATGGACGGAGGCTCCTATCTCTCTTCCGTTCCTTCTCTCCCTGTCTCCCTCCTTCCCTGACTCTCCAACTCCCGTCCTTCCCTTTTCTAATTTCGTTTCTGCTCCCTCTCCACTTCTCTTCACTAACCAAATGACTGTTTGGGGACATAGACTTGATTTACTATAAACATTTAATAAAACTTGCTGTTTATTCAACCAGCTTTCTTTGGTGTATTTGTCATTGCTGTAATATGCGAAAGTGAATTAGGGAGAAAAAAAATGAGATCCTCCAAATCCATTAATCTTATGACCTAATTTGATACTGCAGTCTCAGTCCCTTGAGTGCAATTACATTATTTAAGCATAATAATAGTGATTTGAATGTATAGATCTCCCAAAGCCCTGAGTAGAATCGAAGACCTATCCCATTAGTGTGGATCTCTAGGCATAAAAAAGCCTTTCCTATGAGGACGTTTTCGAGGCCCCATGGTTTTTCCTGAGCCTGTTTGTACGTGAGGTAACCATATATCTTTTGCATGTGTATTAGATTATTTAAGTGCTGAGTGTAAAACTGGAAACATATTGAATTTCCTTAATTCTATTCAGCGGCCCCAAAACAATTAAAGATGGTTTGCGAGGCTAATAGATCTCTTTCCTCTGTGTCCAAAAGAAACTCTTGTTTGAATGTGTATTCCTGGGAAATGCTGACTCAGTCTCAGGTGATTTATCATGAAGGATCCAAAGTTTCACCCTCTTGCTGTTGAGCAGGAAGTACCTCCCTTTGTGTGGGGGGGGATGTTTTGATAGAATGAAATGTATTTTATCGATTCATAGAATCCCTTTCACATTCCATTTTAGAGCAACCACCTAACTGTTGTGTATTTTTCTCTCTGGCATCTAAGTCTCTTTGTATCTTGGGAGAATGTTTAATTAGGAGCAGTGTTGGTGGAGGAAACCAATATGGAAACGCAGAAGGTTATGTCCTTTCTTCCCTTCTCCTGGTAATACTGCTTGGCCATGAGCTATATTATCTATCCGCTGATTGGATGTTTCTGGCAAGGACGTTAAATTTTGAATGAGTAAATAAAAGAAAGGACAGCTGGGCTTCCTTCACATAAACAGCAGTGACAGTATCCAGCGGTGAGGCATCCTGGCAGATTATTGCTAAAAATGATCGTGCTTTCAGCTTCTTGGTTTTTCAGAGATATTTACTTTCTAAGCCTGATGATTATGTTTCCCTCAATTGTGTGAATCCTCAGGACTTTTCTAATAATTTATTTTTGGTGACCAAAGACAGATTTACTTACTATCTGTGGTAGATAGAGATACTGGCCTTGAGTCTTAACCTCTCTTTTTTTTTTTTTATTTAAGATTTTATTTATTTATTTGAGAGAGAGAGAGAGAGAGCACAAGTAGGCAGGGCGCAGGCAGAGGGAGAGGGAGAAGCAGACTCCCCGCTGAGCAGGGAGCCCGATGCAGGACTCCATCCCAGGACCCTGGGATCGTGACCTGAGCCGAAGGCAGACACTTAACTGACTGAGCCACTCAGGTGTCCTGAATCTTAACCTCTTCTTTCAAACTCCTTGCCATGGGATTTTGCAGTCTTTCCCATTAGAAATGGTATGCGCATACTTCCTCATGTCTTGACTTTGGGCTTGATGATGATGAACTTGCTTTGTCCTAGGGAATGTGGGTAGAAGTAATAATGTGTCGGTTCTGAATCTAGACCTTAGGAGGCATCCTGTTTCTCTGCCTGTCTTCTTGTGCTTCTGCTATTACCATGAGAAAGCTTCCTTGGGTACCTCCTGCTCCTTCACCAGTGCCTCAGAATGAATATATATGGAAGAGACCTCAGCCCAGCCTGCAGTGGGGAGCAGGGCTCAGCTATACTCGCAGCTTCAAGTGTCATGTAGCAAAGCCCAGCCTGGATTAGCTGACCATCAAAAGAAGCACAGATGTGGGAGTGCGTCTCTGAACAGAGCCAAACAACTAAGGCGAACCTGCAGATTTCTGAGAGATATGTGATTTTTGTATTATGCCACTGGGATTTTGTGCTTGTGTGTTTTGTAACACACACTAGCTAACTGACCTGTATCTATTCTATGCAATGGAAAGTATTGTAATTGATGGATTATAATATATTGATGTTGATAATATGAAGGGTGTATGTGTGTGTCTATGTGTGATACTATCTTTGGTTCTGTGGGGTAAATCCTGGCCTCATGTTTTCCTATTTCCTGTTGATTGGTTGGAATGAGTCCGTAATTCATTTTTCACCCTGATGAGATGTGGGGGAAGTCGTGTGTGTGTGTGTGTGTGTGTGTGTGTGAGAGAGAGAGAGAGAGAGAGAGAGAGAGAGAGAGAGAGAGAGAGAAAGGGTTTTTTTTTTTTCTTTCCTGATAGAAGGAGAATATTGGAAAAGACATTCTCTCTTCTTCTGTCCTTATCTCTTCATGCCTGGAGAGGAGGCAGCTGTTTGTGTCCATCAGGAAATACCTGACTATAGCAGAGAGGGAATGAATCTTTGTGTGTGATGTCCATGAACTACTCAAACAATTCTGGAATGTCCTACCATTGAGCTTTGTATCATTCCATAGAATACATTTTTACTTTTAAGCTGGGTGGTTTGAGTTTCTTTTAATTTGCCATCTAAATTTTATCTTAACTGATAACGGATGTGGTTTGTATGTGGGTGGGAGCACAGGAGGACTGAATGCAGTAGAAGTTTGCGTGAAGGGAAGATAGCGCAGGTTATCCCTCATGAAACCGTAGGCTCCCAGCGGCATGTGTTAAGTGGTCTAGGCTGAGGTCAGGTGGAAATAGTCCACATTTACCTGGCTTTTCCTATCACAGCTTTATTTGCTCTGTATGGATTACCAGCAAATGACAGACGTACCTTCATTGCTGACCCTTTCTGCAGTGTCTCTGTCGAGAACACTCTGACCCATGAAACACTTTGCCTTTCAGTACTTTTGGGAAGAAGCAAAGTTTGGCAGCTGAGATTTGCTTCATATCTTGTCTGAAATCTGATAGTATACTGTTGGCACGTAATAACTTTGACTCAACCCTGACGTCAGGCTTTATCCCAGACCCAAGCAATCTGAATCTCGGGGGTCCCTAAGTAAATTCCATTATGCAGCCAAGGTTGAGAACCACTATTCTAACCTCCATCCTCCTGTGAATTAAGCAAATCCCAAAGCAAGTGTGTATATAAAGGGTAAAAAAAGAGATAGGAGTGGGATTACTACGTAGCTCGGTCGGTTAGGCGAACAACTCGATTTCGGCTCAAGTCATGATTTTAGGGTCCTAGAATTGAGCCCTGCATCAGGCTCCCTGCTCAGTGCAGAGTCTGCTTGAGGATTCTCTCTCCCCTTCTCCTCACTTTCGCTCTCCCTCTGTCTCTCTCTAAAAATAAATAAATCTAAAAAAAAAGGAGGAAAATAAAGACTCTGAAGGTGTTCATTATCTATTGCTATATAACAAATCACCCTATAATTTAGCAGCTTAGAGCAACAACAATAAATCTTTATTGCTTCCAATTCTGTAGATCGAGAATCTGGAAACAGCTTAGCTGGGTTGGTTATGGCTAAGGGTCTTTCCTAGAGTTGCCATAAAGTTGTTGGTCAAGGCTGCTATCATTCGAAGGGTTGAATGGGGCTGAAGGATCGGCTTTCAAGACGGTTCACTCACATGGCTGTTGATAGGAGGTCTCAGTTCCTTGCTGGCTGTTGCCAGGAGGCATCAGTCCCTTGCCATGTGGCTTTTCTCTCTAGAGCTGCGTGAGTGTCCTTGAAACATGGCAGCTGGCTTCCCCCAAGCAAGTAATTTAAGAGACAGCAAGGTAGAAGCCCTGATATCTTTGATGACCTGGGCTCTGCAGTCACACATCATCATTTCCCAAGTATTCTATTGGTTATACAGGTCAGCCCTATTCAGTATAAGATGAACTACTGAGGTCTCAGTGCCAGGAGTTTGGAATCATTGAGGAGGCTGTCTTGGCTCCTGCAATGGGATAGCAATGAATAAATGATTTGTCCATATTTCCAGGGTGGATGCCTGGTAGGCTGAATGATGGAAACTCAGGCTCGTGGCTTCCTTGAGGAGCCTTCATCAGAATCAAGATACTCTGTGGAGTAGGCCTATCAATTTCTCAAACACCAGGTGGCTGAATAGAGCCTTTGGGAGTGCTTAAAGGGTATTATGCAAAGGCACAATGCCCTTCAGAGGAGCTCAACTCTGCCATTTCCTGAATTTACTTTGTCCAGATTCAGATCAGCTGGGACAAGAAGCTGATGCTTAGCAAACAAATAAATAATGTGTTAGCTTCATTAGTACTGATTCTTCTGAAAATGAGGGGACTTAAGTAACTACAAATTGTATGTAGCTATAAAAGAGCCTTCTGACATTAAGATGAATGACTAAACTCTTTGAAATTGTGTCTTCTCCCTCACCTTTTGCTTTTTTGGGTGAGGAAAAACAAGGGTCTTCAACACAGTCTTCAGTGCTGTCTTCTCTATAATCCCTCACCCGCAGAGTCATGTATGCTGTGCCAACCAACTACCATCTATATACTGATATTGACTAATCTGTATTCTTAGTCCAGATTTCTCCCACCAAATGCCAGGCTTCCAGAGCCAACTGCCTCATCCTCCCTCCCTCTTTCCTTCCTTCCTTTTCTTTCTTTTCTTCTCTTCTCTTTTTTCTTTCTTTCCTTCTTTCTTTTCTTTTCTTTTCTTTCTTTCTTTCTTCCTTCCTTTCTTTCTTTCTTTCTTTCTTTCTTTCTTTCTTTCTTTCTTTCTTTCTTTCTTTCTTTCTTTCTTTCCTTCTTCCTTCCTTCCTTCCTTCCTTCCTTCCTTCCTTCCTTCCTTCCTTCCTTCCTTCCTTTCTCTTGCGAACTGCCTATTTGACATACAGTCTTGAATGACTAATGGGAATCCCAGGTCTATTTGTCCAAAACCTAATTATTTTTTTTAAAAAGTTAATTAAAATTTTTTCTAGCTTTGTTGAGGTAATTGACATTAACATTGTGTAATTTTAAGGTGTACAATGTGATTCCTTGATATCTATATATATATTATGAAAGATTTACCATAATAAGGTTAGTCAACACATTCTTCACCTCACGTAATTACCATTTTGTTGTTGTTGTTATGGTGAGAACATTAAATCTCTACTCTCATAGCAACTTTCAAGTATATAACCCAGTCTTCTTA
Source organism: Zalophus californianus (assembly GCF_009762305.2). Classification (NCBI taxonomy): domain Eukaryota; kingdom Metazoa; phylum Chordata; class Mammalia; order Carnivora; family Otariidae; genus Zalophus; species Zalophus californianus. The sequence goes on from NC_045599.1 coordinate 14,893,788, forward strand.
ACTATAGTCATCATGCTATACATTAGATCCCTGGAACTTATTCATCAAATAATTGAGAGTTTATACGTTTTGACCAACATCTGCCTATTTCTCCCACCTCTTAGCCCCTGGCAACTAACGTTGTACTCTCTCTTTCTATGACTTCATTGTTTTTAGATTCCACATATAAGTAATATCATACAGTATTTGTGTTTCTGTCTGACTTATTTCACTTGGTATAATAACCACATATGCCGTGCATAATGCCATGTTGTTGCAAATGGCAGGATTTTCTTTTATTCTGTGGTTGAATAATATTCCATTATATTTCTCACATTTTCTTTATCCATTCATTTGTAACAAACCCTTAGGTTGTTTTCATGTCTTGGCTGTTGTGAATAATGCTGCAATGAACATGGGGTACAGTTATCTGTTCAAGATAGTGATTTCATCTCCTTTGGATATATACCAAGAAATGGGATCGCTGGATCATATAGTAGTTCTGTTTTTAATTTTTTGAGGAACCTTCATATGTAAAACCAAAATCCTAATTTCTTTTCCTTTACTTGTTCCCCTGTTTTCTTCTCTTTCTTAGTATCTGGCAATTCCATTCTTCCCATTGATCAGGAAAAATTTGGAGACATCCTGTATCTCTCTTTCTCTCATACCTCACATGCAGCAATCCATCCATAACTTTCTTGTTCTCCCTTCAAAGTAACTCTCGAGTCAAACTATTTCTCACTCCCTCCACCACTACTATGTTGGTCCAGGGTACCCTCATCTGTTGCCTATAACTTTAATAGCATCTTAACTCATCTTGGTGTTTAACCCCGTCCTTATAACCTATTTTCCATAGAGCATTAAAAAATGAGAGAGAGAGATGTTGTCAGTTCTCTTTTCAAAATCTTAGGTGGGGTTTTGCTTTTCTAAAACTCATACTCTGGCCAATAATGTTGGCATGATGTGCTCACCATTCTTCTTCCGCTCTAGAAAGCTCTCTGCCCTCATCTTCTACTATCTCTGCCTTACACTACTCTGCCTCATTTCAAGCTACACCATCACACTGGCTGCCTTGTTTTTCCTTGCACGCCAGCCATGCTCATGAACCCATGAGAGTCTTTCCACTGCTTCTTCTAACATCTGGAATATTCTTCCCCATGTATCTGTTTCGTTTGTTTTCTCCTTTCTTTTAAATCTCAGCTTAAGTAACTTTCTAACTAAGAGGACTTTCCCTACCCCCATATGTAAAGAGCATTTTCTTCAACCTCATCTACCTCCTTTACTCTTTTATTCTTAAAACACCTATATGACTTGACATCTATTTACTCATTTTATTGCCAACCGTATTGAATATAAAGCTCTATCACAACAGGACCATTATCAGTTGTGGGTTTGTTTGTTTTCTGCTGCATCTGCAGAAATTAAAAGCATTTCTGGCACCTAGTAGGTGCTTAATAAATATGTTTTGAATTGAATTAGATTATATTTAAGAGACCATGATGTCACCTAAAATTTTATGTCACTATTTCGAGACTGTCTTCTGGATAGCAGAAACTAAAGTAAAACCCACTCTGCTAAAGATTAAAGAAACAATGTTATGAAAATAAGGAGATCTTTAATTACCCTCACCATTTTAAAAAGTTATCAAAATGAAAACAGTTTACTAGAGCTGATGAACAAAATTATGAATTTAAGTGACAGTAAAATATTGTAGTATGTTCATTTTAAAGACATTATAGAAATAAGTGAACTTTTAACAATCTGACAAAAGGTAGATTTGTCCTAAGAAACAGACCTGAAAACACAAGCATAGCATATGTCAGAATTTATTTAAAAGCATCTGGTGCCTATGAGGCATATTAGTTCTTTGCATAATTATACTGGAAGCAAAATTTGTTTTCATAGTATTGGAAGAAAACCAACTAGTCTAGGTTACCAGTCTGGAAGGAAGAGTCAGTCACCAAACATGGTAAGCCAAGTCCCAAACTACTCCCATCTGTGAGAGTGTTATAATGCAAAAAAGTGGATATGTAAAGCAAATTTGCTTATGGAAATAAGGGGCTCGTAGACCTACCCTAAGAGAGGAGTGCTAGACAGCAAGGATAATGTCAACGCAGAGCACAAGAAAAGGAGGGCACTTGGGTTTTATGTAAATATGTAAATCTAACTGTGCCTTTTTGAGGATTTCTTGGGCTGTCGCATAGCTAGTTCATTGTCAGATTAATTAATTAGTGTTAATGGTTCCTTGTTGCTGTTCCCCTCTACCAACTGTTAGAACTTCTTTCATTCAAGGTTCGTTCTCAGACTGGGAGATGGTAGAGTTTGCTCTCTTCTTACGTTGATGAGTGGAACTGGGCTCCTGTGGTTATAATATGCTGTCAACTCTTGAGTCCCTGGTTTCTAACTCAGAATTACAGTCCTTGTCTATACAAACAAATAAGTTTGAGAGGTCAGTCGATCTCCAAAGCAATTAAGTAAAATAGTTTATAAAGCTTGAACTAATTTGGCATTTTGTGTCTCATGTATCCAGCAATCCTACACAGAGTTAATTGGTTTGTTTACCTGGATTCAATCAGAGTTGCAGGCAGTACCTTTTTTCCACGATCCTGCTCTGTCAGTGATTTCAAGAAGTGAGGGAAATGGGAACAAAGAAGAATGAAGAATAGATTTTTAAAAATTTTTTGGCAGACTATAATGTGACAATGCACAATTTTTATTTTATCATGAGCCATCAGGTTATTTGTTCTTTTTTTAAGTCACTTTTTAAAAAAGATTTTATTTATTTGCTAGAGAGAGGGAGAACACAAGCAGGGGGAGAAGCAGGCTCCTGGGCTAAGCGGGGAGCCCGAAGTGGGACTCGATCCCAGGACCCTGGGATCATGAACTGAGCTGAAGGCTGACGCTTAACCCACTGAGCCACCCTGGTGTCCCTAAAGTCATTTTTATTTTTATTTATTTTTATTTTTTTAAAGATTTTATTTATTTATTTGAGAGAGAGAGAGAGAATGAGAGAGCGCACGAGAGGGAAGAGGGTCAGAGGGAGAAGCAGACTCCCTGCTGAGCAGGGAGCCCCATGTGGGACTTGATCCTGGGACTCCAGGATCATGACCTGAGCCGAAGGCAGTCGCTTAACCAACTGAGCCACCCAGGCGCCCTCCTAAAGTCATTTTTAATGGAGAAGATACATCTTATAAGCAATCTAGGGTTCATTCATTTTAAAAAATGTTGTTTTTCTTGGAAGAGACATTAGCTGAATATAGGTGCATGAAATAGTTTTATTTGTTGCTCACTATTTCTGTTATTTTCATTGCATCAACCTTGGTGGAAGCATTGATATTTTTTTTCTTTTTCTTTTTCTTTTTTTTTTTTAAGATTTATTTATTTATTTTAGAGAGAGACCACAAGCAGGAGGGGCAGATGGAGAAGGAGAGACAATCTCAAGAAGACTCCTGCTGAGTGTGGAGCCTGATGCAGGGCTCCATCCCACAACCCTGAGATCATGACCTGAGCCAAAACCAGGAGTCCAACGCTTAACTGACTGTGCCACCCAGGCACCCTCATTCTCTCTTTCCCTTTTTCTTTTCTTTCTTTCTTTCTTTCTTTCCCTTCCTTCCTTCCTTCCTTCCTTCCTTCCTTCCTTCCTTCCCTCCTCTCTTTCTTTCTTTCTTTCTTTCTTTCTTTCTTTCTTTCTTTCTTTCTTTCTTTCTTTCTTTCTCTTTCTTTCTTTCTTTCTTACTTTCTTTTTGCTTTAAAAAAAGTAGAGGGGCACCTGGGTGGCTCAGTCTGGTGTCTACCTTTGGCTTAGATCATGATCCCAGGGTCCTGGGATTGAGCCCCATGTGGGGGCTCCCTGCTCAGTGGAGAATCTGCTGGTCCCTCTCCCTCTGCCCCTTCTCCCCCGCTTGTGCTCTCTTTCTCTCTCTCAAATAAATAAATTAAATATTTTTTTAAAAAGGTAGAAATGAGTTAACCTCTTGGACATTTCAATGAAAATATAGATAAAAGTTCAACCATCATTAAAGCCAAGATTGCTAAATCTCTTCTTTAGCTTGAAAGGTTAACAAGCTGATAGAATTTTATCTGATGACTTTAATTTTAGAATTATGATTTTAGCATTAGAGATTTCCATTTCTTTTTTAAAGTCAAGGACAACGATAGCAAAATGAAGAATTGTGAGTGATACTGGATTCATATCAAATGTGTTCACACTCAGACTAAAAAAATGATATAAAATGCAAATTTCATGGCAATTAAGATTAGCATATTCAGTAAACAACATATCCTGAAATTATATCCCTCATATTTTAATACTTGGACACATAATACATTTTGAGTGTATAATCATGACATTGCCAGCTCTTTATGCATAAAAAGCAAGACTTCATCTATTATTTAAAACTGCAAATGCCCAATAATCATATCTGTGTCTTCCTGCAGTAAAAACAGTATTCGGTTCCTTTGACTTGGTAATTGGCATTTGTTGATTTACCATTTGTGTGTGTGTGTGTGTGTGTCTGTGTGTGTGTCTGTGTCTGTGTGTGTCTGTGTTTGTGTCTGTATGTGTGTATGTGTCTGTGTCTGTGTGTGTCTGTGTGTGCGTTTGTGTCTGTGTGTGTGTGTGTCTGTGTGTGTCTGTGTTTGTGTCTGTGTGTGTGTGTGCCTGTGTGTGTGTCTGTCCCTGTGTGTGTCTGTGTGTGTGTGTCTGTGTCTGTGTGTGTCTGTGTTTGTGTCTGTGTGTGTGCCTGTGTGTGTCTGTGTCTCTGTGCGTTTGTGTCTGTGTGTCTGTCTGTGTCTGTGTTTGTGTCTGTGTGTGTGTGTTTGTGTCTGTGTGTGTCTGTGTGTGTCTGTGTGTGTGTCTGTCCCTGTGTGTGTGTGTGTGTGTGTTTGTGTCTGTGTGTGTGTCTGTGTGTGTGTGTGTGTGTGTTTGTGTCTGTGTGTCTGTGTGTGTGTGTTTGTGTCTGTGTGTGTGTGTGTGCTTTTGGAGGCCCACAGCAAATTGTAAACACCATACTTTCAGGAGAAACAGCTGGAATAAATTACGAGGAGCAGGATGATGTGCCAAGCAACAAATAAGAAAACTAAATTAGGGTTTTAAGGGTCTATCTTGGGTGGAGGAATGGGTTTTCCCTCAGTCTCTATGGGAGACCCATTCTAATCTTCAAGCTGGAATTGTTCAGCTTGTTTTCTCTCGGTATTTGGACGGGAAAGTAGAGTGAGCCAGGCTTTAAATTAAATAGCAAAGTCCTTGCAGGATGGGGGTCTAGTGCTCTACATAGGGAGTTGTTTTTATTCTCTGCTTTGGCGCTTTTTGGACAAGTTTTAGGCTGGAGGGTGTCCCCTAGTTCTCCATTCTATAAACAGAATGCAATCACTCGTTTACAGGCCTTTGTTGATGCTATAAACACGTTCAAGCGCTTACTGAAATAATTACATGGAACTTTGAAGTGTCATCCTTTACCTTAAGATCTGTGTTGACTTTTGGATGGTCTGGCTCATTGCCAGTACCCATCTATTTTGAAAAAGAGCAGTGTTTTGAAGACCAGTACTGTAGAAAGAACTGGCTCCAAAAATCAAATTTTGGTCTTGCTGTAAAAATATTGGGAATGTGGGGCAAACTGGGTCCAGGAGTGAAAACTGCCTATAGGAAGGTCCATTTGGAATGAGTAGAAATGACATTTAAATTGCCCATCTAATAGGTCAGAAATGAATCCTAGCTCAATGGATTGAAAATTAAGTGGGGTTTTTTGGCCCTAAATTAGGAATAAAGAGACTCAAAAGTCATGCGTAGCAGTTTGTACCCACCTCCCCTTTTGCCCCCCGCCCCTACAGCTCAGTGCTGTGGGCTGCGCCCTTGGACACAATGGCCAAGTACCCGGTGATAAGGGAATCATTTTGCTTTTGAGAAACTTTAGGAGTTAGTACATCTGGTTGGACCATAGTTTAGTCACTATCTAGGTTACATCAGGCAAAATCAAGTAATCATTACTGGGTCTTCTCAAAGCATTGTTGCAAGATTAAGTGGGTTTAATAAATAAAAGTATTTTGAGTGACCTCTAGTAAGAATTAAAACTTCCTAGGAGGTATTACTGTTGTCATAGTGGTTAATAAATCATCCTAAATATTAACTGAGAGAGGTAATATTGGTCACACACATTTGGGGATGTTTTATTTAAAATTTTTTTTTTTGTTATTCTCACTAGTTCTTGTCTCTTTTATTTTCCTTTACCACTTTCCTTAAAAGCTGTGCCTCCTTTGCTTGATTTTTAAAAATTCTTTTGCTAATTACTTAGTGATTTATGCTAAATATTGATAGCTAAGCCATAAGCTTATATACACATTTAAAAGTTCATCTATGCTGTGCAGTGACTCCCCATTTTCACAAAATGATGGTAAACAGGCTGATGGTTCAGCCCTCTCTAACCTGGTAAAGCCACTGACGGTTCTAAGAGGGGTGACGTCAGTGGTTGGCAACCAGCTTGCATGTGAGAACCACCTGGTTAGGCCCACCCCTGAATATTCTGGTTTAGTGGATTCCCTGGGGCCCTGTCATCTTCAGTGAGTTTTAAAAGCTCTCCAGGTGCCTTTAATAGGCAACCAAGGTTGAGACTCACTGGGCTGTGGGAAGAACCTTGAATTTCTGCACAGCTGCTCTCAGCAGGGAGGCCATTTTTGTGAACCTATGTGTGTTTTCCATAGAGATGAAAGGGCAGTAGCTAGCATTTGGGAATAAGCAGCACTTTGTTTTATGTCACTTTAGTTTAGGTCAACCTACACACTGCACATTCAAGTTTAATTATGACTGTTAAGGAAAGTGTATTCTCTGTTACTGTCCGTATTATGGCTCATAGCAGAAGGCGCCTACCTCAAAGGTGAGTTAACTGGTCCCATCCACAATTATTGTGGCCCCAATTTAGACGCGTATAAATGGGCCCCCATCAGTGTGGGCACGAGTTTGGCACCCTTAGTCTGTCTTTTGAATGCTACCTAAATAAAATTATTCTAGAAGTACGTGATAATGCATTTCTTTCACTTTTTGGTGAGATTTACCCCAAGCCCAGGTGATACCACATTTACTGATGGATAAAGCCACAGATGAACAGAACATGTGACCTTCCTTGAAAGGAGACTCCTGGTTGCCGGCCAAATCACACCTTCCTGACTGCCCTACATGGGTCCATTTCTGCTCTATGTCTCGTTCATGCTGCCAGATTTCCCTTTTCCATTCTGGCTGTATGAGAGGGCCCCTCTTCAAGGACAAGCTGGAACCCCACCTCTTCCATGAAACCTTGCCACCTCTGCCCAGCCCAGTCTCCATGAGCCTATCTTCATCCGCATTCCTGGGTTCACCTGCTGTGGTTAGTTGTTTAAACGCTGGGCGTGCATCTTGTCTTCACAACTAGCTTTAATCAGTTTCAGGTTTGGGAACAGCCTGTTGACTTCAGGAATATGGTTCTACTCTTTAGTAGGTATGCAATAAAAGTGTGATGATGGTGGTGAAGTAGAGATTTCTACTTTGAGAAAGGAGAGAAGATGTGGGCTGGATTTATTCGGGAAGACCACGGAGAAGCTAGAACTTGAACAAGGATTCAGGATTAGAGAGAATTTGGATTGTTGGGGGAAAGAGCCTTCTACAAAGTATTATTTTTGGTTTGGCTTGGATAGTTGTGTGTGTATAAAAATATGTAGGCACATATAGGTACCTGTGGAGCCATCTGAGTTTCTAGGCCTTCTTAATACCTTCAGAATTTATCCTAATATATATATTGTATATAATACGTAGTATATCATTATTATATTATCATATATATCATTATATCATATAATATATAAATATATAAAATATATTTATATTTATTTATATATATTGTACATTTTGAACTAGTTGTCAAGAATATTATATTAAACAAATGTAGTGATCCAAAGGGATATGTGCACCCCAATGTTTATAGCAGTAATGTCCACAATAGCCAAACTAGAGAAAGAGCCGAGGTGTCCATCAGCAGATGAATGGATAAAGAAGATGTGGTATATATATGTATACGCACACACACACACACACACACACACACACACACACACACACTGGAATATTATGCAGCCATCAAAAAAGAAATCTTGCCATTTGCAATGACGTGGATAGAACTAGAGGGTATTATGCTGAGCGAAATAACTCAATCAGAGAAAGACATGTATCATATGATCTCCCTGAGATGAGGAATTCTTAATCTCAGGGAACAAACTGAGGGTTGCTGGAGTGGTGGAGGGTGGGAGGGATGGGGTGGCTGGGTGATGGACATTGGGGAGGGTATGTGCTATGGTGAGTGCTGTGAATTGTGCAAGACTGTTGAATCACAGACCTGTACCTCTGAAGCAAATAATACATTATATGTTAAAAAAAAAAGAAGATAGTAGGAAGGGAAAAATGAAGGAGGGGAATCGGAGGGGAAGATGAACCATGAAAGAATATGGACTCTGAGAAACAAACTGAGGGTTCTAGAGGGGAGGGGGGCGGGGGGACGGGTTAGCCTGGTGATGGGTATTAAAGAGGACACATTCTGCGTGGAGCACTGGGTGTTATACACAAACAATGAATCATGGATCACTACATCAAAAACTAATATTGTATGGTGATTAACATAACATAATTAAAAAAAAGAATATTGTATTAAAACCTAAGAGCACAAGTGATCTTAGTCACTTAAAAGGTCTGTTCTGGATTGCACCTGAAATTAAAAACTTTTCAAATTAATTCCACCTCAGAAATGCATCTGGAACCTTTGTCAGCACTTCCCAGTTCTTACAGTCACCTTGGATGCATGACTGGAACATGGTGCTACAAGAGGAGAATAGTAAAATCAGCCAGGAACCAGGTTTCAATTTATTATGACATTGATTTCAGACAGTGACAAGGTTACAAAACCATCTTCTTGTGCCCATTGGGTTTGGGGCACCAGATATTTCTGTCCAGCAAGACATTTATTTATTCAAAATTTAAAGCTTAATTTCAGGTTGAGTGCTTTTTAAGTAGACCTAGCTTTTTTCCCTCTCTCTCTGAGGACCACTCAGCTTTCTTTACAACGTGTATGACCTTGCAACAGGCCTTCCTCTTAAATCTCCCTGTGCTTTTGTATTCAGCGTTAGCTGACTCCCACCGTAAATTCAGTGTGGCCAATTACTTTTCATAATGAAGCTCATGTAAATTGAAGTAGAGCAGAGGTTTTATTAATGAGACTGATCTATTATTTAGACTGACTCGATCATCCTTTCTTTAGAGTGAGGTAAAAGTCAAAAATAATATAGTGTCTCTTGTCAACAGGCTTGATGGAGAAAACGAAGTTTGGAAAATTTACACATTTCAGTTTTTCTAGAGGCAGTGGAAGGCGGAGTAATTTGAGTCCTAGTCCAGTTTTTTATAACTTCTATTAAAAAATCAGGATCGGGGCGCCAGGGTGGCTTAGTTGATTATAAGCATCTGCCTTCAGCTCAGGTCATGATCCTGGGGTCCTGGGATGGAGCCCTGCCTTGGGCTTTCTGCTCAGTGAGGAGTCTCCTCCTCCTCCCTCTGTGTTCTCTCTCTCAAGTAAATAAATATAAGCTTAAAAAAATCAGAATCTTCTGATGGTATATCAGTTATAAATAATGAAAATTTTACTCATGTGCCACATGGATCCAAATGGTTGTGTCTTTAAGATCCATATGCAGCTGATTTTCTAGGATACTTATACATTCATATTTTCTTTTCTGCTTTTTCCATGGATATGCTCATGGATGTCCTGCCGTGTATCTGGATTTTTAGCGTGCAAAACATGGTCTAGTCGGGGTGTTTACTACCCAGCTCGCTTTAAAAAAAAAACAACTCAAAACCTCAAATGGTAGAATTATTAATGGTGGTTTCAAAGGAAGTAGGCTAGGCAATGCAGTGACACAGTTTGGGGGTGAGGGAGGCCCTTCTCAATGCTCCTGGACCTGTATAGCTGTTTGCTCTGCCTCTTTTAGATCCACCAGTGCTTTGAATATGTATGTCAAAGCCCTCATCTGTACCTTATTAATTTATGTTTGTTGTGAATTATTTCTCTATAATTATTAAAAAGGATTTAAAGAGTTACAGCCTATTTTAGGAAATATGAAAAAAGCAGAAGAGTTGAAATTCATTCAGGAGGGATCAGTAAATCAACACTTAAAAAATGACATTGCCCAGTGCACTGGTCTGTAGAGAGAAGTAGGGGATAATTAGAATAAAGCCCAAAAGGGTTTCTTGAGTTTGTGGATGAAGGGTATACACTGGGACGTGGAAAGAGACATGATTCTGTTGGCTGCCAAGGGGTGAGGGGAGGAGGCCAGGCTAACACTTGTCTTTGGTCAGACAGGAAGGCAGTAGAAGAGAGTGTCGTGGTCCAGGGCATACAAGATACAAATCTTCCCATTTGCAAGGACCAGAAAGTCAACGCAAACTGATTGAATTATAAAAAGGAGAGAATTTATTGACTTATCAAGTGACTTAATTAAAAAAAATTATTGGCTTTAATAATTTAAAATCCAGAGTAGGTATCTTTGAGCCCAAGTTCACAAGTAAGTATATCGGGAATCTTTCTCACCTCTTGGTCCTGCTGCCCTGAACTGGTTTCCTCCTCAGAAGCTTCTGAGCCATAGCCTTCCTGTTTAGCAACGTGATGGGAAGAGAGCACATTTCCTAAGGGTTCCCACCAGTCTCTGTGCTCATTCCTGTGGATTCAACTTGATTCATTATTTCCTATGAGCTGAACACTGTACTCAGGGGATATAATGACCTGACTTCACAGGCTGGTGATTGGTATGCCCATTTTTGAGCAAATGAGCTCAAAATGGTATGCCCATTTTTGAGCTTAGGGTGGAGTCAGCTTCACCAGCCTAGGCCACATCTACCGAAGGTGTGGGGACAGGAGATTCCCTAAGAGAAAATTGGAGGCTGGTAACAGAATGGGCTATAAACAGGATACGCAACCAAAATGAAACTGAAAAGCAAATGAACGATTAAGAGGTCCACTGCTTGTGGTTACAAATAATATAAGGATGGAGAATGGTCCATCCTGAAGGGAGTGAGGGTTTTAGGAAAAATATAAAACAGGCATTGATGTCACTATAGGAGAATCTAATGAACATTATTTGAGAAATTATAATGTTAATACTCAGTTACGGTTATTAAGGGAATAAATGGCTAAGTCAAAGAACATATTTTCATGCAGCTGTCCCAAATAATTAGAAAAATATGTGGGAAGATTGATCCAACTGAAGGATTGTCAAAGTTTTCTAGGGGAAACCTTTAGGTCCAAATTATGATCATTCTTAATATTTGTGGGTGATTTTGTGAAAACAGAAAACATCCTTGCAAAACATTTGTCTTTGAGCCTCTATTTCATACATGTGCCAGTCAGTAAACTTGCAAGGCAGGCACAAGTGGCTTCATTTTACTCACAAAATGCTGCATTCTTCGTCAGAATAACATAATTTGTCTAGGAGACAAAAAGGTATTGTCACCAAATCGCTCTAACTCGAACTATAGACACATACTTATCATTCTAATAGGGGTGATCTGGTTAACATTTCCAAGTTAAATATTGTTTGTGAATTTACTCTGGTTTTAATTATTTTATAAATGGTAAAAAAAGAAGGAATATTATGCCAAGTTATAAAAGGATATGTAATGCACAGCTTTTGGATTTTGGGTAGTCTCTGTTTAATGTTAAAAATACTGTTGCCTGAAAATTTGATATGCACAGCTTTTGGATTTTTGGTAGTCTCTGTTTAATGTTAAAAATAATGTTGCCTGAAAATTTGATATGCACAGCTTTTGGATTTTTGGTAGTCTCTGTTTAATGTTAAAAATAATGTTGCCTGAAAATTTGATATGCACAGCTTTTGGATTTTTGGTAGTCTCTGTTTAATGTTAAAAATAATGTTGCCTGAAAATTTGATATGCACAGCTTTTGGATTTTTGGTAGTCTCTGTTTAATGTTAAAAATAATGTTGCCTGAAAATTTGATATGCACAGCTTTTAGATTTTTGGTAGTCTCTGTTTAATGTTAAAAATAATGTTGCCTGAAAATTTGATATGATACAGTTTAGAAATTATTGAAGATAGATGCTATACTGCATAAAACAGAACTTTTCCTGCTTTCAAACAATCTGAAATTTAGCATGGCAAAAATTTCTGTATTTTATAATCATGATTATAATACATTTTCTTATGTAAAATGGCATTGAGTAGAAGACAGGAGTAGCACATGACAATAATATATAATACATAATTACAATAGTATACAAGTTTGTAAGAGTGATGTAAGTCAAATATTCAGGAGAAGGGAACATTTAGTGGGAGGAAATGAATGAGAGGAAAGTATTTGAAGGAACTTGACACTTGTCCTAAAATTTGAGTTTTTTTTTTTTTCTTCTTATGGATATGATTAGTCGGCAAAGGTTTTCCCATTACGGTAAATAATGTAGGGGCAAGGCATGCTTTAGTTTCCAAGAGTAGGATGAAGATCGTGAAGGGAAGGGTTGGCAGATGAGGCTGGAAAGGAAGTTGGAAGCCCACAGGTGAAGACACACAACGATTCACAATCTAGATTCCGTGTTCAGCAACAGATTTAGATACGGGGGTTGTGGGAGACGGTAGGAAAAATGTCTTGAGGCGGAGAGCATAGTGGAATGGGAGGCAGCTGATGGCATTCACAGAAAAAGGCAGTCAGTTACTGTGAGGCGGAAGGTATGTTAAGTTTCGGAGGAATTAATGTTAGGGGGATATCCAAGTAGTTGGGGCTGTAAGTTAAGAATAATGTTTAGGTTAGAGAAAGACTTGCATTCTTCTGCCTGGAGGTAATGGTTGAAGGAAGGTTTGAGAAGAATGGATGACATTGTACAATGAGGGAAGTTTGAGGACAGAGTCTTGGAAGAAAGACGAATGAATGGTGGTCCTTGATCAGTGGAGTTCAGTGTGCCTGTACTTTGTCTCTGACCTTGTTACCAATCCCTTCTACATGTGCTTTTCTTGAGAATTTACCACCTTTCTCTCCCATCCCTTTGTTGGCTTCAGTGTGTATCGAAAGAAGTGTAAAAGAGAGGTTCCTTGTTCAATCAGATTTTCTATCAGAATCAAGTTCTTAGCGTGGCACTTAGATTGCTGGTAACTTGATTTATTTTTTTGCCTTGCATTTCAGGCTTTTTACCCACCCCTAACTCACATACATACATTCTTCTTCTTCTTCTTCTTCTTCTTCTTTTTAAGATTTTTATTTCAGAGAGAGTGAGAGCAGGGTGGGAGCAGGGGTAGTCTGCAGAGGAGGAAGAGGAGGAGGAATAGGGGAGGAGGAGGGAGGAAGAGGGAGGGGGAGGGCAGACAGAACCACGCACTTCCCGATGAGCAGGGAGCTGACTTGGGGCTCTATCCCAGGACCCAGGGATCAGGACCTGAGTTGAAGGCAGACGCTTAACCGACTGAGTCACCCAGGTGCCCCATCATATACATACTTCTTAACTTGTAAGTTGAGTTACCAGTTAGAGTCTGTGCCGCAAACAGATGGCAAATTCGAAGGGGTTAAGAAAAAGTTTAGTAAAGGGAGAATGTGAAATGACATCAATAGGCTTCAGGCAACTGACAAGAGTGTGAGGGAGTGAGCCAAAGCAGGACCTGCAGGGACAAAATGAGGTGGAAGTTATGAGAAGGTGGGGAGAGTTATAGCCATGGGAAAGGGTCCATGTGATAGGAGTTGCCACCTTGGGGAGAACATGGCCACGGCCAAACACCACCAGGGAGGGGGTAAATTCTCTGATCTCTCCCTTCTTCTGCCCTCCATCTCCTGCCACTGCCAATCATTGGTAGACCAATATGAAAGCCAGACAGCAAGGGAGACCACGTGGTACCATCAGTAGAGGTCAGCTTGCTGGGGGCAAACAGCCTGGTAGAGAAGGGTGGGGAGTATGTCTGGAAGGGTAGACGGGATATGTGCCACACTTGATTTCCTGTTTTGTCTTCTTTTTTCTACTCCTGACTTCTGATAGGGACGTGTTACTTTACCCTTGCTTGTACTACTTAGACACTGGTTTCTTCTTGCTTTTTGTGATCTTTAATAGATAGGAATGGGTGTTTGTTTTAAAGGCACTAAGGACTTGCCAAAAGCTTCTCACCTTTTATTTCCCTTTGTTTTTCCTCCTTCATCTTAAGCTGTGGATTGTTAGAAGAACTTAAAGGGAAGAAAGTCAGAAGGCAAAAAAGACAGATGCTTAGACTAGGAGACTTCCCCTTAGGTCTGTACACAAGAAGCTGATACTACACATGATTAAGAGTTTGGCTATTAAATATGATAAAGAATTTAGCTTGAGGAGCTCTGTATTTTTAGTAGTTTTTTCCCTTAAAGCCACCACTAAATATTTCACTGTGGTAGACTCTCCTGCCTGCCTAGCTAACATTATTGCCATATTTTCCCCTTGGTAACAGACTCCCTTTTGTTTCAGTATTTGTAGCCAAGGGTTTTTGGAAAGGCTGGTCCTTCACAGCACCAGAGGTGAAATTTGATGAGTCTAAGAAGCTAATTGAAGTGTAGCAGGATGCTAAGTACTGTATTTTCATGAGTTTCATAATTGTAATTGGAGTTCCCAAACTGAGGACAAAAGGTGTTCAGGGATCGTATACTCGAAAGACAGGTTGTAGATCATCCATGGAGAATTTCAAATGATTGATATTCAAAACAAATCTGGTAACTCTGAGTCCATTACCCATATCAGGAATATTTAAGAAGTAAGGATACACACAGAGGGATTTTACTGGAGCATGTATTAGTCTTTTAGGGCTATCATAACAATATATTACAGACTAGGTGACTTAAACAACAAGAATTTATATTCTTACAGTTCTGGAGGCTGAAAGTCCAAGATAAAGGTGCTGGAAGGGCTGTTTTTGCCAAAGCCACCCTTCCTGGCTTGTAGATGGCTGCCTTCTTGCTGAATCTTCACATGGCCTTTCCTCTCTGTGCAGGTGGACGGTGAAAGACACGCTCTGGTGTCTCTTCCTCTTCCTATAAGAAGACCAGTCTTCCTGGATTAGGGTCCCACCTTTATGACCTCACTTAACCTTAATTACCATTCCAAAGGCCCCGTCACCAAATACCATCAAATTGGGCGTCAGGGCCTCAAAATATGAATTTTGGGGCACACAATTCAGTCCATAATAGAGAGGGTTCCTAGAGTTGTACCTCTGCTCACCTCAAACTGAGTGAATAGAGACCTTGAACAAATGACTTACAGAAGGTTGGGGGTGTTTTCCAGGAGGAGAAATGGAGGTACAGAAGTCACAGACATAGCTAAGTGATCAAGATAGAGTATAGGAAGACAGTTCCTGTGAGAACCTGATAAGGTACCCTGTGATTTGGGAAGCCAGGGACATCAAGTGAGTCCCATTGGAGCTATCCAATAAATTGAGTAGAAAGTTTTCATTGGATACAAATCATTTCCCAGTGAATCAGTCTGTCTGTCTGTCTGTCTATCTCTCTATCTAACTTTACCTTACTTTGGTGACATCACTGACTATTAGTATGGAGAGACCCTGGCACTCACGTCCATAAGTATGCCTGATTTAGTTCCGGGTAAGCCTTTCAGAGACAGAATCTAATACAGAAGACAGGAATATTCTGATACCCCTATGTACACAGAAACTTAAAACTCTGCAGTTGCTGGAGGGGAGGTGGGTGGAGGATGGGATAACTGAATGATGGGCATTAAGGAGGGCACATGATGTAATGAGCACTGGGTATTGTATGCAACTGATGAATAACTGAACTCTACATCTGAAACTAGTGATGCACTCTATGTTGATTAACTGAATTTGAGTAAAATAAGATATTAAAAAACACAAAAAAACGTTTGCCAGTCAATATCAATGATGACTAAAAAATTATAACATAAGAAAACCAGAAGTTTATTATCTGTATTGAATCTCCCCCCAAATGTTTGAAAGACAAAGTTGATTCACAAGAGAAGAAATATAAAAAGCCAATAAAGATGTGAAAATATGTTTAAACTTGGCAGTGAGCACTCTTCTACACTGCTGGTGGGAGTACAAATTGGTAAAACCAATTTAGGAATAGGTTATCAAAGTATGTACCCTTTGATCCAGTATCTCCAATTTTGCCCAACACAAATGATCAGAGAGCATGCAGAGAAATTAATGAGTGTTCACCATTGTGTTGTTTGTATTGATGAAAATATGGAAAAAAACTTATATTTCCACAAAATATTTTTATAGTAAAATATTATGCAGCTATCAATCATATTTTAATGAACTGGAGATACTCTTGTTAAACCTTTACTTAAACTAAAGTTAAAGTTAAGCTAAAAGTTTAACAAGACTAACTAAAGGTTACCCCAACTAAACCCCAACTAAAAGGTTGTTAAAAAATATAGAAAAGGCACCACTCATAAAAGAAAAAAGTAGTAAACAGGACTTCATCAAAATTGAAACATTAGTCTCATTCTCATTAAACCAAAAATTATTAGTAAAATAAAAAAGCAAGCCACAGACTGGGAGAAATTAACCACAATACATATATCTGACAATTGCTACAACTCAACAAGGAAAAGAACACCAACTCAATAAAAAAATGTACAAAAGACTTAGATACTTGGATCTTAAGGAAGATATAGGAATGGCCAACACACATCTGAAAAGGGGCTCTACTTCAGTAGTCATCAAGAAAATGTAAGTTAGAACTACAAGAAGATACTACCATACACCCACTGGAGTGGTTAAAATTAAAATGACTGATAATGCCAAATATTGTCAAAGATATGAAAGTACTGGAACTCTCATGCACTGCTGGTAGGAGTGTGAAACTGTATGACTATTTTGGAAAACTGTTTGGCAGTTGCTTATAAAGTTAAATATATACTTCCCCTATGACCCAGCAATTCCGTTCCTAAGAATTACCCAAGAGAAACAAAATCATCTCTCTACAAAAAGACTTGTACAAGAATATACTTAGAAGCTTTATTCATAATACCAAAAACTGGAAGCAAAGGAAGTGTTCACCAACAGGAAAATGGATAAACAAATTGTGCTATATCTTCACAAAAGAGACTATTATTCAGCAGTTAAAGGAAATGAACTACTGATAAAAGCAGTACACTGGATGAACTTCAAAACTATTAGGTTGCACAAAAGAAGTCAGACACATAAAGGATATAAGTATGATTCCAAATATGTGAATTTCAAGGACAGGGAAAACAAATCTATGGTCACAGAAATCAGAATAATGATTGTCTATGTGTGGGAAGGGCAATAGCCTGGAATAGGGCATGAGGAAACTTCTTAGCATTGATACACTCATTCTCCTGTTTGAAGCGGAAGTTATATGGGCTTACAAGAATATCAGAATCCATCAAGGTGTACACTGAAAATAAATACAATTCATTGATTGTCAATTATAATTCAATTTTTAAAAAAGGACTCATACAAGTACAGCCTGGGTAGGCCAATCCACAGGGCAAGAAGTACTCGTTTTTTCCTTTAGCTGAGATCCCACAGGAAGAGACCACTCACTAGTTGACTCTGTGGGTGTTTCTCTGCAGGGGAGACAGACGCCTAGACCGATGATTCTTGTGCCCCAGTGATCATCTCATCCACCCTGTTCCTGCTGCACTGACTATATGCTCACCGAGATTGTTTCCCCATATAGATTTTCTGCTGGAGAGGGTAGGTGTAGATTTCTAGCTACAGGCTGACTAATGTGTATTTTGCTTAGTTCTGCTTACTATTTGTCGGCATGAATGGCTCCTCCTTAGGAAAATTACTTTCAGTTGACCTTTTATCCTGATTCTGCAGTATCCCTAGCACAGATACCTACCTACCGAGGCCCCACCTGGACGTCCATAGGCCTCTTCTTAAAAAATCAGTCCTCCATCTGCTTGACAGCTTTGTGAAGAAGTGCTTTGATTGCGGTGTATACACACCTTCTCAGATCTCTAATCTCTTTGAGAGGTTTAGGCTTGTTATAAGCCAGAATCAGGTCCGTCCCAGTTGTGCTGCTGATTTTAAATTCAGGTAGGATCCAGAGCAGGATGGGGGTGTGAGGTGGAGAAGCCTGCTTTCCAATTTGAGATCTATCATAGTTTTGACATTAAATGCCTTTTCCGTCATAGTGAGTTAAAGGCCTGATACTTCTGTTGTTCACTGACATCTTGCTATAATTGGTGCCCACTGCATTCAGGGAAATGAAGGAGATGGGGACACTGTTTTGGTTGGGGGAATGAGAAGAGGGGAAGTAATAACATAAAAACTACTTGAAAGAGGCAGAGGGGTACTCTTTTCCATTTATTTCCCAAACTGTAATTAAAAAAAAAAATTGCCTTAAGAAGAATCAAAAGAAACGTTAGTCTATTATTGCTCTCAGATAAACTGGTAATTTACCATTAAATGAACAGAAAATAAGAACAGTATGAACATCAATAAAAGCTAGGTTTGGGAAAAATTGTTTGTGCAGAAAGAAAATTCTGTAATTTATATCCCAAACTCAACTCAACAGATTCATAGCATGATGTAATCCTTGTCTATTACATACGCTTCCATGCAAATGAACTTAGGAGATCTCTTTCTTGTCCTTTAAAGGGAAATGTGCAGCTCAGACACTATTTTATTCTTTGAGTTAACAGACTGTATATAAAAAGAGCATAAAATATTTACAGATATACAATATGCAATTCTACCTGTAGGTACAGAGGAGAAAGAGCATTCAATATTATTTTAAAGACGTTCTTTGGGAGATCTTTTAAAAATGACAGAAGCTGCTCCAAGTTGAAAAGATACTTTGATTTTACAATAAATATACACACACATATATATATAAGTTTGGATTATAAAAAAGTTCTTTCCACATTTCATGGATAATTTAGACACTCGGTGACTATGACTATAGAAAACATTGTAAACTCCCCACCCATAACACAATAAAATTAAAAAAAAAAAACATTGTAAACTCAATATCCAGAGATAAATACGGCTAATATTTCAGTGACTTATCCTTGCTTAGTTTTTCAGTCTAGAAATCCTTCTCCATTTAACATTATAGGAAGGCATTGTCAAAGGCCCTAAATACCATTCAAAAACATCGCTTTCAAGGACTACGCAGGGTCTCGCGATGACGTCATCAGGGTTGCGACATCGGCGGCTCCCTGACGTCAGGTCCCCCGGGAAGACCAAGGAGCAGCCATGTCAAACAAGGAGGCATTACTGTGAGGCTCCCAGCACCAGGGGCGTGGTCGAAGCACCCCCACACCTCCACCCCTGAGACAAAGGACCACGTGGGAAAGGTAAGAGGAGTGGCCACACGCCTACCACGTGGTCCTTCCCAGGGCACAGGCCGACGCAGCGCCACAGCCGGGCCCAGGGTTTTGATTTTGTTTCTCCAATGTCAGCAGAGAGCTGGAGGTGGACGTCCGGCTCCCCCAGCGTTGAGGGATGCCCCCCAGGAGGCTCACTGGGAGTATCCCCTCCTGAAGGTCCCTGGGGGAACCTGTGGGACTCTACCCCACAGAGAAGGGGGTGGTCTTACGACACCCAGCCCTCAGGTCGGGGTGGACCGCATTCCTGCTTGCGGTGACGCCACTGAGCAGAGATCCCAGCCCAAAATGATGACCACAGTAAGGTTAGTTAACAGTCCTTTACCTCAGTTGGTCACCATTTTTAAAAAAGATTTATTTATTTATTTGAGAGAGAGAAAGTGTGGGGTGTGGGAGGGAGAGGGAGAAGCTCAAGCAGACCCCCCCCCCCCCCCGCCGCACGAGCGGGGAGCCTGACATGGGGCTCGACCCTGAGATCATGACCTGAGCTGCAAACTAGAGGGGAACACTTAACGACTGAGCCACCCAGTCGCCCCTGGTTACAATGGTTTTGTGCTTGTAGTGAGAACTTCTAAGATTTCTCTCTTAGCAATTGTAATAACTCGTTTCTTTCATTTTATTCTCTTGTTTTAAACATTTAAGAAAAATTTGAACTTGTCTCCTATTTCACTAATATGCTGTTTTTATGTTAGCCAGTTTTACATTTTCTCCTTTCATGCCGTTTTAAATTTTTCACTAAATGTTTCCATTTATGTGCAGTTTAACATGATTTCAGATATAGGTATGTTTTTTTGTAAGGACTAATACAGTTTCGTGGACACAATGACTTCTTGAAACTTGTTGAAAACTCAAAATATTACATTATCTATACTAATTTACGGGTTCCTTGAATTTGTTAGCCAGGAAATCATTAGTTTTGATTCTGCACCGTGATCTCTCATTTGAACTTCATCATATACTCATGATTTTTAAAAAAAATTATGGGGCGCCTGGGTGGCTCAGTCGGTTAAGCGTCTGCCTTCGGCTCAGGTCATGATCCCAGGGTCCTGGGATTGAGTCCCACGTCGGACTCCCAGCTGAGCAGAGACTCTGCTTCTCCCTCTGCCCCTTGTGATGGCTCTCTCTCTCTCTCAAATAAATACACATTTAAAAAAATTATATATTTATCTTTACAGAACGAAGTCTGCATTTGTCCACACTGGCAGATGAAGTGAGTTTGGTAAGTAATCCATGTCCATTTCTGAACACTTTATGCCTACACGAAAATGAAGGTGAAGTTTCACATTGTTAATCTTCTGGATCAGAAATCCAGAACCTCAGAAGCCAGAGGTTTATGTGTGACGGTGGGATGCAGGGAAATAAGACATGGGGGTCAAAGTGCTCAGATATGGTTGCGTAGACAGCCTTTTCTCTGTCCGGAAGAGTTTCTCTACATGTTTTGTTTGGCAGCCAGCAGTTAGGAACATGTTGTCAGTTGTATGACGAGGGATTATGTGGCTCAGATGCCCCTCAGTTTACCCTCTGGCCAAGAAGTTCTTCCACAGCTTTCGATAAGCTCTGGTTGCCTTTTTCATTTCAACTGCTTCAGCAGTTGAAAATGTTCAGTTCAGTTCAAGTGCTTCACCTTATAACCTAGGGTCTTGTGCATTCACCCCCTTGTCTTATTCATCTTCTTTCAACAGGACGTTAGAAGGGATATGATGTAGTCCTTTGTCCATTGTCCCATCTGTGATATATTTAGTAGAAAGTATAGTTGAAAGTCCAGACATTTTTGACATGTACATGATATCCTTCCCTAATTTTCATTATTTATGCTTTATTTTCCTATTCTCTTGCTCACTTTGTGGAGTAAGAGGGCTGGAAGATGTCATATTCTTTGTCTTAATCACATTAGGGATCATAAACATTCAGTCCTTTGCAGATTACATCTGCTTAAACTGGAAAATCTAAAACAACAGGAGCAAAAACCAAACCAAACCAAACCAAAACCAAAACCAAAACCAAAAACCCAGTCATTTTTGAGCTATATCAGAATATTTTTAGCTGTTAGTTTCCTAAATGTCTAAAATAATGTAAATTTAGAAGTAGTTTTAAGTGAGAGAATTAATAGTCGTATTTACCTTATATATGTGACTATCCTTGATTCAGGTAAGGATTTTTTTGATTTTTGAATTAATTTCTATGAAAAATCTTTCAAAATCGTCAACATTATGTAATAGTTAGTTACAGGTTTAACAAATTTACTTTATTGAAAATAATACGACAGTGTGAAGTTGAGAATGTTCAGTCACAGCGCATCTAAGGATAAATCCATTTTCCTTCCTGATCAGTATGTTGGGAGCATTTCTAACTTAAAGTGTTATAGCTGAGTGGTCATGGAAAATATACACATGGGATCCTGGATTTGTTAGCTGAGAAATACATAGTTCCTCAGTGTTTTAAACCAATAAGGCAGATATTCTTTAAATAAGCTATTTTGAATGTGTGGAGTGTGTGTCAGAGTTTCTGGGTATTTGTGAGTGGTGTGTCATTGAACTAATTGCCCAAACTCTTGTCATAAAGATAAGAGTTTTGTCTGAAGATCAGGGAGGGGGGGCATATAATTTTCCTTGTTTTTTTTTTTTAAAGATTTTATTTATTTATTCATGAAAGACAGAGAGAGAGAGAGGCAGAGGGAGAAGCAGGCTCCCAAGGAGCAGGGAGCCCGATGCAGGACTCGATCCCAGGACCCTGGGATCATGACCTGAGCTGAAGGCAGACGCTTAACCATCTGAGCCACCCAGGCGCCCTAATTTTCCTTGTTAACCAACAGTTTTTCTTTGGGCTGAGTCCAGCTTGCAGCTGCTTCTAAAATGTTACTCCCCGAATAGATGATGTGTCTTTTCTACTTATGCTTTGTTTATACATTTTATAAAATGTTACAAAATTTACCTGAGTAGATTGTAGATAAACCAGAAAATAGAGATTGCCAAAAAGAAAGTGGCCCCAAATTGATCCACTTAGAAATCTCTCCTGAGGGGTGCCTGGGTGGCTCAGTCGTTAAGCGTCTGCCTTCAGCTCAGGTCATGATCCCAGAGTCCTGGGATCGAGCTCTGCATCAGGCTCCCTGCATGGCTGGGAGCCTGCTTCTCCCTCTTCCTCTGCACCTCCCCCCGCCGCCGTGTCAAATAAATAAATAAAATCTTAAAAAAAAAAAAAAATCTCTCCTGCTGCCTATGTATATATTTACATGTACTTCTTTTGACCAAAGTGAGATCATACTAAAAAAACCTCTTTGTGACCTGTTTTAACTCACTAATATATGATGTTTCAACTAAGTTTTGTTTACCTTGTTTTTTTTAATTATTTTTAATTGTTATGTTAATCACCATACATTACATCATTAGTTTTTGATGTAGTGTTCCATGATTCATTGTTTGTGCATAACACCCAGTGCTCCACGCACAACGTGCCCTCTTTAATACCCATCACCAGGCTAACCCATCCCCCCACCCCCTCCCCTCTAGAACCCTCAGTTTGTTTTTCAGAGTCCATCGTCTCTAATGGTTCGTCTCCCCCTCCGACTTACTCCGCTTCATTCTTCCCCTCCTGCTATCTTCTTCTTTTTTTTTTCTTAACATATATTGCATTATTTGTTTCAGAAGTACAGATCCGTGATTCATCAGTCTTGTACAATTCACAGTGCTCACCATAGCACATACCCTCCCCAATGTCTATCACCCAGCCACCCCATCCCTCCCACCCCCACCACTCCAGCAACCCTCAGTTTGTTTCTTGAGATGAAGAATTCCTCATATCAGTGAGGTCATATGATACATGTCTTTCTCTGATTGACTTATTTCACTCAGGATAACACCCTCCAGTTCCATCCACGTCATTGCAAATGGCAAGTCCTCATTCCTTTTGATGGCTGCATAATATTCCATTGTGTATAGATACCACCTCTTTATCCATTCATCTGTCGATGGACATCTTGGCTCTTTCCACAGTTTGGCTATTGTGGACATTGCTGCTATAAACATCGGGGTGCGTGTACCCCTTCGGATCCCTACATTTGTATCTTTGGGGTAAATACCCAGTAGTGCAATTGCTGGATCGTATGGTAGCTCTATTTTCAACTGTTTGAGGAACCTCCATACTGTTTTTCAGAGGGGTTGCACCAGCTTGCATTCCCACCAACAGTGTAGGAGGGTTCCCCTTTCTCCGCATCCCTGCCAACATCTGTCCTGTCCTGACTTATTAATTTTAGCCATTCTGACGGGTGTGAGGTAGTATCTCATTGAGGTTTGGATTTGGATTTCCCTGATGCTGAGCGATATTGAGCACTCTTTCATGTGTCTGTTGGCCATTGGATGTCTTCTTTGGAAAAATCTCTGTTCATGTCTTCTGCCCATTTCTTGATTGGATTATTTGTTCTTTGGGTGTTGAGTTTGATAAGTTCTTTATAGATTTTGGATACCAACCCTTTATCTAATATGTCATTTGCAAATATTTTTCCCATTATGTCTGTTGTCTTTTGGTTTTGTGGACTGTTTCTTTCGCTGTTGAAAAGCTTTTTATCTTGATGAAATCCCAATAGTTCATTTTTGCCCTGGCTTCCCTTGCCCTTGGCGATGTTTCTAGGAAGAAGTTGCTGCGGCTGAGCTCGAAGAGGTTGCTGCCTGTGTTCTCCTTTAGGATGTTGATGGACTCCTGTCTTACATTTAGGTCTTTCAACCATTTGGAGTCTATTTTTGTGTGTGGTGTCAGGAAATGGTCCAGTTTCATTCTTCTGCATGTGGCTGTCCAATTTTCCCAACACCATTTGTTGAAGAGACTGTCTTTATTTCATTGGACATTCTTTCCTGCTTTGTCAAAGATGAGTTGACTAGTTAAGGGTCCATTTCTGGGCTCTCTATTCTGTTCCATTGATCTATGTGTTTGTTTTTGTGCTAGTACCATACTGTCTTGATGATGACAGCTTTGTAATAGAGCTGGAAGTCCGTAATTGTAATGCCGCCGGCTTTGCTTTTCTTTTTCAACAATCCTCTGGCTATTTGGGGTCTTTTCTGGTTCCATACAAATTTTAGGATTATTTGTTCCATTTCTTTGAAAAAAGTGGATGGTATTTTGATGCGGATTGCATTGAAAGTATAGATTGCTCTAGGTGGCATTGACATCTTCACAATGTTTGTTCTTCCAATCCATGAGCATGGAACGTTTTTCCATTTCTTTGTGTCTTCCTCAATTTCTTTCATGAGTATTTTATAGTTTTCTGAGTACAGATCCTTTGCCTCTTTGGTTAGATTTATTCCTAGGTATCTTATGGTTTTGGGTGCAATTGTAAATGGGATCGACTCCTTGATTTGTCTCTCTTCTGTCTTGTTGGTGTATAGGAATGCCACTGATGTCTGTGCATTGATTTTATATCCTGCCACTTGGCTGAATTCCTGTATGAGTTCTAGCAGTTTTGGGGTGGAGTCTTGTGGGTTTTCCACATACAGTATCATATCATCTGCAAAGAGTGAGATTTTGATTTCTTTGCCAATTTGGATGCCTTTTGTTTCTTTTTGTTGTCTGATTGCTGTGGCTAGGACTTCTAATACTATGTTGAATAGCAGTGATGATAGTGGACATCCCTGCCGCGTTCCTGACCTTAGGGGAAGAGCTCTCAGTTTCTCCCCATTGAGAATGATATTCGCTGTGGGTTTTTCATAGATAGCTTTTATGATATTGAGGTAGGTACCCTCTATCCCTATACTCTGAAGAGTTTTGATCAAGAAAGGATGCTGTACTTTGTCAAATGCTTTTTCTGCATCTATGGAGAGGATCATATGATTCTTTTTCTTTCTTTTGTTAATGTATTGTATCACGTTGATTGATTTGCGGATGTTGAACCATCCTTGCAGCCCAGGGATAAATCCCACTTGGTTGTGGTAAATAATCCTTTTAATGTACTGTTGTATCCTATTGGCTAGTATTTTGGTGAGAAGTTTTGCATCCATGTTCATCAAGGATAGTGGTCTGTAATTCTCCTTTTTGATGGGGTCTTTGTCTGGTTTGGGGATCAAGGTAATGGTGGCCTCATAAAAGGAGTTTGGAGGTTTTCCTTCCATTTCTATTTTTTGGAACAGTTTCAGGAGAATAGGTATTAATTCTTCTTGAAATGTTTGGTAGAATTCCTGTGGGAAGCCATCTGGCCCTGGGCTTTTGTTTGTTGGGAGATTTTTGATGACTGCTTCAATTTCCTTAGTGGTTATAGGTCTGTTCAGGTTTTCTATTTCTTTCTGGTTCAATTTTGGTAGTTGATACATCTCTAGGAATGCATCCATTTCTCCCAGGTTATCTAATTTGCTGGCATAGAGTCGCTCATAATATGTTCTTAGAATTGTTTGTATTTCTTTGGTGTTGGTTGTGATCTCTCCTCTTTCATTCATGATTTT
This sequence comes from Zalophus californianus, assembly GCF_009762305.2. NCBI lineage: Eukaryota > Metazoa > Chordata > Mammalia > Carnivora > Otariidae > Zalophus > Zalophus californianus. The sequence goes on from NC_045599.1 coordinate 14,919,551, forward strand.
GTTGATTTGGGTCACTTCTCTTTTCTTTTTGATAAGTCTGCCCAGGGGTTTATCAATCTTGTTACTTCTTTCAAAGAACCAGCTCCTAGTTTCGTTGATCTGTTCTACTGTTCTTTTGGTTTCTAGTTCATTGATTTCTGCTCTGATCTTTATGATTTCTCTTCTCCTGCTGGGTTTAGGCTTTATTTGCTGTTCTTTCTCTAGCTCCTTTAGGTGTAGGGTTAGGTTGTGTATTTGAGACCTTTCTTGTTTCTTGAGAAAGGCTTGTATTGCTATATACTTTCCTCTCAGGACTGCCTTTGCTGCATCCCAAAGATTTTGGACAGTTGTGTTTTCATTTTCATTGGTTTCCATGAATTGTTTTAATTCTTCTTTACTTTCCTGCTTGACCCATTCATTCTTTAGTAGGATGCTCTTTAGCCTCCATGTATTTGAGTTCTTTCTGACTTTCCTCTTGTGATTGAGTTCTAGTTTCAAAGCATTGTGGTCTGAAAATATGCAGGGAATGATCCCAATCTTTTGGTACCAGTTGAGACCTGATTTGTGACCTAGGATGTGATCTATTCTGAAGAATGTTCCATGGGCACCAGAGAAGAATGTGTATTCCGTTCCTATGGGATGGAATGTTCTGAATATTTATAATACAGGACATTTCATCATTTATAATGACTTAATTTAAAAAAAAAAAGCAGGTGTCATCTTAAAAATGTGTGAGAGCATGCATAGTTTTTCTGGAATCTCTAAGGATGTATGTTTAAAACAGTAGAGTACAGTTGCTACATGAAGAGCTTCTAAAGGCAGAAAAAAGGGGTTGAACTCTGAATCTGCCAGAACCTAGTTCTGTGACTCAAGCAAGTTGCTCTATCATTCTAAGCCTCAATTTCTTCATTAGAAAATAAGTAGATGGTACCTACTCATGAGGTTTCCTGAAATTTAACATTTAACTGGAATGAGTTTGCTTTACCACAGGAGATTGAAAGAGAATCATGTTATTATATTTCTTTTTTTTTTTTTTAAAGATTTTATTTATTTATTTGTCAGAGAAAGAGGGAGAGAGCACAGACAGGGGAAGTGTCAGACAGAGGTAGAAGCAGACTTCCCGCTGAGCAAGCAGTCCCCTGATGCGGGACTTGATCCCAGGACCCTGGGATCATGACCTGAGCTGAAGGCAGACGCTTAACCAACTGAGCCACTCAGGCATTCCACATTATTGTATTTCCTAAAAAGATGCAAAAAGTTGAATCTGGCTGGATGCCCAATATCAATTCCTTTTTCTTCCAAAAAGATGATTTAAAAAAATTTTTTTTTATGGTAGAGTGAAGGTATCAAGGAAAAGATTCTTTTTCCTGGGAGTTGTATAAGAACCTCAGAAGAAGAATACAGTTCTGACAACCTGGACGTGGGTCTTCAGCATATGCAGGCTATCTCTGGGGTCTTCAAATTGCAAGCTCACAATAGCATGAGATTTCTACTCTATTTTTGCCAAACATATGCTCAAGTTTCCTTTGATTTGGTTTTCAGCATTACAGCCCTTAAGGTTTAGATCCCAAGGTATCCATGTGTGTCCTCTACCCCCAAGAGAAGTTCTACCATATCCAAACCTGCTGTGTTGGAGATGAGCATTGGACCTTGCCACTTGCTAAAGACCATCCCCATCTTTTTTCTCTTAGAGAAGGCATACCAGAGTTGAGGCACTTCCATTCCACCATCATCCCTTTCTCCTTAAAGTAAATCTAGCCTAATACTCTTCCACAAATCTGCATTTTTCCCCAAAGGTCGAGATTTACCTCAGGGCTCCAGATTTAGATGCAAAAGTTTGGCCATCCCATCTTTAAGTGCATATGCAGCAAAGAGTTACCGCATCAGATCTCAGACTGCTATCCTTGGAAAGACCTGTTTGCAAGGTTGGGTCTTGGATGGCATTTGGTTGCTTGGATTTCTGGAGTGTTCCTGCCATTCCACAATTCATAGAAGACTGGCTCAGTGTGCTTCATCTGTTTGTGCAAACAATATGGTTTATCTGGAACACCTGCTTTACTTCTCAGAGTCTAGAATTTTGGCAGAACCCTAGAGGATATCTTTGTGACCAGTGTCCAATAAAAACGTTGGGCCCTGAGTCATGAGCTTCCCTGGTAGACAACACTGCACATGCATTGTCACAATTTGATGCTGAAGGAATTAAGTCCTATGTGACTCTACCAGGAGAGAACTCTTGGAAGCTTGTACCTGATTTCCTTTGGACTTGTCCACATGTGCCTTTTCCATTTGCTGATTTTGTTTTGTATCTTTTAGCTTTAGTAAGTAGAGGCATGAAAACAACTGTCTGATGAGTCCTGTGAGACTTCCCAGTGGATCAGTAAGGCTGCGTGTGGTCTTGAAGACCCCTTACATATAGAAGAATAGGAAAAGTCAGCTTTTAATATTTTCTACAATTTTTATACCAGTAACAACAGTAAAACCAACGCAAAATTCATATCTTAATTACAGAAAGTTAAATGCGAAGGGTCATTACTCTAAAGGAAGGCTCCCTAAAGGAGATGACCCTTGGTAATCCCCTCATTCCTAATGGTTAGTTGTTACAATGTGGTAGGAAAGATTTCCCAGAAAAGGGAACCCTTGATTCCAGGCTTCTGTCTTTTTAGGGATGACTTCTCTTTTTATCCAGTAGTGGAATCCTAAGGCCATGTGTATGGAATTCTAATGGAACCTGAAATCCTACTTTTTGCTGTAGAGGCTATCCAGAGGGAAACATTATGTAAGAATGCTTTTTAAAAATCCTGTTGAGGGTGCCTGGGTGGCTCAGCCGTTAAGCGTCTGCCTTCAGCTCAGGTCATGATCCCAGGGTCCTGGGATCGAGTCCCGCATCGGGCTCCCTGCTCAGCGGGAAGCCTGCTTCTCCCTCTCCCACTCCCCCTGCTTGTGTTCCCTCTCTCACTGTCTCTCTCTCTCTGTTGAAAAATAAATAAAATCTTTAAAAAAAAAAATCCTGTTGACTTTTCCTTTTGATATTATTGGAGTTCTTTGCTGTTTTAAATATTTTGCTGAAAACCTGGTGTGTAAATCTGTATGTTTGTGTGTCTCAAAGCATCAGGAATTGGCACCGTTATAGAAATCCATTGAATAAATAAAGAATGAAAAATTATAAGGACAGTTGGGGCATTGTTGAATCTGTGTTGCATTTTGCTAACAAGAACACCAGACTTTTCAAAAATAATACCAAACAGAGCTGAAAGCCCATGATTGAATATATGGGAAAGCTAGCAAATTAATTTTATTTTATTTTATTATAAACTAATTTATTTTTTTAGGTAGGCTGCACACCAGGCCTACTTAAAAAAAAAAAAAAGAAAAAGAAAAAGAAAGAAAAAAACCCCAATGCAGGGCTTGAACTCAAAACACTGAGATCAGGACCTGAGCTGAGATCAAGAGCCAGACGCTTAACCAACTGAGCCACCCCATTGCCCCAGATTGCGTTTTACCTCTTAGTCTCAGTGGGTGAGCTCTTGGCTATATTTTGATTTTTCAGCTGTGAATATTGATATAAAACATATTCAGCTTCAGGCTGGCAAAATGTGGACAAAATAAATAAGTCCCTGCCCTTACAGAGCAACCCATTTTTTTTTTTTTTGTCATTTTTAGGAAGCATTGGTTTGTTCTCAGGTAACTAGTTTTTGAAAAACCCATGTTTGTATTTCAAAACAACCACTAAAAAATAAAACAAATCAAACAAGCAAGGGTAAATATATATGGCCTGGCACAAAATATTGATATCCAAATATCAGTCATAGAGCTCTTCCAAGATGGTAAAAGACTCTTGACATTAATAGTCAATGGCTCAGAAATGACTCAGTGTACAGGACAAATTAGCCTAAAAATTAAAAAAAAAAGTGAGACAAGGGTTTGATATATTTTAGTTTTTTAAATATACATTATAATCATACTTAAAAACAGTAAATCTCATCATACGTGTTTTACAAAAATCATCATTTTAATCATCGTCATGCCTTTGTATATTATAGTAATTCTTGCCCTTGAGTCCTCAGTGCTAACGGACCCTCAGGTTTTGCTCTCCTTTAAGGCCAGGTATGATGTACCTCTTGTGCCTCCTGTCATTCTTGCAGATTTAGTTTCCTTTCCTCTCTCTCTCTCTCTCTCTCTCGTCTGTTCTTTCTTTCTGGATATAAGCTAGTTTAATGTTGGTAATGCCTCATAATTATGATTTTGGTTTTAGAGGAGATGACAGGAGCCATTGTTTTCTCTTGAGGACTTCCCTAGTTGTTTCCTTTTTTCAGTTTTTCATTTGTGTGTAGCAGACACATGGTATTACACACGGCATATATGTTTCGGATGTACTGCATAGTGATTGGACAAGTTTATACATTATGCTGTGCTCACAACAAGTGTAGCCACCATCTGTCACCATACAAGGCCGTCACAATCCCATTGACTATATTCCTTGTGCTGTGCCTCTTCTTCCCAAGACTTGTTCATTCTATAACTGGAAGCTTGTCTCTCCCACTCCCTTTTGCCCATTTTGCCCATCCCCCTCTCCCCTCTGGCAACCATCAGATTTAGTTTTCTTACACAAGCACACACTCTTGTGCTCTCTGTGCATCTAAACTTTGTAGAAATCTTTTAAACTGAGGGTCTTCTACAAAAAAAAAAGTGAAGGTACTTATGATAATACTTTTCAAAGAAGATATAAAAAAATATTAACTGATATATTGCTTTTTAGACATTTTTTTCTTATTTATTTTTTTGGGTGGGAGTAGCTCTAGATAACTTTGCTCTGTCTTAGCCTTTCTTGCTTTGTAAATAATGAAAAGGCCTTATTTTGGTTGCGGAAGTTAGTTTTAGGACAGTACCCTGCTAGCCAGTCTTATGGACCTCAGTCACTCCTTGTAGCTGGTGCTTTATTTTTTATGTTAGCTTTATTTATTTATTCTTAAATATCCAGAGGGCAGTCAAAGCCCACCACAGGTTTACGGCTGTGGTCTACCACACAGTTTGTTGTCTCTCTTCAGTGGGGTCTTATGGACTCCCCACAGCACTCCCAGCGTCTCCTCACCACAGAGAGGATACGAACTGTAGTAACAATGACTCCCCTCTCACAGGAACTCTGAGTGTTCTCTTAAGATATCTTAACATCTGTAAGGACATTCGTAGTGAAGGACAATCTCTTCTCCCCAGACATTTTTCCAAAGAAGACATTCGGCCAATAGACACTTAAAAAGATGCTCAACATCATTCATCATCAGGGAAATACAAATCAAAACTACAATGAGGTATCACCTCACACCAGTCAGAATAGCTAAAATTAACAACAGAAGAAACAACAGTGTTGGCGGGGATGTGGAGGAAAGGGGAACCCTCTTACAGTGTTGGTGGGAATGCAAACTGGTGCAGCCACTCAGGAAAACAGTATGGAGATTCCTCAAGGAGTTAAAAATAGAGCTACCGTACAATCCAGCAACTGCATTACTAGGTATTTACGAAAGGATACAAAAATACTAATTTGAAGGGATACATGCATCTTGACATTTATAGCAGCATTATCTACAATAGCTAAATTATGGAAACAGCCCCAATGTCCATCAGCTGATGAATGGTTAAAGATGTGGTACACACACACACACACACACACACACACACACACACACACACAGGAATATTACTCAGCCTTAAAAAAGAATGAAATCTTGCCATTTGCAACAACGTGGATAGAGCTAGAGAGAACGAATACTAAGCAGAATAAGTCAGAGAAAGACAAACACCGTATGATTTCACTCATATGTGGAATTTAAGAAATAAAGCAAATGATCATAGGGGGAGAAAAAAGTTTATTCTCAAGAAACGGACTCTTGAGAATAAACTGATGGTTACCAGAGGGGAGGTGGGTGGGTGGGCGGATGGGGGAAATAGGTGATGGGGACTGTGGAGTGCACTTGTGATGAGCACTGGGTGTTGTATGGAGGTGGTGAATCACTAAATTGTACGTCTGAAACTAATACTACACTATAGGTGAACTACCTGGAACTTAAATAAAAACTGGAAAAAAAAAGATGCCTTAACATCTGTGAGAATTTCTCCTAGTGAAGAGTGGTCTCTTCTCCTCACTGTTAACCCTCTGCCTCCATCTTTGAATTGAATATGCAAAGGAAGCTACCTTAGATACTTCCTCCTGAAGTAGGGTTAGCTTTTACCCATCTAATTTCACTCTGTTCTTTCTAAAATAGCCTTCCTTTTTCTAAGCCACCTTCTTGTGACGCTGTTGCTATTCTCACAGCCACCATCATCTTTATTCTCTGCTAAATTTCTTGACTAATGCTTTCTACTACTTGCCTCCATTTCCTTACCAACTTATTTTTTTTCTTTTATTGAAACTCCTGATATCTCATGCTCATCTTCGTCTTTGGCTTAGATTTTTCCTCCTGCTCTTGAACTTTATTCACCCCCTTAAGCCTTAGACTCTACTGTTCTCTGTATATACTTACCCATTGGAGAACTTACTAACATGATAGGCTTGACTTTGAATTCTGTCTCTATGCTTTGTTTAACTCGTAATAACTGTCTTCAGTCCTGCCCTGTACCCTGAGAAGCAGGCCTAGAATTTTGTGCAGATAAACAGAGGATAAAGATACACTGCGTGTATACTAAGTGACGATAAAGGTAAACATAGTATGGACTTTTATATAAATGCTTGTAAGAATGGCAATTTTTAGTGCCTAAGTTGAGAAGACTTGAGCAAAAGTATTATATTTTAAGTTAAAAATAAATTTTTCTGCCAACTTCCTCAGAGAAAGCAAAAGGGATTTTCTTTGTCCTAACATGCATGACTTTCCCTTTCATATTGTGTTGACCTAAGTGCCAACTGAAATTGAGCACCCTACTTTGATTCGAGTCAGCCATTTCTAAGTAATGAAAAATCTTCAAGGTCAACTTGAATTAGTCCCAGAGGTGGGTAAGGATAACACAGGGAGGGGTATTCCAGTTATTTTTTTTTAAGGCATTTTTTTAAACATCCATTAAAGAAATCAGATTTTAAAATAATTTTTTATTTAGTGATAAATGTCTCTGAAGATTTAATGTTTATATTATGTTGAAAGTGAAAAAAATGCAACAAATGGCAAAAATATACGCTTTACCCTGAAGAGCCAGAGTTTTAAACTTTAAGGTGTTTATCTTAGGCATTGTGCAGTTTTGTTATATTTATTTATCCTGCTCATGTTTCTTTAGTCTGAGAATTCATGTATCCTAAGCAATTGTTTCCTCATGAGTTTTATGACTTTAAAATGTGAGGTTATTTTCGTGTAGCTTTTGTGAAAATTCTTTGTGGTCTGGGTTTTGGGAGTTTCTCTTTGGAATGGTGCTACATTTGCTTCTGCCAAACACATCTGGGGTAGCACCCGGTTTCTATTACATTTTCAGTGTGGAGTTTTCGGCACCTCTAAGGGACTGTATGTTTGGGCTCTAAACCCATGTGAGGTGCAGGCCTGGGCTTTTAGTTTCCCACCAGTGTCTTTCTTCACCCAGAGAAAAGCTCTTCTGTCATTGGTTTGCTTGGGTGCTGTGCCCACCCCCCCCACCCCATTCCTGGAGGCCATGGTTCCTGACTTGTCCTGGTGTCCAGCCATGGTAGCTCTGCAGTCTTCCTTTTCACTTCCTCATCTTTTCACCTGTCCTGCATGGATGTGAACATCAGCCCCTTGGACCACTGAATTTTATCTCTGTCCCTCCCCCTGGCAGTGGAGAATCTCCCTGAGTATTTTGGTAAAGGGACTGTTAGGGAGAAGTACTATCATGCACGCTAGATTTATTATTTTACTCTTCAAAACATTATGAATAAAATACCAGGTATCTTTAACCACACTGAACAGATGATCATTCTGTTGATCTCAACCAGTGGGGTCTCAGTGGTTGTAAAAAATGTTATATCTGGGCAGCAAGATAATAAAGCCTGGGGTATGTATTCACAGGTGTCTCTGACTTTGTATTTCCTTCATCATTTCTGGGAGTGCAGTTAATATTCTAAGGGTCCAAAATATGAATTATGTTAATAGTAGTTAAAAGCCAGAAATACCTAAGGAGAAACCTGGAGGAACAGAATCAGACTTTGAAAAACCAGAAACAGGAAAAGCGCATCCTTTAGGTGGGGTGATAAATTGAGGGCTTTTGTTCATGAGCAGCATTATGGTATTTTTGTTGAAGTCCTTGGCTCAGGAGTCAAATGACAGGGTTGAATTCTGGCTTTTCATATTTTATAAGTCCTGTGGTTGTGGGTAATTGAACTTTATGCTTCAGCGACTCATCTGTAAAATGGGGATTGTAATATGACCCACCCAAGAACAGTTGTGAGATTTAAGGAAATTAATGCAGAAGAACTCAGAATGCCTGATACAAAGCAGGCAGTGCAGTATTAGCTAGTACTTTGGTGATAATAAGGAGGATGATTTTCTAAAGCAGGGGTCATAAACCTAAAGGCATTCAAGTTTAAATGCTTTTAAAACACAGTGGAGGTAAACCAAGCACTTCCATGAACTTGTTGTATTAGTGACATCAGTTTATGACCTAACTAGTTTATGACTTCTGTTAAGGATAGATGTACAAAATTAATAGGGAGCCATTATAGGGGATGATTGTTCAATTGACATCAAATAAAACAAAACCCAGCAAATTTAGGACTAGTAGTACCCTTATAGTAGCATGTCTTATCAATCAATAGATATTTATTGAGTATTGAATATATACCTAATAGTTGGGTTAATTATTCAATCAAAGGCATGGATCCACAGTGGCCAGTGTAGTTTCTCCTGTGGATTATCTCCCTCCTTTTTGGAGCCCCAAACTGGCTGTGGTCACATGTCACTTGGAGGGTTTCCCATAGCTTTTTCTATGTATTGTGGAAATACAATTAAAAACCAAGTCTCCACCCCAGGAATCCTTTCCACAAAGATTACTATCTAAGAAAACCCTTGTATTACTGAATGAGCATCAAACTGTGAGGCCCGTTACAGGCAATCCACTAACAGATTATGGAAGATGGAAAGAAATCTCACCCCTTTTGCCAAGCCAGGCAGAGATGACCTATCCCACACGTTTGCCAGGTAAACAGTAACTAGGCCCCAAGTTAGAGGACTTGACAGCATTATTTTTCACAGATGATTCATCCTTTCTTCACCTGTTAATTGAGGCGGCCCTCTGTTGTTAGCTAATTCACTTTATCTAGAGAAAAACCAGACTTCTCATATCTTTCTGACAGGAGGTGGTTTTGCAGCTGCAGCAAGGCACCTACCAAAATTAGACTCCTCCACTCTAACAGACCCTGGGATTTGGGTGCTCTCTCTGTTGATGTTTGCGTTTGAAAGAGATAGGTCCTAGGTCCTTGAGAAAGATGTTCAAAAGTCAGAATGCTGACAAAATGCCTACCTCGTTTTCAAAAGGATTTGTATCCATTTCGAAGAGAGGAGCAAATACTTACTTAGTTAAATGCTCAGAGAAAAAGAGGGGAAGGGAAACCTCTTATTTGCAATAGGAAAAATTAAGTTTTTTCTATTTTTCTGTACCCACATACCTGACATACATCACCTGAACAAGATCAGTCCCCATTTTACAGCCGAGTTGCTGAGGTACAGGTAAATTAATTACCTAATCAACACTTGATGGTTAAAACTAAGGTTATATATAAATTTTTAAATTGGCAATGGTAGGGAAGATCTGTTCTGATCTTTCTTTCTTGCATTGTTAAAATATGGTACTTATTTAATGGTATCTCTTGGAAGAGAAATGAGGAAACTCCAGATTACCTTTCATATTATTTAAGACTCTTATTACGAGAACCTTGGGGGGAGCAACTCTTGCCTGTTTTAATTTAAAGAGAAGTGCTCATTAATTCTTTCAATATGCAGACCATTTACTACGTTAAATCAGCCTGATGTTAAAAACGTTTAATTGTTAACCAGCGTCAGATTGGTAATATTTTATCCGATTAAAAGTTTCTCAGTGTTCTCACCAACTGAATTTTAGATCAACTAAATGATCTGAAAGAAAGAGAAAGCAGGGGGAGGAAATCCTGTGAAGAATGCCCTTTATGTGCTTAGTAGGAGCCTGAGGCCAAAGATGAGGAATGGAGGGTCTCAGTATGTGGTGATGGTGGTGGTGGGGGCGGGTGGGGGCGGGGAGGAGATGGTGGTGGGGAGGGGTGGGGGTGATGGGGAAGGTGTTGGGGGCCTTAAGACTTGACATTCCTTTTGCCCTCATTTCTTATTTTCTGTTTTAGGAGATAATCTGCTTTTAGTTTCTGCTAAGATGCAATGAGGTTGTTGAGTTCAATGACTGATTTATGGAATCAAGGTTCACATGGACTCCCTGATTAGTCTCTTTTTTTAAGTCTGACATTTTATTACATGGACAGTAACCTTGGCCTGTGTGCTGTTTTAATTCAGGGTCTTATCTCACAGAAACCACTCTGGACCAAGTGAAAACATTTGTTTGGAATAAACAGTTTTCACTTCTGTTCCGGTTTTTTATAACTTTTATGACATTTTTAAGGCACTATTCTTTACAGACATCAGGCAGTTCAATTTGAAAATGGCTTTAGTGACCCACAGATATGTTTTGCATCATTGCTGAGTTTAGGGCATAGGCAATTTCCTATCTTAGCCAATAGTCTTGCATCTGGATTAAGTTCTGTCAGAGACTTGAGAACTCTAGACCTATTTTTATAGCTTAAAACATTTGATGACCTTTTAAAGAGCGTCTTTTCAAAAAAATGGAATGATTAGTGACTCAAAAGTATAAAACTGAAAGCTTGAAGTATGCTTTCTTTAATCTAGTTTAGAGGTGTGTTGGAGAGCATAATTATTCATCTCTTGGCCTAGTGAGAGTAAAAGAACAGCAGCAGCATCTTTATCAGTGTTCCAGTTAGAATGAGACATGAAGCTCAGATCAAAAGACAAAACGTGATTTCTACTACTTTTTCCCCCCTCACGTCCAAGTCTGGATCCTGTGACCTGCTGGTGTGGCAAGCTGGCTCTACATGAAGGAACAAGAGAGGGGTGGAATAAAAATTGTTTGCTTTGACTCTGTGTCTTCTGTGGAGTTCGGGGGAGGTGGGAGCATGGAAGACCCAATGAATAGTAGAAGCACAAGTAGTGGGAAGTCAGGGGTCTCCCTCCATGTAAAGACTATTGAAGGCACACGGCTTGAAGGGGAAATAGAACTCATAATCCTATACTTTGGGCATTTGCAGGGTTTGTGGGATAGATTTCCTTACTTTTTGAAAAATATTCTATCAAATTTAGGTTGAATGAGAATTGGGTTAGGATTTGAATTAATCAGTTTAGCTGGTCCCCAGTCTTTCTTTCTTTTTTAAAGTCATCCTTGGCAGTTGCCCTTCAATTCAGCCATGAGTCAAAACCGCATCTGTTTCTTGCTGACCTCTGTGCAAGGGACACTACCTCATATGTCTTACTCCTTTGTGTACAGAATCTATTTGAAGAGTGATATATTTCAAAGAAAAAAATGACCCTTATGTATATCTCGGTTGCCTAATGTGAAAAACAAAGTATTTATAACCCTTGGTTTAGGAAACAGTAGTAGTGGTCAAGCTATGAAGCAAAGAAGTGTATTTTTGTTTTCGGCTCTGTTGTAGGCATGGTAACTGGTGCTTCTGGTTACTGTTTTATTCCTATGTTAAAAAAAAAAATGCCCAATGCCCAATTCTGCATGATGTAGATGACTTCAAGATTAGGCCTTTGGGGCTTGGGGAAAAGAAGCCAGACCAAGAGGGATAGGAAGCTAGCTAATTCAAGATGGACAATTATGAAACATTCACTTTTTCCTTTGAAGAGAGTAATAGTTCATTCTTCTAACTAGCTATGTATTTATTCTGCAAGTCTTACACCATACACATAGTTGTAGAAATAATGGATGAGTCAGCTAGCTGCCTAGTGTAAACTCTAGGATTTGAAAGTCTCTCCTTTTGCCTACCTGAGCAACCTGAGGCTAATATCTGAAATTTTTTTCCTAAGGTTTTTCTCCTGTAAAAATGCAAGTACCCTTTGGAGAGATAATTTATTAGGATTATCACAAATTTACACCTTGTTTTAAATAAGTTTATTATAATGTCCTGAGAATTTATTTTGTTGGGGTGGAGGTAGAAAGAATATGAGGTCACTGGGTATCTAGAAAGGAGGTGTGGTGGTAATGGCTTGGTTTGTAGGGTGGAAAGGACTGAAAACAAGCTTGATCCTTCTCACCATTTTGCAGAGGGCTGTTTTCCTCCTCACAGCTTTAACACACTTAGTGTGCCAAGTACTTAGCCATGTCAGTGTGAGTTTTGATGATGATAAACTTAAGAATTAAGTGATAAACCTATTTCCATAAGATCAGAATTCTAAAACTAAAACAAACCTAGTATTTTTTTTAGTTTTATAAATTTTCCCTTCAAAATCTTATGATGTCATTAATTTAACTTATTGCTTAAAAACTCATTTTGACTAAATCTTGCTTGAACAGGTTATCAGAATGAATGTCCAGCTTCTTTTTATATGATTAAATATCCTAGGCCCTTCTTTCATATGCCTGGTGGGAAAAAGGTTCTTCAGACTGTTGTATTACTACCTGGATGTAGGTGCCTCAACACTTTTTGTCTAAATTAAACTGCATCCTCCCCTCCAATCCTGCTACCCCTGGGTTTTCAGTCTTTATAAAGAGCTCTGCATTCTTTCTTTTCATTCAAGCCATCCATCTGGCTAGTCTCTTTCCTTTTCTACGCTCTTTATCTGATTCATAATTTAACAGGTTCTATCGATTATATTTTATGTACCTTAATAAATTACAAAAATTATTTTTTAAAAAAAGAATTAAACTGTAAACAGTGTGTAAAGCAAAAAGTGAAAGTTTCTGGCTTGCCCCTTGGTATCCCCAGATACTAAGAAATGATGCAAAATGTGTCTCAGAACTGTGTGCCTCAGGGCAGGAAGCCTAGGTGTGCCCAGTGTGGGCTGAAGTGAGGCCTGGTCACCTTGCACATGTGACTTGTGTAGAAACGGCTTATGTCAAAGCCTGTGTGGAAATGGCCAGGTCAGCAATGGCCATAGGAGGAGGTTTTGCTGAGGTGTGCACAAAAGACATCTGACAAAATATCCTTATAGAATTTATCTGTATTCTGCATATATACAGTCATCCATTGTTTTTTTTTTTTAAGATTTTATTTATTTGAGAGAGAGAATGAGAGAGAGAGAGCACATGAGAGGGGGGAGGGTCAGAGGGAGAAGCAGACTCCCTGCTGAGCAGGGAGCCCGATGCGGGACTCCATCCTGGGACTCCAGGATCATGACCTGAGCCGAAGGCAGTCGCTTAACCAACTGAGCCACCCAGGCGCCCCAGTCATCCATTGTTTTTAAACAGAAAACTGGACCACATACTTTGTTCTACATTTTTTAAACAGAAAACTGGACCACATACTTTGTTCTACATCTTACAAAAATAACAAAAATTTGGCTGGAGACTTTTCATGTCAGAACCACCTCATTCTCTTCTTTACCCCAGCTTTATTGAGATATTGACATAGAACATTGTGTGAGTTTAAGGTGTACAACCTGTTGATTTGAAACACTTACATACTGTAAAATGATTACCACCGTAGTGTTAGTTAACACCTTTATCACCTCACAAAATTACCATTTCTTTCTTGTGGTAAGAACATTTAAGATCTACTCAATTAGCAACTTTCCAGTATATAATACAGTATTATTAGCTTAATATTATTATCACCATAGTATACAATAAATCCCTAGAGCTTATTCATCTTAAAACTGGCAGTTTGTACCCTTTGACCAGTATCTGTCCATTTCCCCCACCCTCCAACCCCTAGTAACTACCACTTACTCTCTGTTTCTGATTTTCTATCTTATTCTTTTTAACAGTTTTTTCTTTTTCTTTCTGGAAGCGTAGCCACTGTGTTGATGTATCACAGTGATGATTAAATTGTATTTCCCATGGATGAGTAATTGTTTCCAATTCTCTTTTTTGATTCTGCAAACACTGGTAGAATAAACATCCTAAAACAAAGATCTTTGCCTCTGTGTTATTTATTTAGATTTTCTTCTTAATATCTATCAATATATTTTTGAGTTGGTTTTTCATGAGGCCTTACATATTTCTTCTTAGAATCTTTTCTATGTATTATAGTGACTTCTGATGCTTTTAAGATATGGTATCTAATGCTTTTGGATCTGCTGTTACAATTTCTAATTATTCCTGAAATACAAGAAAAGTAGATTTTTTTTTTTTTTGTGGTGCATATTTACCTCATATATGGCTACCTCACTAAATTCTTACTAAGTAGAATACTTGATTGACCTTACTTTTCTAGGTAGAAAATTACATCCTATGCAAGTGAAATATATTGAAATGATTTCTGTCCAATTTTGAAACTTCTTAGTTTTTTTTCCCTAGACCATGTCACATTGTCTAGGTCTTCTGAAACAACTTGAGTCATACTGATGATAGAATGTATCTTTGTACTGTTTATACCTTGATGATAATGCCTAAATATATGACTACAAACTCTCTCTCCTTTCCAATCATTAATGAAATCATCCATTTCTCTGTGTCCCTGTTTATGCTGGATATTTCAACCTTTCACATACTTGTCAGTCTCATAAAAAACTATTCCATTATTGTTTTAATTTGTATTTCTTTGGTCATACATAAGATTGAACATGTTTTCATATGTTTATTGACTTATGTGCTTCTGTGAACTGTCTACTCATTCTTTTGGCTTGTTTACAAATTAGATTTGTGGAAGTTCCTTATGGAAATTTTTTATTTGCTGTGTACACATTGCAAATATTTTCTTCAAGGGTATCAGTTTAGGGTTTCTGGGCAGACAAAATAATCTATTGTAGCTAGCTGAAAGTGGAGGGGAATTAATTCACTTCTTTAGTTTCAGGGAGTACCAGCAAACCATCTTCACTGAAGGCCATACAGTCAGGAGTGGTACAGTTAAGAGAAATGCCTAGCTTCCTCTCAGTCTGGTCTTGTAGAAACCCCACTGTTGCTCGATGTCAACAAAGCCAGGACCCAGTATCAGAACACCAACTATGAATACTGTAGAATATCAAATGCCTTCATAACTCTTTTCCTAGAAGAGCCCGGTAGCTTCATGATCTTCACATCTGCCTTCCAAGTCTCCTGTTGGTGTATGTTTGATGAAAACTAGTCAGAAGTCTACATGCTAGAAGAAAGGAATGCTGGGAAATCTGTGTTTTTGGATTCAACCTGGCAAAGGTGGGGGTCAACAATATGGAAAACTATCAAAATGGAGGACCTTTAAAGGTCTTTGGGCAGCCACAAATGATAGATTTCCACCACACCGAGCCTGTCATTTTGTGCAAAGCTTTGTTTTTGTTTCTGTTTTTAATCATATAGAAGTTCCAAACGTTTTGGTATTTATGGTTTATTTATTCAATACAGATTTATTGAGAGCCAATTATGTGCTAATCAGTGTGCTTTTTAAAATGGAGATAAAATGGTGATCCTGACTTCCTGGAGTTTTGAGTCTAGTAGGGGAGACAGACATTAAATCATCACAAAAATAAATTTCGTGTTGAAAACATGACCATTTAGACAAAGGGAGGGAGTGGTGAGAGCGTATTCTAGATGATTGACCCACTCAGATAGGTTGGCTGAGAGTTTGCTAATGAAGTGGTACTTGATCTGAGATTTGAAAGATGATTAGGAGTTGATTCACAAAGGTGGAAGGGTATCTTAGGCAGAGCCGATAATGTTTTCAAAGATGAGGCGCAGAAGGACACTTGGCAAGTATGAGGATGTGAAATAACATGGTTGTGATGAGGTCCAGAGAATGAGGGAAAATGTGGTTGATGCTGGAAAGGTAGGCAGAGGCCAGACCATGTAGGGCCTGTGGCCAAGATAAGCTTTCTGGGTTTTGTCTTAGGAGCATTGGGAAGCCACAGCCTCAGGCTTCAGTGTGGAAAATAGTTTAGAAGATTTAAGGTTGCTTTGGTTGGACAAGTTAGAGTTGGCCCTTGCAATTGTTTAGGGAACAGCTACCCAGAGCTCATAGAAGATCGTGACAAATGTTGGCTGAATGAATGAAGTAACTAAATGCCAGAGTGAATCATGATAGGGCTTTTTAAGTAAAAATAAAGCAAAAACCAAGCTATCTGGAATGAATTCTATGGAATTTGATGAGGAAATCCAACATAGAGCATAAAGAAGCAATTTGTTAGAGATTAGCAAGGCTTAGGATCAAAAATATTTCTATTAGGTGAAAATACCCAGTGGTAACATAGAGCATCTATGCAACATATAGTTATTATGTTTAGTTCAGGCTCTTCATTTTGATAATTTAACATGTTCATTGACTGGCTAATGAGATTTACTAGTAATAACATGTAAGCAGTTTAGTAGAAATCTATTAATTTAGATCATCAGGTTATGTAGAAGCTTCCTTGAGGAAATGCTCAGTGCCTACCAAATATATAATTAACTGTGCTGGTTAATAAAGTCATTTGTATAAAGGCAATAATCTGTCAGGCCTTGACTTTACTTGTTAATGAACTCTTGCTGAATATATTAAGAGCTTTGGAGTTTCTTAGAAACAGCAGTTCTTTAATTGAGAGTCATAACCTGCTTGAGGTTCCAGAGGGGGCTTAAGCATGTACAGAGGCTGACTTGAAAGAACTAGAATGTGCTCTTACAGTGTTTTCAATTCTGGTATGGCAGGACCTGTAGCTATTCACTGAGATGATCTAGTGAGGAGGATAAATGGGCAGGGAAGCCCTTGGAAAATCATGTTCAATGGATAAAAAGTAGAGGGAGGAAGTCAGCGCCTAGCACAGTGGATGTGATAGGGGCCTCAAATTTTGCCTCCATCTGGGGTTAGCTGTAGTCTGAATGTTACATTCAGAAGGATGGAGAGGATTGAGGGTTCTTTTAAGTATCATACACTCTAAAGGTCCAAAGGCCTTGGCCCTTCTTCAGTCCAGGTGCCCATAGGTTCCTGGCTTTCCAGTACTCTCTCTGTACTTCTTTATGGACAAACTGGATGTCACTTACTAAACTCATGTGATGCGCTGGACTTCCCAAGAGCATCATGTGTCCCTAGATCCCCCGAGACCACCAATGTCACCAGAAATCCAGGGATTGCATTTTGAAATGGTAGTTTATGTTGACTTACAAGAAAAAGGGGCTGTTGGCAATTGATCCACGTGCTGCTTTAGGCAGTCCAACATCATGGAATTACAGATTTTTTCCTATAGTAAGGATACATAGAAAGTATCTTATTCGGTGGTCTTAATTCACTGGTAGGGAAATTGAGGCCAAGTAACTTCTTTAACTATAAAGCAGGTAGAAGGCAGAGTATGAAAGGAATCAATTTGTAACCTCTGCTTCCCTAAGAAGAAAAGAAGGAGATGGTCTCTGCAGGGCTGTGACTGTGAGGATTTTTTGGGCCTCACTAGATTGCTTTCCCTCCTGCCAAGTTTTGTTAATCCTTCCATAGCAGGCAGCAGAATGGTCCCTGAGGGCCAAAAAATGACTTTCTAAACATGAGGGAAATAGTCCTCTGTTACTGAAAAAGCTCACTTGTACAAAAGTGGCTTTAAAGGAAAAAAAAAAAGGACTTTTTAAAAAAGGAATTTTTGCTTTTGCAAAAGATATTAAAAACCAAGCCTAAAGGGAACACATTTAAGTCTTAGGAGTCAGAAGGGACTTTAGTGATGTAATCTGTAACTTTTTTGGTATATCCCTATGGCTCAGAATGTTTTTGATGTCAGTATAAATAAATGACCTTGAATCAAAAGCTACCATAAAAGCTACCAGCACATAAATGCACATTTACAAACAGCACAGAAAATGCCCCACGCAAATCCTGAATTCTATTCTTTATCAGCCATACAAACCGAGGCAGACGTCTAGTCTTATGTCCCCAAGCAAACAGACAAACAAACACAAACCGAGTGTAGTTACCTAAATTACATTTGTATTTTTTCCTTGAAATGCCATCCAGGGAGCCTTATGCTGGAGTCTAGAGACAACTGCTAAGACGCAGCAACTATTGTAGTTGGAAAAATTCCATAAACTCTTACTCATTCTTCCTTTTCTTCTCTTCTCCTCTCCCCCCCCTTCTGCTCCTTGTCTTTAATCTTTTTGCCTTCAAACTTTGTCCAAAGTAACATCATCCTCAATTTCAAGTTCCCGTTTTGTCCTTGTTTATTTTTTCTTCTTATCTCAAGTAGTGGCTTCTTAATCCCTTTGGTTGGGGGATCCTCCTTGATAGAAGGTGCTGAGTGAGCCATCAAAGCAGAGGCTTCCTTGGCTGTCAGCAACTCATAAATGAGTTCCTTCAAGGTGGTGATAAAGAGATGTGGCAGGGGGTCAGGAACATTTGATTTCTCTACATTGATCATCGTCATATCAGTGAAAGAACAATATATCTTTATTATTCAAGATTCCCTTAATCCATTGGGCTCTCAGATCTAGATTCTTCCCAAGATCTTCCCTCTAGATTTAGCTAGTTAGAACTCATGTTTTGCTGCTTATTTCTATTAACTTCATTTGCATAATATTATCATTAATGGCACAGCTTAATCTATAAGCAGAGCAGTGGAGGATGGTACCTGTTCTTCTAAGCTTTATTAGTGTCCATAAATATCTGATTCTTCTGTCCTTTCAGATACCTTGGATGGTGCCCCTCTCAGCTTACCTTAGGTTGGGCAGGGCCATGTGATTAATCATGGAAAATGGGTGGTGTGTGGAGATGATTCCAGTCACTTTTGGGCCAAGGCATTGATTTATCAAAGCAAGAGTCTCTCTTTCTCTGCCATGCTGATCATGGAGACACAGGACTGACCTGCCATAGGGAAGACAGAACCTTGGAAGTTCACCCGGACCCAAGGCACACTTTATGTGAGAAATCAGCCTTTATCACATTTACACCGCTGACACTGTGGGACTTAATCCTGCAGGATAACTTGACCTATAGTTGCCACTACACTGGAACTTCTGCCCCAATTAGTTAAACTTGACATGGTGTTCTTGTCTCACCTAATGCTCAAGGTCCCCAGGAATATAAACCCCCTGCATAGATAACCTGTTTATCTTGTTTGTGTCCCCAGTGCCCTGTTGAGTGGCACCTATTTTCTAGAAATAATCGACAACATATTTCTGCTAAATAAACATAAAGTTAGTCATAACTTTTAGTCCGTAAAATCTGTTACTACATGTTAAAAACTTATTTCACACTCATCAATTTTTTCCTTCTATGCAATAGATTTTTAATCAAAATTACCTACCCACCCCTAAAGTTGTAAATTCCTCCAGAATACATGAGAAACTGTTTTGTTAACTGTATTTCTAAACTATAGTGATGGATTAGTTATATTATTTATGTTTCTTTGTCATAATACATACCTGGCAGGTGTGAGCAGCAAATTATAGGTAAGAGTTATGTTCAGTAGGATGAGAAGTCCCAGTATCTGCCATGTGCAAGCTGGAGCTAGTTGTGTAATTCAGTCCAAAGGCCTGAGAACCAGGGGAGTTGATGGTGTAAATCCCAGTTGAGGGCTGGAGAAGAGGTAATCTGTCCCAGCTCAGTCAGTAAGACAGAGGAAAAAGAAAAAAAAAAAGAAGAATTCCTTCTCTTTTTGCCTTTTGTTCTGTTCAGACCCTTAAAGGATTATGCCCACCCTCAGAAGACTTTACTGAGTCCACCAACTCAAATGATCATCTCATCTGGAAACATCCTTACAGACACACCCAGAAAGAATGTTTAATCTGCTCACTGGTGGCTGGTCAGGTTGACATATAAAATGAACCATATCATACCATATTATTTTTAGAATAAACCCAGCAGGTACGTTGAGATAGTTGTTCTTTTTGTTGTTACTGCTGCTCTTGTCACTGTTACTATGTATTATCCATAATAGAACTGGAAACAGGTACAGACAGAAAAGGAAAACAAGTTTCAGAAAAATTCCATTATTTGGCCAATGTCCCATACCCGGTGAGTTGCAAAGCAACTGGGTCTTTGAACTCTGAATTCTTTTTTTTTTTCTTTCCTGTTGGCATACCTGAATGCCACTAAAGGCAGTGCAACTAGTTTCTTGACCACAGCTCACTGCTCATTATAAATCTGTAACATTTTGCAGGTTTTGAGGAGATAAAGCAAGATGATTCTGTTTTTCTTCTTGCTGCCCACATATGTACTTTAGTTGTGGCACAGTCCACAGTACAGTCTTATACAGGGTATCTCTAGGTTTCTCCCCACCCCCCTTAGTTTTTATTCATCCCAATGGCTAAAATCCAGTGTTAATCCTTCTCTCTTAGTGTCCTTTGTCGAGAAGTGTTTTCACCACGGGACATCTTCTCTCACTTCTTTACAGGAGCTTTTTTTTTCTCAGTAGTGAGCACACTGTGCAAAGGGGTATGTCAAGTTTATTTTATCTTCCTTGGGTGTTTGAAGTTCTAGTGAAAGGACCAACTACCTAGAAGCATCACCCTTTCTGGTAGGGTTCTGTGCTGCTCTTAGATGAATGAGACCCATTTAAAGGCACCTTTACTGGGCTTCTCATGAAAGGCCTCTTAAACGATATTAAAGGTTTAAAAATGTTAAAACTTTCTTTTTAAAGTCATTAAAGTTTTATTTTTGTCAAAGCAATGTATGTCTATGTTAAAATGTTTTTTAAATGACAATTTATGCTAAATAAGTTTATTGACCTCACTCCATCCTATCCCCAGCCCTGCTCACCAGAGGCAGCCAACTTACTTTAACTGTTTTGAGTTCTTCTAGTCATTACCTCCATAATTCCAAATAATATACTTCTTTTTTAAAATATATTTTGATTTATGATCATTAGAGAATAGCCACTGACCTTACCTACGTTCCTAAAAATGAGAATTTATCTCCCTTGCACAATTCCTCCCTCTATGCCTCTTCTTTCTTCTTGTTCTTCTTTTTTTTTAAATTTTGTTTATTTGACAGAGAGAGGCAGAGAGCACAAGCAGGGGGAGCGGCAGGCAGAGAGAGAGGGAGAAGCAGGCTCCCTGGGAGCCTGATGTGGGGCTCGATCCCAAGGCCCTGGGATCATGAGCCAAAGGCAGACGCTTAACCAATTGAGCCACCTGGGCGCCCCTGCCTCTTCTCTCTTCTATTGTTTTTTCTAAATTTTAATATTTTTAATTTTTTAGGGTAATGGAAATGTTCTGTCTAGATATTTAGTCATCAAATTTGATGAAATGATACACTTAAGATTTGAGCATTTCATGATATATAAATTGTATCTCAAAAATAGTTTTGAAATGCACGTGAAATGCATTACTTTAAAAAATTTTTTATGGGAGTATAATTAAAATACATGTTATATTAGTTTCCAGTGTACAATATAATTCAGATTCAACAATCTATATATTACTCAGTGCTCATCATGATAAATATGCTCTTAATCCTCTTTATCTGTTTTACTCATTCCAGCCCCCGCTTGCCCTCTGGCAACCACCAGTTTGTTCTCTGTATTTAAGAGTCTGTTCTTTTGTTTGTCTCTTTTTTTCTTTGTTCTTTTGTTTTGTTTCTTGAATTCCACATATGGGTGAAATCATCTGGTATTTCTCTTTCTCTGTCTGGCTTATGTCACTTAGCATAATACCCTCTGGATCCATTCATGTTGTTGCAAATGGCAAGATCTCATTCTTTTTTTAAGGCTGAGTAATATTCCATTCTTTATCTACATCTTCCACATTCTCTTTATCCATTAATCTCTAGTATTTAAAAATTAATATAATATTTAAAAAATATATAATATAATATTTAAAAAATCTACTGGTTCCGCTTCTAACTTCCAGTCATATCCATATTTTGCGTATTTATGTATTGGTGGATGTATCTATTTTACATCCATTTTGAGTAATCTCCTTTGAATCCTTGCTCCATAAGATGGATATTTTAGAGCCGCTAACTTTTCTTACTTATTGCTTTGTCACTCATCTTCTGAAGGCTATACCTCTGCTTCTGTGTTTTTCAAATTGAAAGCATTTATGATTTATTTTGTAACCATGATTAATCTTGTTAATTTCTATAGGTTAATTCTTATTCCTATCCCAGT
Source organism: Zalophus californianus (assembly GCF_009762305.2). Taxonomy (NCBI): domain Eukaryota; kingdom Metazoa; phylum Chordata; class Mammalia; order Carnivora; family Otariidae; genus Zalophus; species Zalophus californianus. The sequence goes on from NC_045599.1 coordinate 14,941,681, forward strand.
CAAACAACTTTAGATCATTATGGCTTTATTAATTTAAGTTTCCATTTGCTTCTCTGTGGATCTGAGGCCCACATCAAGGCCAAATGGAGTGTCTTTTCTTACACTTCAGCAATTTCTCAAGATCATGCACATTTAGTTTGCTACACTTTGGAGTCATGACTCTTCTATATAGTTTTTATTTTCTTGGGATTTTTTTTCTGATTTGTTTTCTTCAAGGTTTTCTTTTCATTTTTGACTTTTTGCAGTTTGAATATGTGTAGGTGTAAATTTTTTTGGTCTTTATCCTGCTTAGTATTTTCTGAGCTGTATTTGTGGTTTGGTGCCTGTCATTAATTTTGGAAAAAATTTTTTTAAAGCTTTTATTTATTTATATGACAGAGAGAGAGAGAACAAGCAGGGGGTAGGGGGCAGAGGGAGAAGCAGACTCCCCACTGAGCAGGGAGCCCAGTGCAGGACTCAATCTTAAGGACCCTGGGATCATGACCTGAACTGAAGGCAGACGCTTAAGTGACTGAGCCGCCCAGGTGCCCCAATTTTGGAAAATTCTTAGCCATTAGTACTTCTAATGTTTTTTCTATTCCTTTTCTTCTTTTCCTTCTGGAATTCTTATTATGCTGATATTATACCTTTTGTAATTATACCACAGTTCCTGGATATTCTGTTCCATCTTTTTATTCTTGTTTCTCTTTGCATTTAAGTTTGGACGTTTCTACTGACATATCTTCAAGCTCCCTGATTTTTTTCCTTAGCTGTGCCCAGTCTACTAATGAACTGAATCAGACATTCTTTGTTCCTGTTGTATTTTTTTTTTTAATTTCTAACATTTCCTTTTGATTTTTTCTTAGTTTCCATCTGTCTATTTATACTACCCATCTGTTCTTGCCTGTTGTCCACTTTTTCACTAGATCCCTTAGCATATCAATTGTAATTATTTTAAATTCACAGTCTGATAATTCCAAAATCTCTGCCACATCTGATTCTGATTCTGATGCTGTCTGTTCAAGATGTTTTTTGTTTTCTGTTTATTTCCTTTTAGTATCCTTTGCAATTTTTTGTTGAAAGCCAGTCATGATGTATTAGATAAAAGAACAGAGGAATAGAGACCTTTAGTGGGATGTTTTATATTTATCTGGCCAGAAGTTAGTATTTGTTTACTATTCATAGCTTGTGGGTGGTGTAAGTGTTGAAATTTCCCCTGGTATCCTTGTTTTTGTTTTCGCTGTTGTCTTTGTTTTTTTCCTGGGCATTTTTTAGTGTGATGATTGGTTTTATGTGTCAACTTGACGGGACACAGAGTGCCCAAATACTTGGTTAAACATTATTTCTGGGTGTGTCTGTGAGGGTGTTTCCACATGAGATTAACATGTGAATCTGTAGACTCAGTAAAGAAGATTGCCCTCCCCAAAGTGGGTGGGCCTCATCTAGTACACTGAAGGCCTGGATAGAATAATAGGTTGAGTAAGAAAGAATTCTTTCTCTCTGCCTGAATGTCTTTGAGTTGGGACATCCATCTTCTCCTGCCTTTACACTAAGACTGAGACTGGACTTTTATACCATCAGTTTACTTGAATCTACTTTCTTTCTTCGAGAAATCTGTTGGGCTAATGATCATGCCTCTTTTTTTTTTTTAATTTTTTATTATTATGATAATCACCATACAATGCCTCTTTTTATTGCATTGTTATAGTGCTATTCATTTTGTATGTTTATGATACTTTTTTTTTTAAATTTTTTTTAAAATTTATTTATTTGACAGAGAGAGACACACAGAGAGAGGGAACACAAGCAGGGGGAGTGGGAGAGGGAGAAGCAGGCTTCCCACTGAGCAGGGAGCCCGATGAGGGGTCCCAGGCCCTGGGATCATGACCTGAGCCAAAGGCAGATGCTTAACGATTGAGCCACCCAGGCGCCCCTTATGATACTATTTCAGCAGAGTCTTTGATGGAATGCAGATGCTTACTTTTTCTCCTTGAATCCAGAATTTTGGTTATTCATAATTTGTCTTATTTATCTAAATGAGATTTTAAAAAATTCATATAAAAATTCATGCAACACACAATCATATAGAACAAAAAGTTCATATTTGCCTGTATCTCTTACCTACTTTCCCTTTACTTCCTTCCCATCAGCTGACCTTTGCCATATATAATCCTCTTTTCCCACCCACTGACCTCATATTTAACCACTGTAAATAGTTTGGTAGATAGCTTTGTGGCCTTTTTTTCAATGCATTTTGAACCAAATTTAATTATAAAGATTTGTTTCATTTTATAATAAATGAGATTATACTCCATATATTATTTACATAGTTTGCTTTTTGGTAAGACTATTAAATAATATGTTTTAAATCTTGAGGCATAATTAAATACATTTCTTCCCCTAAATTAGCTGATACAAATTTAGATTTTATTCTTTTCCTCAATATAGCTATATTAGGTGTCATGTCTGATAACATTTCATAATTATCTGATAATCATTTTGTAATTTAGAATGTACTTTAAATTATGCCACTTAAGCATTTTTCTCTTTTATAATGAATTCCACAAAAATAGAAATTCTAGGCTATTTAACATCAAAGCACTTCAACTTTTATTATTCTTGTTTTATAAAAGAAGAAAATGAAGCTCAGGAATATTGTGATTTTCCAAGGTCACATGGTCCTCCTCCCTGTTCCCTGACTCCCTCATCAAATTAGTCCTTCCCTCCTATTTTCTTTCTTAGTAAATGCCATTCTGTACATTACCAAGGCCAGAAACCTATAGTTACCCTAAAACCTCCTGTATCCCTATATTCTATATCCAGTTCATTCCAGGAAGGAGGACAGCTCAAGAGTTGATTTGGACATAACTTTTATGTATCTTTAAGGTGAAGTTGTCAAGAAGACAACTGGGGAGATGAGTCTGGAGTCTAAGGAAAGGGTCCAGCTGGACCTGCTTATTTTCAAGCCTTCCGCACACAGGTGAGAAATGAGCCTTGAATATGATTAGACTTTTTTTTTTTAGGATTTTATTTGAGAGAGAGAGCAGGAGAGAGAGTGAGCAGAGGGAGGGGCAGAGGGAGAGGGAGAAGCAGACTCCCCCTGAACAGGGAGTCCGATGCCGGGCTCCATCCCAGGACCCTGAGATCATGACTTGAGCCAAAGGCAGACATTTACTTAACTGACTGAGCCACCCAGGCGCCCTATGAATTACTTCTAACAAGTTCCTGTGTCCACAAAAGGATCACTGCCTCAGAGAGACTTTACCTTCTTCTCTGATGACAGCAGGTCTTCCTGTGATGAGCTAACGTGGCACCATATACCTTCCTTCCTTTCATGGCACTTCATCATGGTAATAATTTCACTTCTTTTTTTTTTTTTTTTTTTTTTTAAAGATTTTATTTATTTATTTGAGAGAGAGAGAATGAGAGACAGAGAGCACGAGAGGGAAGAGGGTCAGAGGGAGAAGCAGACTCCCCGCTGAGCGGGGAGCCCGATGCGGGACTCGATCCCGGGACTCCAGGATCATGACCTGAGCCGAAGGCAGTCGCTTAACCAACTGAGCCACCCAGGTGCCCCAATAATTTCACTTCTATTTGTGTTTATTAGTTTAGGTTTATCTCCTGGGCTAGACCATACATTCCATGAGAGGTACCTATACCATGTTTACCGTTGTTCCTTTGAGTCCTCACTTTTTAGGGAAATCCCCAGCATAGTACTTAATAAATAGGTCTGGAGTAAATGAAGAACAAAGAAAAGCAGTGAAGTCGGGTTTTGGAAAAAAGGGAAGGTCGTGGGATATGAGCAAGCAAAGGGCAAATGATCTTTATCTTCTTCCTTATTTAGCTCAGGTTCCTCCTGGTGAGAATGTGAACCTTCTCCATCTACTGAATTGGAACTGTAGGTATTAGAGAGAGTGAGATTAAGAGTATCCGGTAGTGTTGCATCTTTGAACATTTCTATTCCCTGTTTTGTGTATCTCTTTTTGGGTTGGGTTTTGGTGTGATAGTATACTTACAGGAAATCATTAATTGTGAGAGTCAAAATATAAGAGCTTTGCTTGATAAAAAATATTTTCATTGGTTGGAAACATTTTCCTAGTGTGGGACCATTCCTACGATGGCCATTTCTATATTCACTTGAATAATTTTGATGGTATCAACTAGATCTTTTGTAAAGTACTTGCCAAAAAGTGAATCTCTGTTCATTTAAAAATCATCCATTTGTGTGCAGGGAAAATTGCCTGTCATGGTTTGAAAGGATTATTTATGGTTTCTAAACATTCATCTTTTCCAACTTGGCTCATACATTGCCTTTACAAAATGGAAATTTAATTCCATTAGAATGTTCTATTGTCCAATATATACACCTTGTTATAACATGATTACATTCAGTTGCTTCACTGGCTATATTAGAAAATGACAAAGTACATCAAGCAGTTTTTAACTTTTTAATATGTACTGGTGACTGTGACTAATGCTATTGATGATCACCTCAAAAGATAATCATTAGGAACAGTAATGTTTTGCATTGACCCAAGAAAAAATAGTTCATGGTAATATAGAAAAAAGTAATAATGGAAATTGATTGTATAATATACTCTCCAAGGATAAAAAAGCCTTGCAAATGGAAAAAAGAAGAGCAGAGTATAAATGACATCTCTTTGTATTTGAACTTTAGAAATAGTTTCTTTGGTTTATATTGAATTTCATTAAGTTTGATGTTAAACATATATGACATGAATAGAACATTGTATGAATATGATTTTTTTTTTTGTAACTAAAAGTTCTGGAATTCCTTAATTCTTGATGTATGTTTCTGTGTTAATGTGGTGCTGGTTGGGGGTAAGGGACAGACTGAAATGTGGCAAAATGGTCTCAAAGATGCCTCGTACCTGAGAAATTATGATACAGAGATGCAACCATTCTTAAGGGTACCTGTCAGATTTCAGAAGTTGGCTCTCTTGTGCTGTTTGGCCAAATGCTTGCTTCATAGGAGGAGTTGCCATCTGCTTGAGGCATTACTCATACTGAGGGGTACATGAACAGTAATTAAGAGGAGAGGCATCATAGGTTGTTAACAACAAAAAAAGACTTTGGAAGAATTTGACACTGTGTGTGAACATATAATTGGGAAGGACAGTCAGATGCAGAAGTTTGAAGGGAAATGTGTGCATTAGGTATTTCAAATCTGAATTTATTTTTGAAGACCAATTTGTATTTTTTTAGGCAAGAGCAGTCTGTAGGATTTTAAACATCTAAGTTTTCCTTTCTCTTTGTCTTCTTCCACAACTGAGAGTAATGATTTTAGTAACATTGCTGTGTTTTTTGACCATGACCTTTGAGTTAGAATCTGTGTGTTTCCCTATAGCTACTTTGCAGGAGCAAGTGCCTTGGAGGGTGGGGGGGGCGGGTGGAGATTTGTACCCTCAGCCTATACACTAACAAGGCCTTGTACAGGTCATTGACTTTAGTAGGAATGAGGTCACTGATAGAAACTGTTTTGATCTTGTCTTTCCATTGTGTTTTGAGAGCAACATCATAGAACTAATGTATCTTCCCTTCAGTTTCTGCTGGTAGCTTCAAGCAAAAGAATCTTTTCTGTTAGGGAAAAAGTTTTATTTTCAGGTAAAACATACAACAATGCCAAAGTCTTGGGATTATTGTAAAATTTGTCAAACAATGGCATGTTTTATTAAGATGTCATGATAACTCACGTGAAAAGAGATTTTGGCAGTTACTCCTCAGTTTTAATGACAGTGGAGGTACGTCACGATCAAAAAATTTTAAAAACGCTATTGTGTCAGTGCCAGAAGAACTTACCAAGGTCTGTGTAAATACTTAGAAGATTTATTTTTGCAATAAAATGGCAGTTTTTATAATGTTTGATCATTACTTGTCTTTTCTACTAAAACGTAAAAACAGTTGGTATTAATGATGGTATAGTTTTGTTTTTGAAGAGAGTATATGTATTATGGGAAAACAGTTTATAATTTTAGCTTTTTGATGGAATGGACTAATTCAAGGAAATGAATCACACATTTATTTTGAGTCATATATTTTTCCCCAAGAACTAGTCTGCAAACTCCATGAGGGCAGGAGCCATGACTGTTTTGTTCACCTGTTGCTCTCCATAGCCCGGGAAAAATAGTGTCCTCAATAAATACTTTTCTGTATAGTAGAATGGGTAAGAAATAAAGGGGGACTGAAGACCAGTATTATTTAGTAGATGGCATATGTAATGAAGATAATTACTGAGTACTTGCTGAATGCTCAGCATCATGTAATGTACTTTGCAGGTATAAAGTATAGGTTTCTGCTGATCATTTCAGACGGAGAGGAAAAATCAGGCACAGTAACAGAATATACCTTATCTGCTATGGTTAAACTCAAAAAGTCATTCCCATGGATGTCAAGAACAGACTAATGAAGAGACTCTCAAGGTGGTTTTTGTATAAGTACTTTGCTTTGTCAAATAGGTGTATTTATGAAGGGTTATGTTAGTTAATATTAAATTCCCACAATTAAGGGGAAATTACTACATAAAACAATTCATATTGAAGAATTACTCATAAACCTGATGACAATGATTTATTCTGTATGTAACTGAATCAGTTTTCTTTCAGAAAAGCATAAAATGTAGAATAGTAATGGAAAAGACACACAGTGTTACTTAGGATAGAACTAAAGATTTCTTTTATGTTGTTGTGTAGTGCCTTCCATATTGGAATTTTTATAGAGTGCTGTCAGTATCACATCTACACTTATAAGTCGAATGCAAATTTTATAACATGAGGCAAACCAGACAAAAATCAGCCTGATTTGCTCAGTCTTCTCTAAGGTGGTGTCTTACTTTATTTTTTCCCAAGAGCATCTTGACCTGATGAAGTCAGGTTGGGTCCACCCATCTATCTACAAAATATATATATATTCTGTATTTTATATATGTATATGTATATATAGAGTCTGTATCTCTATATATGTCTGTTTCTATCATCTCTGTCTCTATTTCTGTGTGTCACTCTATTTATCCACATCTCTATATAAAAATCGCTAGAGAGATTCCTGAACTTAGAACTTTACCAAGAGTTTTTTGAGAATGACTGAATCAATAATTAGAACTAAGCTAAACTTATTACTGATGAAAGTATAAGAATATGTAAAGACCTTTAGTATAAAATTGGAGTTTCTCCTGTCTCTGGTTCTGGTGGGAACTGTTCTTCCATGCAGATAAGAAAATAGTTTTGACCACTTCCTCATAGCCCTCCCAGGTGCTTGGCATGTGACAGATGCTTAACGAACACTCATGGAAACCATCAAATATCCACCTTTGAAATGCCCAGGATCCTTTTGTGGGCTTACCCACAGGATATATCCTGTGATGCTGACATCTTGCTTTAGGGCCCTTATTCCTAAATGAGTGAGTGTTTATAGAGTTGTAAAAAAGAGTACTTGCTACATTATAAACATTTAATAGGCGCTATTAAATGAAACAATAAGTAAAAGTAGTACCTACTTTAGAAAAGATAGAAGACTTATGAAATAGTAGGGTTTAGGGAGCAGATAGAAAATTCATGGATGTTTCAGTTGAAGGGCATTAGGAAGCAACATGTTAGTAGGTGTGAGTCTAGATTGTAGAATATAAGCTAAAGAGGTGACTATCAAGGACCGTGAAGAGACTAGGATTTTACCCTACCTTCAAGCTGACAATTTAGTCACAATTTCATGGATGCTGATGAATGGCCTTCTGGACTCAATTTTCCTGTTTACAGGATTTGTGGTTAGCACGATTAGTTCTTTTGACTCTATTCCAACAAAACTGCGGATTGAAAAGCCAATGAAAGATTTGGTTTAGCCACATTAAGTCTGGAGCATAGCTTGAGCTCCTGGCAACATTTGGTAGCAATTTTTTTTACAGCCCTCTCTCATATTTGGATGGATGTTAGGGCTAGGGATCCAGCACCCTATTTTTTTGTGGAGGATTTTTAAAAATTCCTTTTAATAGGGATCCTAGCATTTATTGCTGGCTTCAAGATTTGAGGCATACAAAATCTACTTTGACTCCTGTTTATCATTTTGGCTTTGACTCCATTTCAGGTTGATAGAGAAATCTAAAATATATTTAAATTTGTGTCCTTTCTCTTTATACTTTGTCCATCATCTCTCTTTGGAGTAGAAAGGGTTAATAAAGTGTGAAGTCACTGCATAATCTTTTTTTTTAAAGATTCTATCTATTTATTTGAGAGAGAGAATGAGATAGAGAGAGCATGAGAGGGGGAGGGGCAGAGGGAGAAGCAGACTCCCCGCTGAGCAGGGAGCCCTATGCGGGACTCAATCCCAGGACCCTGAGATCATGACCTGAGCCGAAGGCAGTTGCTTAACCAACTGAGCCACCCAGGTGCCCCTGCATAATTTTGACCAATTTATACTTTAAGGGGATTTTAGAGCTGTGATTTTAGGGCAGTATCATCTTCTCTTATCTCATTTTATAATGCACATGGCATTCCTTTCTAATTTGATGTGACGGTCTTTGAGCATTGTAACTGTCATATCAGCTGAGCAGGTCTAGTGGTAGGAAAGTGTGCTAAAGGGGAGTCATTTTGGTGTTACCATCCAGCTGTGGCAGATTAGCAAGCATGTGCTTTAAAAAAATGATCTCAAGGAAAAAAAAATGTTATTATTGCCTTTCCTCCCACAACTGGAAAGTTGAGCTGTTTTTTATTTTTCACATCTCCAAAATGGAGCTTCAGCCATATATATTAGATTAAATATTAGGTTACAGTGTTAGAACAATTCTTCTTGGGAAATTATCTAGAAAACAGATGGCTGTTACTCCTACCCTGTGGCCAGAGAAGGGTTGGAGTCATCTTTTGAAGTGTCTTCCTGTCTTGATATGTTAGGTGTGAGATGAAGACAGCATGCTGATGGTCTTTAGCACTTAGAGTAGATGCTGCTTTCTTCACTTCGTTATTCCTTTGCAAGAGAGTCCTTACCAATTAAAGTTCAGCACCTGGTATAGGTCACAGCTCAATAATGAACAATAAGTTCAGTTTGAGGCCGTTTTGTCACCATTTTGAAAAAGTTGGATCATTTATGCGTCAAGCACCTGTGGCATTAGTATAGCTGTTTACTCTGGAATTGACTCTATTATTTTATCCAATTTTCAGAGTTTCATGTTTGTTGAATTTCATTTTTTTTTAAAGAAACATGTAGCACAGCTTTAACTGGTACGTTGGTGACCTGTACTTGGTTTTATGAATATAGGGACATGTTTGACTACACATGGTATATTCACATCTTCTATTTTTAAAGTAGACATCAGTCATTTACCACAGATTCTTTATCGCCTCAAAGAGACATTCTTAGCAAAAATGTTGTCAAGGAAACACCCTGAAACTGTTACATAAAAGAATGCCTCTTTGAGGAAAATCTTTCAAAATGATATTTCTGTGTTTTCCCAGATTGTGTGAAATTATAATTTACAAGCAATTTAATTTAAGCAAATAAATTATAAGCAGTCTCTGTAATGGTATAGTTCAGGAAATACCTGCCAAATGCAGACATTTTTGAGTTTGAAGTTTAAATAATTAGATATCCCTCATATAGTGCAAAGACCTAATCAGGAGGATGTTTAAAAAATGATATGATGTCTGATTCTCTTGTTAACATTAAATTTCAGTGAAATCTTCAATATGCAAATGACTTAAGTTCTTAGAAGAATTAAAGGGTGGTAATAGTCTGTATATCCATGTTGACAGAGCATCTGAGGGAGAGAAAAAAGACCATGAATATCTTTGAAGGTATACATTTCAAAGACCTTAGGAACTTAAGAGGAAGTACCATTAAATAGCGAGTGTATATTATTAATGTGTTCAGGCAACCGTTTTAGCAAACAGCGTGGCAGACTAGGATGGTCACAGACTTCTGTCTTTAGCACTTGCTTGCTGTCTTTTTAAAATTTATCTTTTAGAAGTTAAGGCTATAACCTTGAATGAAGAATGGAGAGGAAGATATCCCAGAATATAGATCACATATGTTTTGCTAAAAAGTATGTATTGGTATGCATTATGTAATAGAATATTTGAATTTGAGGGGACTGAAGAGATCCTTCAACAGATGAGGAAATGTGCCAAGAAAGGCAAAGAAACTTGCCTAAAGTTACTTAGGAACCAAGCCAGAAATAGAACCTAGCTTCCTGATTCTCAGTTCAGTGCTATTTCCATGATACTGTTGGCTGAAGGAACTTGGGTTACCACTTTTCTTTGATTCCTTCCCATCCATTAGCACCACTGATCTTCAACTGAAATGTCAATTCCACATAGCATTTTGAATGTTATTTAAGTCACTCCTTGTGGGATGAAAGAAAAAAAAATGTAAGAAGTAAGAAAAAGATTTTTTTTTTTAAGAAACATAGGAATTCTCAGAAGGCCATTATGATATACCAAGGAATAAAAGATTTTCAAATATAAAGGAAATATAATAGTCCAAATAGGTTTTCATAGTCAAAATTATGAAAAGGGATAAGTTTTGGCTGGAGGCAAAGTGAAAATTAGATGGTATTATGTGGCTTGTCTCTGAGAACCTCAGCATCTTGACTGGCTTTGTCAAGTAGACTCACAGAGTGAATATCTATGACTGATAGCAGAGTATTTACACACTAACCTTTTTCAAGGCAGCAAAGAAATTGCTTCTCATTAGTGATCAATTTCAGTTAGTAATCTTATACACTTGAAAAGACTCTGTATTATTTTTTTCCTCTAGCTATTTTTAAGATTTTTTTTTTCTGCTTTTAGTTTTCAGCAAATTTACTAGTATGTGCCCGCATTTGATGTTCGTTGTAATTGTCCTGCTTGGAGTTCAGAGTGCTTTTTGAATCTGTGGCTTAATATGTTTTCATCAGTTTTGACACATCTCAGCTAATACCTCTTCAAATCTTCAAATATTGTTTCTACTTCATTTTATCTTTCTCCTCTGGTCCTCCAAATACAGGCATGTAATACCTTTCCACCAGTATGCCATTCATCACTTACACATTTGTTTCTTATATTTTCCATCTTTTTTTTTCTTTTCCAGACTAGCTTGGATATGTTGTTCGTATCCCTAACCTTGCAGGTCACTAATTCTCTCAGTAGCCGTATCTCGTACTGTTGTAACTAGTATACTGATCCTAAATTATCCATTGCTTTATTTTTGTTATGTCTTTAATTATTTGCACTATTCTATTTATTGATTATATTAGACAGTTTATCTTAATGCTCTTATCTCAGGATCCCCTGAGTGACTATTTATCTAATATTTATTGAATATAATTTTAGAATTATGATAATGTTATCTTTTGCGAAAGAATTTATATTTGTTTCTGGCAGGTAGCTAGGGATACTAGCAATTCCAGCTCACTTTAGTACAAGCAAGGGTTGAAATAATTCAACACTGGACTTCTGTCCTTATGAAAATTGTTTTATGTCTAATTTCTAATTATTCCTAGGTTGTCAAACTTAGCAGTCCCAGCCCAGTGGATGGATCATCAGATCCCCCACACCCCCTCACCTACTCTTTGTTGATTCTTGATTTTCAGTTTTTGTTCTCTTAGCTTCATGAATGGACTGAAAGTTCTGCACAGCATGTCAGGGTTTTCTATTAAAATGGGCACACATGCTTAGGACACAGCAATCCTCAGAGTCCAGGTCCTCAGTCTGGGGTTCCTTCTTTTCTTAGATCTTGTCCTCCTAAGTCTTCACTGCCTTAGGAGTTCTTTGATGCTGTTATACAGATTTTGGTTTATTTTGTCTGAAATTTCTGTTTTCTTTCAGGAAGAAGATGGATTCAAATGATCCAGTCTTCTGTTATTAGAGGCAAACCTCCCGAATTTTATCTTTGAAATTTGTCCCATTTTTATGTACTTGAAAAATTCTCAGTTTTTTAACATCAAGACTTTTGGGGAATGAAGCTACCGTGCATGTATTTTTTTCCTTTTTAACTAGCAATACAAAGCTATGACAGAGCAAAAAATAATTTAACAGTACTTTTAAATCCTTTCAAGACTTGCAGGTAGAAATTTAGTAGAGTCTCTTGGGGTGTGGAAAATATAGTATGCTATGTCTTTTTTCATGATTCCTTTAATACCAGGATTGTTTCAGGTATTTCTTCCAGAAATTCAAGTAATATCATTTTCATTTCCTTACTAAATATTTATATTGTGGGAAATATTGGTAATTATAGAGTTTTTCTGTTGCTAACATACTGTTGAACATTGTTTAATGTTAACTAGAAGCTTATAAAGAATCAGCTTTTACATAACTAAAACATCTCATTTCCAGTTTTCAGAAAATTACAAATGGAAAGCAAAAGCTATCTACTATTATATATGATTTATTACTGTATATGAACATTAGATATGCCTACTTAGGTATATGTATATATTTTTTACTGTACTTTAGATTCACAGAATTGAATTACTCAGAATCCTTGGTCCATGGCACACTTTTATTATTGACTCATATGGTCCTCATAATTAAGGTAGTAATTTATAACAAATTAACATTTATAAATTTGACCTGAAAATTAGAACATTAACTGTAACTTCTGTATATTTGTTATTCCCCTAAACTGTCTTTATTTCTGTCCTCCTGACGCAGCCACTTACCTGAATGTGTGTTTATCATATATGCCTACCTGATAATATTGCTTTATTTTAGTTTTAAAATTTTTTCCAGAGCCTCGACTCTTAAAAGTATGCTGTTCATTGTCGTCTGGGACTCATTTTACTATCCTGTTATTCTACTAATATTCTTATTTTTTGCATGAGCTGGGGTTCACCTGTTTTCACTAATGCATTATATTCCACTGTGAATTTACCACAATTTATATACTCACCTGTTGTGCGCGTTGAATGTTTTGTGTTTTATAATATAATGAACAATTCTGCTATGAAAATTTTTGACATCCTACCTTGTATATATTTACAAGATCTTCATTGGTTATATTGATAGTAGATTTCCAGGATTTATAATATATGAATGTTCATATTTTAAAAATATGATTGTTTTTGGTCAGCCTATTATCATGAGCTGGTTAGGTGTGGATTCCACTGGGTCTCAGGTGTACTCTTGTTGGGTCACTGGGCTGGTCCTTGGGTGGCAGGACTCTTGCTGGACCATAGTAGAGCAGGGCTGGAGGCAGGTCACAGAGCTGCTTCCAGGACAGCAATCAGGTCCAAGACCAGTGGGCCTGTTACTGGTGGTATGGAGGGACATGGCTCGTCCTAGGCACCTTAGCAGAAGGGGCTGATGGCAGGACCGTGGACAAGTGGGACTAGAGCTGAGTCCACAGGGGGACTGGGGCCACAATCAGTGGTTCTGCCTTCTCATAGTGACCCTCTTCAGTCTTGGGCTTTGTTAGAGTTACACAACCTCTTACTTGGGTCCCAAAGCTCCCATAAAGGCACTTTAATGGAAAAGCTGCCAAATATTTGCTTTTGTCAGAGGGTGTGGGCTGGGAACTTCCTATTCTGCCACGTTGCTGATGTCACCGCATAAGAAATCTTATTGATGCCCATACTCCCTTATACTTGTTGGGTTGGATTTGTTGATTTTTGCTTATTGAGTGTGTATAAAATGATACTTAACTATGGCTTGGATTTGCAGTCTGTGATCATTAATGAGACTGGGCAGCCCTTCAGTTCTTTGGCCATATGTGTTTCCTCTTCTTTGGAATCCCTTTTCATGTCCTTTGCCTCATTTCTCCCATTGGGTTATTTGCCCTTTTCTTACTGTTTTGTTGGAATTCTAATTTGTATCATTTACACTAATCCATGCGTTTTATGTTTGCAATTTTTTTTCCCAGTGTATATCCAGTGTTTTACTTTCTTGATAGGTCATTTGATAAAAATTCTTATTTTAAGACAATCCTTATAGGATATGGAATTTTTTTATTAAGGAATAATTTGTTCAGGTCACTGGGTAAAAATTGCTTCTCACTTGGATATTAGAGGGTTATGAAGGACCAGTACCTTTCTCTCCAACGTTCACTTTCATTCTGAAATGAAATGTACCCAGAAATGGGTACAAACTAACCATAAATCTCAAATGTTATTGCTAAGCCAGCTGAACTGAAGCCTGGGTTTCCTGGTATCTCCGATCCGTGGCTTATTCCTATCTAAGAAAAAGAGAACTTTGACTCTGTGTTAAACAGGCTCACATCACAAGAGGCAGAGTTCCAGCATACGTACTTAATAGGCATTGGTGGGTGGGATAATTGCGCAGCTTTTATTGTAGCTCTCAGCCAGGTCTATAGATGGTTTGCAAAGGCTGCTAAGTCGATGTGAGCCACAAATTGCTAGTATGAATATTATGCTTCGCGTACAATTGCAGGGCTTGACCAGCTGCCTCCAGTTCGGTTCCTCTTTATGTGAGCTACATTCAGCACCAAGAGAAGGCACTGTGGAGCAGCTGACTGCTGAGAATCCCGTGGCTTGGGCGCCAAGTGCTTTCTACTCCCATCCCACTTCGCGGACTCATATGGGCTCCAAACGTGCTAATTATAATAACTCTGACAATTTTTTTATTTTTAATTTCAGAGACCTAGATTTTGGTTTTACCCTTAGAAGGCTGGAGAAATTTACTAAAGAACAAAAAGAATGGATAATCTTAGTATATAGTCAACAGTGCAAAAAGGTGATGAAATCGTCATGGATCCTGTCTAAAGAAGGAATTAAAATGGGTTGTACCTTATACATTTGCCTTCCGGAATGGCCTTATTTGTAATTTGAGAAGAATATATTGGTTTAAAAATATGCTTTGGCTTTATTGTTAGAGCAGGAATTTTGGGAAGAGTGAAAGAAAAAGAAAAAGTACAACAGGCAAATTAAATTGGAGGCAGGGGGAGGAAACATGTTCTTAGGAGAACGGTTGAAATCTTAGAGGTCTGACTGACTAGATAGGACAAATTAAAGAAAAGTACCCACTCAGTTGCTCTTGAAAGTGAGAGCATAAAAGAGGGATTTTTTTTTCTTCAGTTGTTCTAGGATAGGAGAGGGTGACTGGGGCCTAAAGAAGTTTAGCTGGAGCATAGTATCAGGATCACAGAGAGTAAATTGAAATTGTTATGCTGAGGGACCCCAGATCTAACAAACTCTTGGAAAGTGTCCTCTTAAGGTTGTAAACAGGGAATCTTTAATGAGGACTAACCATATGGATACAGAATACTTGGGCAGATTTGAAAGGGAATGAAGGAAAAAAATCAACCTTTAAAAAAAAAAATACTTAGTGTAGATCTTCTCCAGCCTGGGCTCAACACTTGTTTGATGGGACAGTGCTTGGGATGACTTCACTCGGGAGGTGAAGGTCGACAAGGTTTGTTCTAACAGCAGATGTTTTTGGCAACACCAGAACCCACTGACTGTATGTCTCTCACAATAAGGCTCCTTACAAGACAAAACCTGGAGAAAATTGTGTCAGAAAAGCAGATAATTGGGCTTAAAAATGAAAAGATATGAAAAGCAAAGCAGCTACTGAGCTCTTCTGAATAGCCAGCCATACATGTGATAGAGAAGGAAAGGAATCAATTTAAGAAGCAAGTTGAACAATTTTGAGCTTTCTTAGAGTAGCAGAACAGCAGATGAAAATACAATGTCAGAGCCTTCTTCCTTGTTGCAGAAAAATGTGTAGCAGAAAAAAGTGTTGCTCAAAGTCTAGAACATTCAAAAGCTAATGAAAGGCAGGGTCTGCAGAGGGTGATTCTTCAGCAGAAACAAAGTTGGTGGTAATAGGAAAACCTACCATCACAGGCTAAGTAAGTCTCATAAGCCTAGGACATTCCAGAGCAAGTGACATTAGTCACAGTAGTACAGTTCTGCCTTCTGGACACTCTCATCCCTAAATGCAGTGCTGGGGGTGGGGGTGGGGATGGGGACAGGAAATTGAGCCTCAAAAACCAAATAAAATGACAAAGCTTTGAATATGGTGAATAAGATTGAAAAAACGTCACTGAGACCTGGTGACTGGGTCTGTGACCCCTGCAAGTTTCAGAACTTTGCCAGAAGTTTCTCTGATTGAAGACAGAGAATGCAAAAATAGATTCTCCTCCTCTTCTCCTTACTATGGCAGACTTCACAGTCTACTGGTTTTGGACCATGGGCAAGTAACTAACTGATGAGCTAGGAATCTGATGGACTAGAAATTATAAATTCTTTCTGCTTTCACTCTCCTTTCCTCACATAGCACTGAACCTTTTGGTCTTTGGGAGCACTATGTGCTGGTTTCTGGGGACATTTTTTATCTTTTCCTGGGGTAATCACTTTGGAGCTAGGATTAAGCTGTTTTTTCACTGTGGCTCCAAAACTTTTATGTATCCTATTAACTTTTTATACTTTCTCAGTGGTGGGGCCATAGGCAAAAGAATTTAACTCCTGATATCTTGAAGGGACCATACTCATTACCATGGAACATAACTCAACCATCCAACTAGTTAGGACTTTTCTAAAGGATACAGGAAGCTCTAATAATTAATAAAAGAATAGATTCTTTTATTAATTATTATTATTATTTGAAGATTTATGTATTTATTTGAGAGACAGAAAGAGCATGCAGGAGCAGGGTGAGAGGCAGAGGGAGAGAGAGAGTCTCAAGTAGACTGCACTAAGCATGGAGCCCAGCCCAATGCAGAGCTTGATCTCATGACCCTGAGATCATGACCTGAGCTGAAATCAAGAGTTGGATACTTAACCAACTGAACCACTCAGGTGCCTCTATTAATTATTATTATTAATTATTCTCAGATTTTAAAAGCCAGGATGACAATGTTGGGAGCTTAATTTCTTGCTGAGAACTTCATAATGGAGAGTACTTATGTTCAAATTTGGGTCATTTTTATGTGATTGCTACTGTATTATTAGAGAATAGTTATGTTTCTGTTTGATTTCCATGTGTAACTTCTAGTGAGCTATGATGGACCCAAATTAGAATGGGAAACAAAATAAGTAAGTTTTTAGCCTAAGGTGCAACAGTACTTTGGAATGTTTATTTAATATGATATTCTTACCCAATTCATATTTTTTATGGGGAAAAATCTAAATTGGCCACAGTGGAGCAGTGGTTGATGTTTGGAGAAGAGCCTCATGAAGGAGAGGACTCACCTGAAGCTCATCTCTTTCCCGGAGGGACGCAACAAACTCTTGATGCCTTAAGTTGAGGGGAAAAAGCTTTCTCTCTTAGTTAAAACGGGTCTGTAGACTGGTTGTGGTTTGTGCACTGTCATAATGGAACAAATATTTTTTCTCAGCATGTTGGGGACCTGCCCCCCAATGCACTTAGATTTGAGGGTTTTTTTTTTTTTTTTTTTACATCAGGAATTTACTTTATCCCAATTGGCTAAGGCAGTTCAGTTTCCTGTCTGTTTGCTGTACTTAAACTTCTGCCCCACCCCTTTTATTACCACTAATTTAAGAATTTATCATATACTGCCCTAGACCAAATGTAGAGTTTATGACTCCAGTGTTCATGGGACTTGATTAGATCCAAGGCAGCACATATGGTGAAATGTGCCATCTCAACGTTTTGTCAATTATGCCAGTGTACTTGTGCCAAGGAAAGTGATTTCTCCCTCCTAAAGACATATGAGCCAGAAAGAAGTTCTTTGATTTCTTGTTTTATGTGACATTCTGTCTGCAATTAGCAGGCTTCCAGATGTTCATGAATTTTATATTCAACTTATATAGTCATTTATGTTTCCCACCAGAAAGCAGAGTGGTTTATGTTCCAGAAACTCAATCGAAAAACATTTCTTCTAACTTGAACTTGAAATGACTAAATATTTCATGGTGTAACTTCTAATTATAAATGTTCTGTGAGATTAGAGGACTTTTATTTTTATCTGGATAGTTTGAATTTTATCCACACTCATTGAACAAACATTTGAAAATATTTCCTCCAGTTTGGAGCTGCTTGGATCTTTCATTTTTTTTTTTTCATTGATAGGATTTTCTGCTCGCCTCCTAAAACTGTATTTGAAACTTCTAATCTCTTTTCAAAAATCACATTTGTTCTGTGTTATAATTATATCTTCTATTTTTCATAGGCTGTGAGGTTCTTGAGAGGCCTCTGCAACACTGAACATAGTGTTTGTTAGTACTAAATCATTCTCTCTTGAGATTCAGAGAACACTTACCTATAGATCAATTGTTTTAACTGATTTCCTGTTTTAAGCACCACACGCTATCACCATTATCCAAGATTAAAACATATAGGTGTCTCTTACGTTCCCTATAAAACTGAAACCTGAATTACCACTCTTGTTCTAAGCAGGTATCAATTTAGCATGGAGTCAGGTTGCATTAAGGTAGGGAAGCAGCCAGATTTACCACAATCCTTTGAAACAAAGGAAGTTCCTTCTAAAGTCAGTTTTTGTTTACGTGTGCAGCAGTTCTAGGATACCAAAAATCAAACATTCTTTGTATATAACTTTGTTAAGGTTCAGATGCATAAAGCTATAACTTTGGGAGGTATCACTTGATTTTTTTTTTCTAATGTCATTTTACAATATTCTTTACAAAGAGTACTAACCTTCAAGGGATGAAGAAGAATCTTCTAAAACAGGCTGTTTCTTTTGAAGAGAGTAAAAAAAAAATGCCTTATATTGCATAAAATCTACCTTTTCCCCCTTTAGTTCATGACTGCTCATTCTTCACCTTAGAATAGCATATGATAAATTTAATTCTTCCTCCACATATACTTTCAATATCCTACCTTGGTCTTTCTCCTCTTCTTCCTGTCCCCCTTCCCTCAACCTCCTCTTTTTTACCCCGTCCTTCATTTTTCTTCTTCTAAAATGGCTTTATTGAGGTATAATTTACCTACCATGAAATTCTTCCACTGACAGTATACATTATAGTAATTTGGGGTATGTTCATTAGAGTTGGGTACTCATCATCACAGTCCACTTTTAGAATATTTTCATCACCCCGAAAAGTTCCTGTGCTTGTTTGTAGTCAGTTCCCAGCCCTAGGGCAATCACTGATGTGCTTTCTCTGTATATAGATCTGCCTTTTAAGAGGTTTCATATAAATAGTACCATATCATATGAAGTCTTCTGTGTCTGGCTTCTTTCAATTAGCATAATGGTTTTGAGATTCATTCATGTTGTAGAATGTATCTGTAGTTTCTTTTTAATGCTGAATAGTATTCTGTTGTACAGCTCTTTCACATTCCTTTTATCTCTTCACTCATTGATGGGCATTTGGATTATTTCCAATGTTTGGTTATTTTGAATAATACTTCTATGAATATTCGTGTTGAAGTCTTCATGTAGGCATATGTTTTCATTTCTCTTTCATTTCCATGCTTAGGAGTGGGATTACTGCATTGTACGGTAAGTATGTGATTAATTTTTCAAGAATCTGACAAATGTTACCATTTTGTGGTGTTCCATTTTATATCCGACTAGAATGTTATGCGTGTCACAGTTGTCGCCATATCTTTGCCAACGCTTAGAATTGTCAGTCTTTTTTATTATAGCCTTCTTATTGTGGTTTCAGTTTGCATTTCCCTAATGACTAATGATATTGAACATCTTTTCATGTGTTTATTGTGATTTATATATCTGCTTGGGGTAAATGCCTAGTCATATTTCCTTTGGTGAAATGTATTGCCAGCTTTTAAATATGAGTTCTTGGTTAGATATATTATGTGCAAATATTTTCTTCCAGTCTGCTTTATTTCTATTTCCTAGTGTTGTCTTTTGAAGAGTGTATATAATTTTGAAGAAATTCAATTTATAATTTAATAGTGACTTTGTAATAAGTTTTGAAATTGGGTAATGTAAATCTTCCAACTTTGTTTTACTCTTTAAAAATTGTTTTGGCTATTTTAAGTCCTTTGCATTTTTATATAAATTTTAAGGTCAGCTTATAAATTTCTACAAAGAAGTCAGCTGGGAATTTGATAGAGTTAATACTGAATCTATAGATCAGTTTGAGGAGAATTGTCATATTAACAATAGTAAATCTCTTCTAAACATAGAATGTCTCTCCATTTATTTAGGTCATTGTTGACTTCTTGCAGTTAAAGATGTGGTTTCAATGTATAGGCCCTACATTTCCATTGTGGAATATATTACTGAGTATTTTATTCCTTTTGATGTTATTATGAATGGAATTAGCTTCTCAATTTCAGTTTTCAGTTATCGGTCTTTGGTTGAAATTGATTTGTATTTTTGTAGTTATTTTAGTTGTCAAAGTAGGATGAGGGAAAAATTTGGATGAGCTTGTGTTCTGGGCTTCCTTTCCCCTTTAAATGGCCTTGTAAGGGCTATCATTTTCTCAAGAGCACGGAATATTGTTGAGATGTTGAGTTACTGGTGTTCAGAATATATAAGTATTATATTTGTAAGTTGTATTCTTGTTAGGTGGGTCAACAGTCAGTCTATTAAGCTTGATAAACATCTCCCAGTCTTGATGAGGGTAATAAGCCAGAGAGGTTATTGAACGGGATACCCATTCATCAAAAGCCTGTGAACCCTGAGGGTCCTGTATACAAGGCCATCATTCAACAACCCAGAGAGTGATGAAAATTTGCTACCTTTCAGTGGTTATTGAGATGTTACTGTGACCCTGTGTGAGCCGAGTAGTCTCTTTGTGACACTCCATGACCTGCCTGCTTCCTATGGCCCTATCATTACCCCAGGAAGCAAGAATATTCTGTCCATCACACACTTCCTCCTTCCCTTCATCAGCTGTAGGAGATCATGCCCTTAAGTGACCAGATAGTTAACTCTCTCCTAAAATTTGTTATTAATTACTTATTAAATTGGGATTATTTGTTTTCCTACTAGAGTTCCTAAATTATTTATTTATTTAAAGATTTATTTATTATTTTTATTTGACAGAGAGAGACACAGCGAGAGAAGAAACACAAGCAGGGGGAGTGGGAGAGGGAGAAGCAGGCTTCCCGCGGAGCAGGGAGCCCGATGCGGGGCTCGATCCCAGGACCCTGGGATCATGACCTGAGCCGATGGCAGACGCTTACTGACTGAGCCACCCAGGTGCCCCTAGAGTTCCTAAATTATTTAATTAAAAAGGAAAACAATAACAATCTTTTGTTCCCTGACCTCCTCTGTTGAATCTGGAAGGATCTTTGCATATTATTAAAGATTAAATTTGACCAAATATAGCAAAGGCCTGGGTATAATGGTTTAATAAAGGCTGGTTTAGTTGCTACCTACCTATCCATCTGTCTATCTGTCTGTCTATATTAAGAGGTCTGTAAAGTATTCTGGAGGTGATCAGAGATATTTTGGCTATTCAGCAAGTTGTTGAGGAGTTAAAGCTCCTTCTAGCTGCTGTTCCACCATCTTTAGTATATGGCTCTGTCCCTGTGGTTGCAATGTCCTCAGGCATAGCACCCATTTTCCTGGTTGGAAGAATAGGAGCGTGTAGGGGCCAAAGGAAACATGCTGAGTCTGCCTCCTTCATCAAGCTTTCCTGGTGAAACTTCTCATACGTCAGATTTGTATCACTTGGCCAATCCTAGCTGCCTGGGAGTCTGGAAGGTTGCATAGTTAAAGCTGAGCATATTCTCAGCCAGAAAAAAAAAATTGTGCTCCTCTTAGTAAATGTGGTAGATATTACCAGCGATTACCATATCTGATTCTTCGGCCCTTCTGGGTATTGTGAAGCCTGTAGTCCTCAGCCTCCTTTCCATAGGATCAGTTCTGGCCAATGAAGTGTGAAAAAAAGTGACAGAGGTCACTTGTAAATGAGAAAGGGGCATTTAAGGGGCACCTGGCTGGCTCAGTCAGTAGAGTATGTGACCCTTGATCCTGGGGTCATGAGTTCAAGCCCGACCCTGGGCGTTATTGCTTGCTTAAAAAAATAAATTCGTTTAAGTTTCTTCAATCTTGTCTTACCTGCTAGGATCATCCAGAGACTGTGTTTCAGATAGTACACCTACAAGAGTGTGGAGCCTTTTTAGCCTGGTCCCCTTTGCCAGTCCACGTGGCACATATGATATGAGCAAGAAAGGAATTTTTGTTAAACTGAGATTTGTGGTCTGTTACTGCAACATAGCCTAGTCTGTTCTAATTAATGTACTGAAGAAAAGGGGTTAATATATATTGGCCAGGCAGCTACCTGGATCTGCCACACTCTTCCACAGAGCCTATTTCCCAGAGGTGTGGTGGTTATCACTTTCCTTTCTAACTATTCTTATTATATTATGGCCAAATTTTAAATATATACAAAACCAGAGAGAATGATATAATAGCTCAATGTATATTCATCAACCTATGACCAATCCTGTTTATTTTTACTCTTACCCTCTTCTCCCCACCCAGATTATATTTAATCAAATCCCAGTCATCACATAATTTCATGTATAAATGTTTAAGCATATGTCTCTTTAAGATAAATATTTTTAATTTAACCATAATACTATTTTCACAGCTAAGAAATTAACAATAATTCCATAATATTATGCCTATTGTCTTATAGGGGATTTTTTTTTTACAATTTTATTTGTTCAAATTGGGATCCACATAAAGTTTATAACTGTGACTGCCTGATACATCTTTGAATTCTCTGTTAATTTAGAGATTTATCTAGATGTTTTCTCCTCTACTTCTGAAAATACTCTTTTTTTTTTTTTTTGAGAGTTTCCTACAGTTTGGATGTTGCCATGTGCCCCCATGGTGTCTGTTAAATGTATTCATCTCTCTGTCCATTGCATTTCCTGCCTATTGCTAAATAGATCTAGAGACTTGATCAGATTGAAATTAATTAATTAATTGGCAGGAGCATTTCATAGGTATACTTATCAGCAGGCATGTAGTATCTGCTTGTCTCTACCCCCACCTTAAATGATTAAACACCCTAGAAATAGCTTCGCTTCTTGACAGTGAGGATGCATGAGGCTTTTGGTAACATTCCGATTGTATTGGCAGGGCCATACTCTCAATTTCAGGACAATTGAATTCTCTCTCTCTTTATATCAGCTCTCTTGGAATATAATTTACATAAATAAAAATCATACATTTTAATTGAACAATTTGATGAGTTTTGACAAATGTATACATTCATGTAACCATCCCCACAATTGAGGTATAGAACAATTTTATCATCCTCAAATCCCTTGTCTTCTTCCTGGGCAATTTCTTCTTCCTGACTCCAGGCAACCAGTGATCTACTTTCTGTCACTGTAGATTAAAATTTCATATAGACCATCCAGAGTTTCATAAAAATGGAATTATGTGGTATGTACTCTTTTGTGACTTCCTTTTTTTGCTCAGAATAATGTCTGTAAGTTTTATCCATGCTGTTGGGTATATAAGTAATTTGTTCCTTTTTATACTTGAATAGAACTCTCTTGTTTGGCCATGCCAAAATTGTTTATCCATTCACAAGTCGATGGACATGGTGGATTGTTTCAGGGTTTTGGCTATGAAAAAATTGCTATAAAAATTCCTGTACAAGTCTCTGAATGGATGTATGTTTTCATCCTATAGTGTAAATCCTAGAAGTGAGATAGCTGGGTTATAGTATTGGCATATACTCAACTCTATGAAAATGCCAAACAGTTTTCTAAAATTATAGTTGAGAAGTGTTATATTTCCATCAGAAATGTATGATAGTTCCATTGCTTCACATTTTTCCTAACATTTGGTATGTCAGTCCTTTTAGCCATCTAATGGGTGTAGAATGCTATCTTATTTTGATTTTAATATTTATTTCCTTGATGACTTATGATATTGACCATTTTTTTCCAAGTGCTTATAGGTTTTTTTAAAAAAATTAAATATATGTATCTTTATTTCTGCCTACCTACCTACCTACTTATCAGTCATCGTCTATTTACTTGTACTGAGGGAGAGAGAGCGATGGCTGGACCCATCTGGGAGGACTTTCCTCGATGCCCCAGATGTTTCCCAAGTGCTCTGCCCTCTAGATGATTGGTATTTGAATGATTTTTCTGTTGTGTATGAGCTCTGATAATTATTTATCTTACAGGTCTTTCGTTGTTTTTTATGTGCCTCGTGAAATTTGATCCTACACTTCTCTACATGTACCACTTAGCCCTCAGCGGCTCTCCCTGGATGGTGCGGGGCCTGAGCTGCTCTGCTCCCAACGCCATGTCTGCCGCTGTCCAGTGGGAGTTTGAGCAATTGGTTGCTCAGAATCACTAGCAGCAGCTGTACTTGGAAATTTGTAGTGAGTCTCATAGAATGGCCAAGTTTCCAGAAAACAGAAATTGAAACAGATACAGAGATCTAAGCCCCTACGATTACAGTCATGTTAAACTGCAGAATGCTGAAAATGATTATATTAATGCCATAGAAGAGGTGCATAGATGTTACATCTTAACACAGGGGCCACTTCCTAGTACAGGTTGGCATTTCTGGCCCACGGTTTGGCAGCAAAAGACCAAAGCAGTTGTCACGCTAAACTGAGGTGTGGAGAAGGAATCTGTTAAATGTACCCAGTACTGGCCAACAAAAGATGACCAAGAGATGCTGTTTAAAGAAACAGGATTCAGTGTGTAGTTCTTGTTAGAAAATGTGAAGTCATATTATACATCTACTGCAATTAGAAAACATCAAGAAACGGAGGAAAGAACTTTCTAAGGTAGACTTATGTCTTGTTTTTGATCATTCACCAACCAAAATAATGACTGAAAAATACAATGGGGATGGGATAGGCCTAGAAGAAGAAAAACTGACAGGCAACAGCTATACAGGACTGTCCTCTAAAATGCAGGGTACTATGGAGGAGAACAGTGAGAGTGTCCTACGGCAGCATATTCGAGAGGACCGAAAAGCTAACATGGCTCAGAAGGTGCAGCAGATGAAACAGAGGCTAAAGGAGAGTGAATGAGAAAGGAAAAATTTTCCCAATTAAAAAACAAAACAACAACAACAAAAAAAACAAGCAAAGAAACAAAAATTTTCCCTAAAGTCCTCTTTGAAGAAAAATTCTTATTGGCACAGTGAGGCCAAGATTGACAGACATCTAAATATCCGTGACTTGAGAATATTCTGCAGCTATATACATTTTTGAACCATTGATATGCAAGACCTGAGGCCTACTCCAGAAACTGCAGAGAAGTTTGATAAACCTGTGGATTGCTTCATATTAGTCTCTTTACAGATTAAACTTTACATCCAGGGAACGAAGAGCACCACCAGCAGAAGACTTTGCAGAAGCCTCTCAGTTGATGTATTGTGAAGTGTTTCCTGAATGTATGAAATGTAGAAAGACGTAAAAGATAAATTAGGAGAGACTACTTTGTATTGTACTGCCATTCCGACTGTATTTTTACACTTTTTGGCAGCATTAACTTTCTATTAAATTGAAAAATAAAAACAAATTAGCCCTCAGCTCATATTCAAAGGAATTTATGCAGATTTCTAGATGACTTCTTCTGCATCTCTTCCCCCCATCTCCCCTCCCCCACCTCTCTCCTCCCTCTTCCTCTTTCTTCTTCTTATTCTCCCCGAACTCTGATCTTTGTTTCTTCAGTTTTACAAGCTTTTTTGCTCTGCTTAGGATTCTCTTTCATGATCCAGAAAATTCTACCAGCCAATTGTCTTATATATTTTGCCCAGTTCTTAGTTGTTTAAAGATGAAGTTGAGTATGTTTCTTGTTACTACAAATGGCCAATAGAGAAAATCCTACAACTCCTTTTTTTACGTATCCTTAAGCTTTTTATACTCAGCTGAACCCTGAAAGGTTTACAGAATTGACTTGCTCTAAATTTTTTCCTTCTCCTTTACCTATAGTAAGGGTTCCTAATCTTCATTTTTTTTTTTCCTTTTGACTTTACCTAATCTTTTCTCCACTTATTTTTGCAGAATTCTGGAATCTTTCTTCCCTGAAGAAATAAACAGAATCCAGCATGAACTCCTTCAATTTTATTCCACCATCCCTGTATGTCTGTTAAGGCATCCTGTTTCCTGTTTTAAAGGGGAGTGACCTCATATGACCAATATTCATTAATTTTATTTTTTTAACTGTTTGTATTCATAGAATCACATTTTCCTTATTCTACCCTTCCATTTTCTCAGTTACCTTGTGTTCCAACTTCTATCTATTGCCATGTCTTTATTTTGCCATTTAAAATTAAAGATTTTATTTATTTATTTGAGAGAGAGAGAGAATGAGAGACAGAGAGCACAAGAGGGAAGAGGGTCAGAGGGAGAAGCAGACTCCCCGCTGAGCAGGGAGCCCGATGCGGGACTCGATCCCAGGACTCCAGGATCATGACCTGAGCCGAAGGCAGTTGCTTAACCACCTGAGCCACCCAGGCGCTCTTGCCATTTAAAATTAATGCAATAATCTCCTCTTAGATTTTCACCTGGCTGTTGATTGCCACTTTTTGTCTTTGAGCCAGGACATTTATGTACAGTCCTCAGGGTAACAGTTACCATGGCTAGATCCAACCATTGAGTCTCTTTTCTTATACATTTTCACCACTTATTCCTTCTAATATTTCCAGAAATAATTTAGGGTAGGGCTACTCATTCTCAGCCTTATTGTCTTTTGGGGCCAGATAATTCTTAGTTGAGGGACTGTTCTGCGTATTGTAGGATGTTTGCAGCATCGATGCCCTCCACTCACAGCATACCAGGAACATGTGACTCCCACTCCTCATTTGTGACAAAATGTCTCCAGACATTGTCACATGTATCCTGGAAAGCAAAATCACCCTTGGTTAAAAACCACTGACTTAGAATAACTTTCCCTGACTCTTCCAAAGAAAAAGTTTTCTTAGACTCAGTTTTCCCAACTGTAAAATGAAGATAATGAAACATATTTCCCAGGGCTATTTTGGGGAATCAAGGTGATGCATGGAAGTTTTTAGCGTAGTGTTCGCTCAGAAAATGTTTGCAATTATCATAATAATTATTGACCTTTCTATCAATACACTGCTCTCCTTACATCTCAGATATTATTTTATCTGTTATGTGTATATCTATAATGTATCTTGTTAATTGTAATATTCCTCATCATTATCAGTTTAATTAATTAATTTAATTTATTATAGCATACGTATTTTACTTTGCATTTCTTACACTAACTTCTCTTTTTCTTGTCTCCTTTTCCTAAAAAATGTTGATCTTTGATACAATATCCTCTTGAGACTGTTGTCCTTTCTTCTTCCCTTTACATTAAATTAATTTTAAAAAAGTGAATCTATGTTTATTGTCATAAATCTTGTTTATGTCCTTCTGTCTGGCTTCTGTCCCAGTCACTTTACTGAAATTGCTCAGGCAAATATCAGCAGTATATTTTTATTTAAAGAATTTTCTTATCAAAGTTAAGCATGCACACAGTTTAAATAGATTGTTTTCTCAAGGCATATAAGGAAAAACAGAAACCACCATAAAAACAGCTATCCCTTCCCCCTTTGCACCCCATCCATATCTCACTTCGTTGAGTCAAGCATCTTTTATTATGTTAGATGATTCTTTAGGTGTTCATATTTGTGTTTCTGGAAAACATTCTGTGATGGTTAATTTTATGTGTCAACTTGACTGAGACAAGGGGTTTTGGTTAAACATTATTTCTGGGTGTGTCTGTAGGATGTTTCTGGAAGGGATTAGCATTTGAATCTGTAAATAAGAAGGGAATCAAAGATGTAAACTTAGGAGGCTCCAACATTTAACAGCATGGATGGGGGCGGGAAGTACCTGCAAAGACTGAGGATAAGGCAATTGAAAAGTAGGCGAATGATGAGTCTGAGGCACACAGGAAGCCAGGAGAGGAAAAGGAAGTGGAAGAGTCACTTGGCAGAAGACTGAAAATGAGCGTTTTGACTTGCCAGTTAGGAGATCTTCGGTGGTTTAAGCGTCAGTAGTTTCAGAATGGGTTTTGCCAGTGTTCTACCATTGATGCTAATTGTGTATTTGATTATCCTTCAAATATTATCTAAAACAATTCTGTGACAGTGTCTCTTAAGTTCTTGCCATATCTTGGGGGTGGAGGATCTGGTTTAGTGACCTGAACTATGTGTTGTTTTAGTGAAGGTAGCAAGAGCTCATGTTTGTACACAGTTTTAAGTTGCGTGCCACTGCGTTTGTGGAAGATCTGTTATCCTTCTGGATGGGTTTGCTGTCTTGCAGCAGCCAAGAGCAGGATAAACAAGGCAAAGTTGCCACAGTAGTAACAATGCAAGCCCATTAGCATGGCTTCCAGCACAGCAGGACCTGACAGTAGGACAGGGAGGCATAATGGCTTGAAAAACCCAAAGGTTGTTTACATTAGTTGTGAGCCCACCTGCACAGAAGCTACAGGTGGGGACCATGCCCAAGAAGTTCTCAAGGTCGGAGCAAATTCTTTTTATCAGTAACTCATACTTTCACATATCTGTTCTCAGTCACCCCTCTGCATAAACTACTCCCTGTTTATCCTCCTTTTTTTTTTTAAGATTTTTTTTTTTTATTTGAGACAGAATGAGAGAGAGAGAGAGAGCACATGAGAGGGGGGAGGGTCAGAGGGAGAAGCAGACTCCCTGCTGAGCAGGGACCCCGATGCGGAACTCGATCCCGGGACTCCAGGATCATGACCTGAGCTGAAGGCAGTCGCTTAACCAACTGAGCCACCCAGGCGCCCTATCCTCCTTTCTTCTGGCGATAAAAATACCAAAATTATATCGTCTCCCTATTATCAGGACTTGGTCTTTAATTACAATGGAGGCATTTTTGTTGATCCATTCTTGCTATTCTTAGTGGTTTTGATTTTTTATTATCGTGAGACACCAAATATTTCCAAACATGCATTCAAAGTATTTTTTCCAATACCTGACGTATACTTATGACTTGGCCTAATTACCTCCTCTACGACCTTACAATAGATTTCCTTTTTGCCACTAATGACTCATACCCAACACTTCCCATCTGTTGGTTCACCGCATCACACATTGCAGCCTTCAGGCTGGCTGCAGTCGCTTCATTGTCTTGTTTGTTCCTCCGTTTTCAGTTTCAAGGATTCTTTGATAGAGAGGACACATGAAAAATGAGACTTAAGATGTTCTATGTTCTCTCTGCCATCTGTTAACATTATACCATCTGTTTCGAATACCAATCTAACCCTCATTTTCTGGGCTTTGGAAATGCACAGAGTTTCTTTTTCTCCCTTGCATCCTTTGTGATTATGTTGTCAGAGACTTCTTGTCTTCTCCCTCCCTCCTTCCCTCCTTCCCCCTTTCTCTCCCTCTTTCCTTTCTTGAGTGGTTCATTCTCTTGAACAACAATTTTGTTTCTAAGACCAAGTGACCATACATATCTTTCATAGGAAATGTTTGAAAAATTTATTTAAATTCCAGGATACCGGATTGTCCCTGCTCAAGTTTCATTTCCCAAATTCTGTGTGTGGGCAGGTGTGCATGTGTGTGTGCTCGCGAGCGGGGACATGCGGTGGGCAGTGGGGTGGTAGAAAGGCAGAAACCTGAAGATCTCTGGTTTGTGTTCTAAGACATCCATCTTGACTAACGGCATTGCAGTCAGTCTGATTTCCCAAAATAGAAATTCTCACGTCATCTAGGACCTTTCCAGTTTCTTATTCCTCCCATTCACTTAGTCCCAAACTGCTATAGATTTTACCCCAGGATAGCTCTCAAGACTGACCTCTGCTTTTGACTCTGCTGGCACCCACTCCCTCGGTTTAGGTTCTCCTAACCTGGGCAGCCCTGTGACTTTTGATCATACAGGCCCATTTTCTCCAATCCCTCCTTCCCATGCTGCCCAGTCGCCTCTCTTTTCCCACGTCGTCATTAGCCCATCACTGCTCCTCTCACTGCCGTTGATTACTTCAACACCTGCCTAGATGTTGTAACCAGCCCCAGGCCTCCCATTTCTGTAGCCTCCAGAACTTTAAATTTTTCCTCCATCTTCTTCAGCCATCTACTCCCATAATCATCACCACTCACTCTCCTGTCTTCCTAATCTTGATTTCAAACATTTCACTCTTATGTCACTTCCTCTTTTTAGTTTCCTTGTTACAATATTTCTGTTCCAGCAATTCCCCAACCTTTATGAGACTTTCACTACATTGACCTTATCTCTTCTTCACTAGCCTTAATTTACTAATTTTCCTTTTTTTTCCCCTCTCACAGAATTAGTCTGTTCAAAGATAGTTTTCCGGTTCCGTAATTGGAGACAGAAGCTGATTTGTTTCTCTAAATGAGTGGATCTTTACCTAGCATCTCAGATTCACAGATTGTAAAGTTTAAACAAGCTTTATTAGTCCTGTTTATCCTTTTGAGTCCTGGGAATGAAAAGAAATGATTTTAAGACAAGAAAAGAAGCTAGAGATTACAGTTCACTAAATCTGTAGGCATGATTTGGACCATGTGACCAGAGAGAAGATGAATGGTTATTTGAAAAGTTTAATAGGCAGCAGGTACAATAATAGCAACATGAGCCCAATGTATACTTTCTAGCTTAAAGCTAGGAGGGTCTTTCCTGTAAACGTCCCTCCCATGAAGCCAGCTGGTTTCTGATGGTTACTGAGTAAGCCCAGACAAGTAGGGGTTGTAGACTCCCCTTGATGCTTTACCAAAGCAGAGGTGTAGACAAACTTAACCTACCAACTTTTTTTCAACTTATAGCTAAAAGCAAGTAAAATATTTACATTTAAAAGGTAGCTGTGACTCAGAACTTCTGACGACTTTAGCGTTACGGGTGTTTGCTTGAGGGACCCTTACCAAGATAGGCCATCATTTTTTTTTCTTAATATTTTATTTATTTATTTGACAGAGAGACAGCGAGAGCAGGAGCACAAGCAGGGGGAGTGGGAGAGGGAGAAGCAGGCTTCCCACCGAGCAGGGAGCCCGACGCGGGGCTCGATCCCAGGACCCCGGGATCATGACCTGAGCCGAATGCAGACGCTTAACGACTGAGCCGCCCAGGTGCCCCGATAGGCCAGCATCTTACATGACTTCTGAGCACTATTGGACAGAAGTGACCCTCCCTCCTTATGGCAGCGCTTGTTTTCTAGGCTTCTATAACATCACACTCACTCAGTTTCTTCCTATTTCAATAGCCTCTTCTTCTGGTCCTCTTTTCCAATTCGCTTTTCTCTACCAGACCATTAAATATTAACACACCCCTTGAAACTGTTATATGGCAACAATGAATAATGGAACACGACATCAAAAACTAATGATGTAATGTATGGTGATTAACATAATAAAATAAAATTAAAAAAGAAATAGATGGACAAAATATTTGCAGAACATATATCTGATGAAAGACCTTTAATAAGTATATGTAAAAACCTTTGCCAACTCAAAATAAGAAAACAAAAATTCAATAAAGTGAAGGTTTGAATAAACATTTGACCAAAGAGGTATGGATGGCAAAAATATATATGAAGATTTTCAACATAATTATTCAACATCATTTCAACAGATTCAAAGTAATTTTGCATCAGGGAAATCCAAATTAAAAGAACAAGGACTGTTAACTACAGAGAACAAACTGATGGTTACCAGAGGGGAGTGGGTGGGGAGGGTGGGGGAAGTAAGTGATGGGGATGAAGAGCACACTTATCATCATGAGCCCTGGGTGATGTTTGGAATTGTTGATTCACTATATTGTACACCTCAAACTAAGATACTGTATGTTGACTATACCAGAATTAAAATTAGAAACTTAATAAAAATATTGTGATAATAATACATGTTATAAAAAAAATTAAAGGCTAATTGAATATAGCAAAAGAAAAACACACACAAGGAGAAACCACTGTATACATATTATCATAACAAAAAGAATTGTGATTAGTATGCAGAATAACTAGAACTGTCATTCATTAATGTTGTGAATCTAAATTAAGACCCCAGCCACTTTGGAAGACAATTTGGTGATTTCTTATGAAATTAAAAATACACATACCATACGATCTAGCAGTTTCATTTCTAGGCATTTACCCAACATCTTTGTCTCTACACAAAATCTACATAAGGTCTACACAAAAATCTCTGTATTGATGTTTATAATAGCTTTACTCATAATTGTACAAACTAGAAACCACTACATATTATTCATCTCATGAATATATAGACACAAAATTTGGGTACATCTCTACAATTGAATACAAGCTAAAAAAAAAAGGACTAAAATATTTATTGATACATGTAACAATACTGGTGAATCTTGAATGTATTTTGCTAAGTGAAAAAAGCCAAACTGAAAAGGCTACATAGTGTACAATCCCATTTATATGACATTCTGAAGAGGACAGAAGTATAGATAGTAAGCAGATGTGTGATTACCAGGCCTGCATTCCTGTCCATTGTATTTTTCATCTCAGATATAGAAGTTTTCATTTCCATTAGTTTGATTTGGGCCTTTTTATATCCTACATTTTCCTACTGTTTGGACATACAGAATACAGTTACAGTAAGTGTTTTAATGTCCTCTTCTAACTTTAATATAGGTGTCAGTTCTGAGTCACTTATGATTAATTTTTTCTTGTTATCAGCAGTGCAGATCATGTTTTCTTCCTCCTTTTCATGCCTGGTAATTTTTGAATGGGTTTTAGGCATTGTGATTGCATGTTTTTTTTTTTTTTTTAATTTTCAGGTCTTGATTTTAAGTTTTGTTATGTGGGAAGCTTTGTTGGATGGCAGAGAAGTGTTTGTTGTAGGGATTGAGGTAAAGTCCTTTTGTGTACTATATGCAATACCCTGTGAATCTTGAGGCTTTTCATTCTGGCCAGTATGACCAGGCACTCACTGTCCCTAGATTCTGTGAGCCCTATGCAGTGTTACCTCTTACCCTTCCAGATGACTCTTCCTTCAGCCTTGGCAATTTCTTTCTACATACACACAGATTAATTACTCTGCTGCATGCACAAGATGATCATCTGCACATCTCTGGAGTCCTTTCACTGTGCAGCTGTATCCTCCCTAGTATGCTCTTTAAAAAAAAAAGAAGAATTTATTTATTTATTTGACAGAGAGAGACACAGCGAGAGAGGGAACACAAGCAGGGGGAGTGGGAGAGGGAGAAGCAGGCCTCCCGCAGAACAGGGAGCCCAATGCGGGGCCCGATTCCAGGACCCTGGGACCATGACCCAAGCCAAAGGCAGACGCTCAATGACTGAGCCACCCAGGCACCCCCCTAGTATGCTCTTTTATAAACTCCACTACCTTGGTATCGCTGAACCCCAGTCTGTCTCCTTAACCTAGAGAACATACTCATTTCTTTCTGGGCTGCTTCTCTCTACCGTGGACTGGAACCTCTGTCAGCACAGCAAACCTGGCAGTAAATCACAGGGTCCGCCTCATTTGTTTCCTACCTCTCAGGGATCACTGCCCTTTGTTGCTTGATGTCCTGTCTTGAAAACCATTGTTTTATATATCTTACCTGGATTTTTGGTTGATTAAAGTAAGAAAATAGGTCTGGTTCCTGTTATTCCATCTTGGCCAGAAGTAGAAGTCTACAGTGTTATGTTTTTGATACTGCTGTGGTTCCTTTTAGTGTTTTATCATTGAATGACTTGGATTTTTCCTAAGGCTGTTTTTGTTTGTTTGTTTTTTCAAGAAATTCCTTGAGAGGGCCAGGTGGAGGTCAAGGTGGTATTCCAGTTTACTGCTGTGCACAATTCAAAATTTCTCTTCCTCTCTGTTGCCGAAGAGCAGGCTGCTTCATTTACCTGTAGCTTTTACTTTTTATTTATTTTTATTTTTCTCTTTTCTTTCTTTCTTTTTTTCTTTGCCTGCCTGTTGTACTTTCCTGTACCAAACACAGTTGAAGAGAATTTCATTTGCTAGCTCATTTTAACCCAGTTCTTGCACTCCACATGTATCAAGAGGTATACTTGGGAAACATCAGTATGAACCTCTCACTTTTATAAATGCATTTTGATAGCACATTTAGGTATGTTCGCTACTAGGGAAATTTCCCTCTGAAGTGAAATTCAAAGGTTCTTTCCTATTCTCTCCCTTAACCTCAGCTGCTTTTGATAACCATTATGTGTAGAAACTGGGGATTATTCTATCTTCATTGGAAATAGTGTTTGCATTAAAAATTCTCCTTGTTGCTTTTGGATGTTTCCTACAAGGAGAAGGTGAGATGCTGATTTATGAAACTTGCTTATTGATGGACTCATCAATTTTCTAGAAAATTAAAAATTGAGGGACTACCTGGCTGGCTCAGTCAGTAGAGCATGTGACTCTTGATCAGGGTTGTAAGTTCAAGCCCCACATTGGGTATAGATATTACTTAATTTTCTTCTCCATGATAACTTCTCTTTAGTGATTTTTAAACAAAAGACTTGTATTTCTAATCTAAAATTGTCATTGCCCCAAACTACAGCATATATAGAATTCATGTCAAAACTATGACAACTTAAAGCATGAATTAAGCATCATATCATTACTTCATATATATTTCTAAAAAATTATTCCAAATATACATTCAGATTTACATTAGAATGTTGACATCCTGATACTCTTAAATTAAAAATAACAATAATTTTCATTTCCACCTGTAAAAGGAATCATTTCTTTTTAAAATAATGTCATCAGTGAGACAGTCTCATAGAGTTAGATTTAGTAGGGATCAAACTTTAATGTAGATCACATTTTATCTTCTACCAAAGACTGGAAGGGAAAAAGTCACAGTGGGTCTTCAAAAATTAGTGTGGAGATTGAGTGATGAGCTCTGTTACTCCTTCCAGAAATGTTTCAGAGTCTAGTCGTATAATGTGTATATCAGAGTTTCTTCCAACTGCTGCCAAAAATATGTATATCCTACAAGTCATTCACATCATTTTAATCTATCTATTAAATTATTTTCTATCAGCTGGACTTGCTGCCTGTTTAAGTAACTGTTGAGCAAAGAACATGGAGTTCCCAGTCATGATGTCAATTTTCTCTTCTCTGTGTACAGTGGTAGACCAAAAATGCATTGCACCAAGATGGCAGTAGTCCAGACTTGATTTCCAAGACTACTGTGACAACCTGGGAGTACTCAGTTAGACAGCCTTCTTTGTACAGTGCACACAAGGTGATGATGGCTCTGATTTGTAGCAGCATCTGTCATTGCAGAATCTGTGCTATTCATGTTTGTCATTTCATAGTTTCATCTGAACCTTTGATTTACTTTCTCCATTACTGCTACTGATGGCCAGATGCCCAGCACTATGATTTTTAAATGTGTTTCTCAATTTTATCTAACATTTTTGTTCTTTGCTCAGTAGGTATCTGTGTCTCCTCAATTATTGTGTGGATTGCAAATGTGAAAATCACCCGTATCAGCCATTACATAGAATCAGGATCTTTGGAACTAACTTGTATCTGGGGTTAACTCATTCATTCAAAAACTCTTATGAAATGCCGACTATATTTTAGGCACTGGGAATACATAGATGAATTATCTCTGTGTCAAAGCCTTCTAGTCAAAGGTGGTCAGAAATATATCTGTTGTCAAATGAAGTTTCATTTATTGCCGTATTGAGATGAGGGAGACCACACACTATGGAGAATCATGAAGCTTCATAATAGAAGGGTGTTAAGAAGGATTTATTATAGGATTTGTGCTTGTGTCAGGTGATTTTTGAGGAATGTTCAAGGAAGGAGGGTTTGCTCTGGGTTGGGTGCTGTCAGGGAGTGGGGTGGTTAATTTGATACTTTAATGCATCTTACCTAGAAGGCAAGAAAAATAATCTGAGGGTAAGCCTATAATTGACAAAGAAGCAGTTGTTATTCTTGTTAGCTGGGAAAAGATGTTGTTTGGTATTTTTGTTGTTTGCCCTGTAATCTTGTTTTGTCTTTGTTCTGAGAAGATCATAGAATGGTCTTTTTTGTCTTAGTTTATAACAGGTACAGAGCTACCTTGTCTGACATCAGTGCCCTTGCATTGAATTTCAAGAAAAGAATGCCATGGTTCATCTGTAAATGCCAGGCCATCAACTAGTAACACCAAGAGGTAGGGTTAGGTGAGTTCTTATATGTCAGTTTGTTTGATTCATTATCTAGTGAGAAAGATAGGCCCTTAATCTGATCATTAGAATAATAATAATAATAACAATAACAACAGCAGCAATAATGATAGTAACAACTAATACGTATTAAGGTTTTATATTCCAGGCACTGGTCTGAGCACTTTATATGTATTATTTCATTTAATTCTCATGACAGCCCTATGATGTAGATACTGCTATTACATTATTCCTGTTAATGGATGTGGGGACTGCAATTTGGAGAAGTTAAGTGATTTTCCCCAAATTGCATAGCTTTATGTAGTGTTGACATCTATAGGCGATCTGATTCAAGAGCTCATGTTCTTACACACTATTTTAAATTTATACTGCAGTGAAGTGTTATGTGGTATGGTGGACATTGTTGGTGTTCATCTCAGATCCCCTTTACTGGTCTGGTACGCTCTCCCCCAGTTGCCATGAGTATGGCTGTGAGCTACCTCTTTCTTGCCCTCTCACTAGGGAGATAATACTCCTTAGGACATGCCCTGGGGTATTGATTGTGACTGATGGGTGAGTGAGGGGGACGGCTGGTAGTTGGGAGTGGCTAGGTGGGGGAGAAAGGCTGGTCTCTTAGAGTGGGATCTACCCTGTGATGCAGTTAATGCTCTATTATTGTGAGTTATTATATATTATTATTATAGAGTACCCCAGGACATTGGGCTGAAGCTAGAATCCAGTTGAGACCCAAGGCCAAATTCTTGCCTGGCTTTTTCCCCTGCCCTGTCATATTTCTTCATCAGTCCCCTCTGTCAGAGAGCACTCTTGTGATAAAACCCACTTATACAGTAGTCCCCAGCTCAGACTCTTTGTAGGTGATGGATGGATGGTAACATGCATTAGTGATGTGGAAAGATATCAACATGGCAGCAAAGAGGAGAGATATCTGCACTTTCCTGGCAGGAATAGGTTGAGGGATGGTATCGGCCAGAGCAGTCTTCCTAGATGAAGCAACTCTTAAATGAAGTTTAAAACCATGAATTGGATTAGGCAAGTGAAGGTATCTTTGAAGTCAGCCACTTTATTTGTTAAGTCTGTGCTAAAGAATAAAGAGTAGAATGTAAAATTTTGCTTTGTGATTAAGTTAATATCCTTGCAGGAATTTTAATTATAAAATTCTTACACTTCATGTGATAACATTTATTAAGGGAACAGGAAGGGACATTTACATTCACTTAACTACTTAAAAGTGAAATTTATGGTGTTAGGGTATTTTCCCATATAGTGCCTCCATTAATGTTGCAACCCAACAGAAGAAATGAACTTCAGAGATGAAGGAAATTCTTCAAGTTTTATATTTTAAATTCATGCACTTTGCCTTTTAAAATATACTTTATTGGGCACGTGGGTAGTTCAGTTGTTTCAGCATCTGCCTTTGGCTCAGGTCATCTTCCCAGGGTCCTGTGATCTAGCCCTGAGTCAGGCTCCCTGCTCAGCGGGGAGTCTGCTTCTCCCTCTGCCCCTCCCCCTGCTTGTGCTCTCTCTCTCTCTCTCTCACACATGAATAAATAAAATCTTTAAAAAATAAAATAAAATATACTTAATTTAGGCATAATTTACATGCAATAAAATGTGCATATTTAAAGTATAAATTTTGATCAGTTTTGACAAATTTCTGTGTCCATTTAAATCTGTTACCATTGAGATTGTAGAACATTTGTATCACCTGAAAAAGTTTGGTTGTGCCTTTCCTGGTCAGGTCGCTCCAATATTCAGCCCCAGCCAAACATTGTTCTGATCTGTATCATTATAGATTGGCTTTTTCTAGTAGATTTCTGTTTTGTTATGTCCTAAAATACATTCACATTTTAAAAATATTGCCATTAAGTAAAATTAGCCACATTTTATGGAAATTTCTTGGATTTATTCTACAGTTTTGTTTAGACATACCACAAAGTATCCCAGAAAAACTTACATACCAATTCAAGAAATATTTTCTGATATTTTGAGAGACTTGGCAGAAATTTACCCAAAACAAAATCGCAACTACTACTACTACTTCTTCTTCTTCTCCTCCTCCTCTTCCTCCTCCTCCTTCTTCTTCTTCTTCTTCTTCTCCTCCTTCTTCTTCTTTTCTTCTTCTTCTTCTTCTTCTTTCTTCTTCTTCTTCCTCTTCTTCCTCTTCTCCTCCTCCTCCTCTTCTTCTTTTTCTTCTTCTTCTTCTTCAGAATTGCAACTTCTAGTGATAGTTTTTTTCTCTTAAAATCTACTGTAACACCCTCATGGAGCTCACAAAAGGGATGTGTGTGTGCATGCGTGCATGTGTGTATGTGTATGAATGACTGTAGGGACTTCTCTAGGTGCATAGAGAATGAACAAGGGAAATAGAACTTTTTTTTGGCCATTATGCCAAGACATACATGATTCTGGAACAATGTCCCATAACTGATATTCTCACATATTGATAATTGGTTTTACCTTTATGTAAGCAAAACATAAATGAGAATGCCAAAATCAAAATTTTCATTTTTTTCATTCTAATCATTTAAAAAATATATTTGTAAGACTATGAAGAGGATGAAATTAATACTTCTAAATATGAAAAGTTTTTGATAGACCTTGATTATCTTCACTGAGAACAAATGGAGCTAATGTGAAGCAATATATGGAAGCTGAATTGTACTAATCTGAATGTTGTAAGAGGCAGTGAATTGTAGATTCTTTTGACTAACTTGGTGATACATGGAGTTATGAATATACTACCGTGTTTTGTTTTTTGACAAAAAAACAGTGATTCAAGACAAGTGTATTTTTTACCACTTACATTTTAATTGTAGCTTTCAGGTGTTTTACTGTATGATGTTTAAAAACTTTTTGTATAAATTTAAAACATAGACTATCTCAAAAATAGGAGTCACAACTTTAGGGCATACTGTGACATAAATTTTGCTTTGTGTTATCGATCAAGGCCTCCTAGCCGACAGTCATAAAATAAGTGCTAAAGAAAATACGGTAAATTAAATTTTAACTATTCATATTCTACATCTTTGCATTTTACTAAGTCAATGGGATGTTAGCTTGATGTCAAATAATAAATAGAATTAATAAATAAATAAATAAATTTTAAGCACCAAGGGAAAAAAAGAGCAATAGATTCCTAGTTGATAAATCATAAAATATAAAGTATTAGAAGAACTTACTTATAATTCTACCACATGGAGCAACTGTTAATATTTTGACAAACATAATTTAATATATTTTAAAATAGTCATATAATACAATCATAATATTTTGTACCTTGTGTTTCACATACCATCTTTGTAGCTTTCATTTTTTTCTTACTGAGTTAGTTATGACTTTCCATACAATAATGAATAGGAATTGTAAGAGAGGGCATGCTTACCTTTTTCTCAGTTTTCAGGGGAGAGTATCCAGTTCTCATTATCACATATAAAGGTTTTTTGTAGATGTTTATTATGAAGTTTCCTTCTATTCTTAGATGGCTAAGAATGTTTATCATAAATGGGTATTGGATTTTATAAAATGCTTTTTCTGCATCTATTGAGATTATCATGTAGTTTTTGTCTTTTATTCTCTTTATGTGTTTTATAACATTAATTGGTTTTGGAAACTAACTTTGCAATTCTGGGATAAATTTTAGTCTTTTTGTACATTGTAGACATCAATTTACTAATATTTTATGGAGGATTTTTGCATTATATTCATAGGAGATATTGGCCTGTAGTTTTACTTTCTTGTGCTATCTTTATTTTATTTTACGTTATGTTTTTGGATATTAAGGTAATTGTGGCCTCAAAGAATGATTAAGAAGTTCTCTCCTTGTAAAAAAAAAAAAAAAAAAGTTCTCTCCTTGTATATTCTGGAAGAGATTGTCAAAAGTTAGTATCATTCTTTTTATTCTGCAGCGGGTTTGCCACTAGAACACAGGTATCGTGAAAACCACTGCTCAACCTAAACCAAAATGGAAAGGAAAAGACTCACATCAACATCGTTGTCATTGGACACGTAGATTCAGGCAAGTCCACCACTACTGGTCATCTGATCTACAAATGTGGTGGGATCGACAAAAGAACTATCGAAAAATTTGAGTAGGAGACTGCTGAGATGGGAAAAGGCTCCTTCAAGTATGCCTGGGTCTTGAATAAACTGAAAGCTGAACATGAACGTGGTATCACCATTGATATCGCCCTGTGGAAATTCGAGACCAGCAAGTATTATGTGACCATCATTGATGCCCCAGGACACAGAGACTTTATCAAAAACATGATTACAGGCACATCTCAGGCTGACTGTGCTGTCCTGATTATTGCTGCTGGTGTCGGTAAATTTGAAGCCCGTATTTCCAAGAATGTGCAGACCCATGAACATGCCCTTCTGGCTTACACACTGGGAGTAAAACAACTAATTGTGGGTGTTAACAAGATGGATTCCACTGAGCCACCCTACAGCCAGAAGAGATATGAGGAAATCAAGGAAGTCAGCACCTACATTAAGAAAATTGGCTACAACCCCGACACAGTAGCATTTGTGCCAATTTCTGGTTGGAATGGTGACAACATGCTAGAGCCAAGTGCTAACATGCCTTGGTTCAAGGGATAGAAAGTCACCCGTAAAGATGGGAATGCCAGTGGAACCACACTGCTTGAAGCTCTGAATTACATTCTGCCACCAACTCATCCAACTGACAAGCCCTTGCGTTTGCCTCTCCAGGACGTCTACAAAATTGGTGGTATTGGTACTGTCCCTGTGGGCCGAGTAGAGACTGGTGTTCTTAAACCTGGCATGGTGGTCACCTTTGCTCCAGTCATTGTTACAAGTGAAGTAAAGTCTGTTGAAATGCACCATGAAGCTTTGAGTAAGGCTTTTCCTGGGGACAGTGTGGGCTTCAATGTCAAGAATGTATCTGTCAAAGATGTTCGTGGTGGCAATGTGGCTGGTAACAGCAAAAATGATCCACCAACGGAAGCAGCTGGCTTCATGGCTCAGGTGATTATCCAGAACCAAATCAGTGCTGGATATGCACTTGTGCTGGATTGTCACACAGCTCACAGTGCTTGCAATTTTGCTGAGCTGAAGGAGAAGATAGATCATCGTTCTGGAAAAAAGCTGGAAGATGGTCCCTAGTTCTTGAAATCTGGTGATGCTGCCATTGTTGATATGGTTCCTGGCAAGCCTACATGTGTTGAGAGCTTCTCTGACTTTCCTCCTCTGGGCCGTTTTGCTGTTTGTGACATGAGACAGACGGTTGCTGTGTGTGTCATCAAAGCAGTGGACAAGAAGGCAGCTAGAGCTGGCAAGGTCACCAAGTCTGCCCAGAAAGCTCAGAAGGCTAAATGAATATTATTCCCAATACTTGCCACCCCAGTCTTAATTAGTGGTGGAAGAATGGTCTCAGAATTGTTTGTGTCAATTGGCCATTTAAGTTTTTTTTTTTTATCACCATACATTACATCATTAGTTTTTGATGTAGTGTTCCATGATTCATTGTTTGTGCATAACTCCCAGTGCTCCATGCAGAACGTGCCCTCCACCATTTAAGTTTAATAGTAAAAGACTGGTTAATGATAACAGTGCATCGTAAAACCTTCAGAAGAAAAGGAGAATGTTTTGTGGACCAGTTGTTTTTTTTTGTGTGTGTGTGTGTGGCAGTTTTAAGTTATTAGTTTTTAAAATAAGTACTTTTTAATGGAAACAACTTGACCAAAAATCTGTCACAGAATTTTGAGACCCATTGAAACAAAAGTTTAATGAGAAAAAAAAAGTATTATTGCTTCTTAAATGCTTGATAGAGTTCACCAATGAAACTATCTGGGCCTTGTGCTTTCTTTTTTGGGAAGTTGTAAATTATTAGTTTAATTTATTTAATAGATACAAAATATTTAGATTACTTATTTCTTCTTGTGTAAGTTTTGATAAGTTTGTGTCTTTTAAGGAGTTGGTCCATTTCATCTAATCATCAAATTTGTATGCATAAAGTGCTCAAACTGTTCCTTTACTATCTATTTAATTTCCATAGAATCAATAAGGATGAACCCTCTTTCATTTGTGATATCCGTTCATTTATCAATTTTATTGATCTTTTCAAATGTGCCTTTTGATTGTATTGGTTTTTCGCCTTTATTGATTGCAAATTCACTGTTTTCTGTTCTTATTTATCATTCTCTGCTTGGTTTAGGCTTAAATTCCTCCTCTTTGTAATTTTTAAAACTGGAATCCTAGGTTATCAATTTTATACCTTTCATATTTTCTAATATATGGGCTTTATTTACATTTAGTTAGGGAACATTTAAAAATTTTTGAGACTTCTTTGATTTGTGGGTTATTTAGAGCTGTGTTATTTAATTTCCAAATATTTGAAGATTTTTCCAGTTATCTTTCTGTTCTCTCTTTTCTCCCATTCTGGTATTCTTATTACAGTTGACCCTTGAACAACACAGATTTGAACTGCTCAGGTTCACTTTCATTTTTTTCAGTAAATACAGTGCAGAACTGTAAATGTATTTGGGATGTAGCAAAAGCTGTTCTAAAAGGGAAGTTTATAGGAATACAGGCCTACCTCAAGAGGCAAGAAAAGTCTCAAACAACCTAATGTTACATCTAATGGAGCTAGAAAAAGAAAACAAACAGAACCCCAAACCAGTAGGAAAAAGGATATAATAAAGATTAGAGCAGAAATAAATGAAATGGAAACTAAAACAATA
Organism: Zalophus californianus; assembly: GCF_009762305.2. Taxonomy (NCBI): domain Eukaryota; kingdom Metazoa; phylum Chordata; class Mammalia; order Carnivora; family Otariidae; genus Zalophus; species Zalophus californianus. The sequence continues at coordinate 14,984,291 of NC_045599.1, forward strand.
GAACAGATTAATGAAACCAGGGGCTAGTTCTTTGAAAAGATCAACAAAATTGATGAGCCTTTAGCCAGACTCATTAAAAAAAAAAAAAGAAAGAAAAAGAAGAAAGAGAGATGTCTCAAACAAAATCAGAATGAAAGAGGAGGAAATAATGACTGATACCACAGAAATACAAACAATAATAAGAGAATATAATGCAATATTATGTACCAGCAGACTGGACAACCTAGAAGAAATGGGTAAATTCCTAGAAACATATAACCTCCAGAGTACTGAATCAAGAAGAAATAGAAAATTTGAACAGACCGGTTACCAGTAATGAAGTTGAATCAGTAATAAAAAACTCTCAACAAACAAAAGTCCAGGACCAGATGGCTTCACTGGTGAATTCTACCAAACATTTAAAGAAGAGTTAACACCTGTTCTTCTCAGAGTATTCCACAAAATAGAAGAGGAAGGAAAGCTTTCATATTCATTCTATGAGGCCAGCATTATCCTGATACTGAAACCAGTTAAAGACACTACAAAAAAAAGAGAACTATAGGCCGGTATCCCTCATGAACATAGATGCAAAAATCCTCAACAAAATATTAGCAAACCAAGTCCAACAATACATTAAAAAGTCATTCACTATGATCAAGTGGGATTTATTCTTGGGATGCAGGAGTGGTTCAGTATTCACTAATCAATCAACATGATACCTTATACCAACAAGAGAAAGGTAAGAACCATATGATCATTTCAGTAGGTATAGAAAAGCATTTGACAAAGTACAACATTCGTTTGTGATAAAAACCCTCAACAAAGTAGATTTAGAAGGAACATACCTCAACATACTAAAAGCCATATATGAAAAATCCATAGCTAACATCATACTCACTGGTGAAAAACTGAGAGCTTTTCCCCTAAGATCAGGAGCAAGACAACGATGTCCAGTCTCACCACTTTTATTCAACATAGTACTGGAAGTCTGAGACACAAAAGTAGACAAGAAAAAGAAATAAAATATTGCCAGATAGGTAAGGAAAAGGTAAAGCTTTCATTATTTGCAGATGATGTTATACTATATATACAAAACCCTAAAGACTCTACCAAAAAACTACTAGACTGATAAATGAATTTAGTGAAGTTGCAGGATACAAAATCAATATGCAGAAATACATTGCATTTATATTCACTAAATAATGAAGTAGCAGAAAGAGAAATTAAGAAAATGATCCCATTTATAATTGTACCAAAAACAAAAAAATATCTAGGAATAAACTTAATCATAGAGGTAAAAGACCTGTACTCTGAAAACTATAAAACTCTATAAAAGAAATTCAAGACAATGCAAAGAAATGAAAAGACATTCCATGCTTATGGGTTGGAAGAACAAATATTGTTAAAATGTCCATACTACCCAAAACAATCTACAGATTTAATGCAATCCCTGTCAAAATACCAGCAGAATTTTTCACTGAACTAGAGCAGACAATCCTAAAATTTAATTGTATGGGATCACAAAAGACCTCAAATAGCCAAAGCAATCTTGAAAAACAAAAAAACCTGGAGGTATTACAATTCAAGATTTCAAGTTTTATTATGTAACAGTAGTAATTAAAGCAGTATGGAATGGGCATAAAAATAGACATATAGGTCAATGGAATAGAACAGAAAACTCAAAAATAAACCCACAATTATATGGTCAATTAATCTTTGACAAAGGAGGGATGAATATACAATGGGGAAAAGACAATCTTTTCAACAATTGATGTTGTGAAAACTGGACAGCCACCTGTAAAAGAATGAAACTTCCTTACACCATACACAAAAATAAACTCAAAATGGGTTGAAGACCTAAATGTGAGACCTGAAGCCATAAACATCCTTGAAGAGAGCATAGGCAATAATCTCTCTGACATCGGACATAGCAGCATTTTACAGATAATGTCTCCCAAGGCAAGGGAAATAAAAGAAAAAATAAACTTTTTGGGCTATATCAAAATAAAACGTTTCTGCACAGTAAAGGAAGCAGTGAACAAAAATAAACGCCAACCTACTGAATGGGAGAAGGTGTTTGCAAATGACATATCTGCTAAAGGGTTATTATCCAAAATATATGAAGAACTTATATAACTCAACACCAAAAAACCAAATACTCCAATTAAAAAAGGGCAGGAGACATGAGCAGACATTTCTCCAAAGAAGACATCCAGATAGCCAACAGACACATGAAAAGATATGCTCAACATCTTTTCACTCATCACCAGGGAAATGCAAACCAAAACCACAATGAGATATCACTTCACACCTGTCAGAATGGCTAAAATAAAAAACACAAGAACTGCCAAGTGGTAGTGAGGATGTGGAGAAAAAGGAAAGCTCGTGCACTGTTGGTGGGAATGAAAGCTGGTGCAACCACTGTGGAAAACAGTATGGAGGGTCCTCAAAAAATTAATAAGAGAACTATCATATGATCCAGTGATTCCACTACTGGGTATTTATCCCAAGGGTATGAAAACACTAATTTGAAAAGATATATGCACCCCTGTGTTTATTGCAGCATTATTTACAATATAGCCAAATTATGGAAGCAACCCAAGTGTATCCATCATAGATGAATGGATAAAGATGAATGGATGAAGGAGATAGAGGATAAAGGTACATATACATACACATGTATATACATATATGAAATCTTTCCATTTACAACATGGATGGATCTAGATAGCATAATGCTAAGTGAAATAAGTCAGAGAAAGAAAGATACCATGTAATTTCACTCATAGGTGGAATTTGAGAAACAAAACAACTGAACAAAAAAAAAAAGAGGCAAACCAAAAAACCAGACTCTTAACTATAGAGAACAAACTGAAGGTTACAAGAGGGGTGGGGGTGGGTGGGTGGGGTGGGTGGGGGGATGGGTGAAATAGGTGAAGGAGATTAAGAGTGCACTTATCTTGGTGAGCACTGGGTGATGTGCGGAATTATTAAATCATTCTGTATACCTGAAACTAATATAACACCATGTTAACTATACTGGAATTAAAAAAAAAACAACAACTGTGTTTTTCATCTTCTGATTTTTCTTAATAAAATTTTCTTTACTCCAGCTTACTTTATTGTAAAAATTTAGTATTAGTACATATAACATACAAAATACGTATTAATTGACTGTTTATGTTATCACTAAGGCTTCTGGTCAACAGTGGGCTATTAATAGTTAAACTTTAAGCTTTGAGGAAGTCAAAAGTTGTAAATTTTTTTTTTTTGATTGACCAGGGGGTCACTGCCCATAACCCCCAAATTGTTCTGGGTCAACTGTATGTGTTTTACATTTTTGATACTGTCCCACAGTTCTTGAATGTTACGCTTTTTTTTTCTTTCTTTTTTACTCTTTTATTTCAGTTTGGGAAGTTTCTATTAATCTCTCTTTAAGCTCACTGGTTGTTTCCTCAGCCATATTGGATCTACTGATCAAGCCCAAAAAGGCATTATTTATTCCTGGTACAGTGTTTTTGGTTTCTGCCATTTGTTTGACTCTTACAGTATTCGTCTCATTCCTTCATTATTTATATTTTTGAAGGTGTCTACTTTTAACTTTATAGATGTAAAGATATTAATTATAGTTATTTTAAATTCCCTTTCTGATAGTTTCATCAGTGATGTCACATCTGATTCCGAGTCTGGTGATTGCTTCGGCTCTGCAGACTGTTCTCTTGTCTTTTGTCATGTCTTATAATCTTTTTTGAAAGACAGACTTATTGGATATGGTAATAGGAACTGAGGGAAAGTGGCCATTAGGGGTAGGGGAATATGTTAATATGGCTCGGATTTGGGCTATGTTTAAAGGTTTCTGTAGCTGTATGTGCCAGAGAATTCAGATTCTTCTGGTGTCCTTGTTTTTGTCTCACCTCTTGATCGTAAGGTTGTCCAAGTACTCCTTCTCATAGAGAGTCTGTGACTTGCTGTTCTCTGAGTTGTAATCCACTATTATTATATAATTATTATATTCTATTATTCTATTGTTTTATTTTACTGTAATTATTACCATTGTGTTGTAGTATAATTAACATATATTGTATTATAAGTATTATATTATCCTGGAGCCCTATATTATAGTAAGCTGTTGGGTAGGGAGAGTGTTCTATAATCTTCGGATTAAATCTCAGTCTTTTAGGGGTCCTGTGTCTTATGGCTGTGATCTTCACATTTGTTTCTCCAGTACTATGGCTTTCCCCTCCCTGCATTCTGCTTACTTTCCTTCCATACACTATTCTCAGTGTATTTTATTGAAGTTCTGACCCTTGCTGACTTCTCTTTTCTCTTAGGGGAGACAGGAAGACCAGAGGGAGATGGAGTGGGAGGAATTCTCTTTTTCCAGCCAAGGTAAGGCTATGGCAATGTCTTTTCCGCTGAAGAGTAGGCTTTGGGATGGAGTTAAGCTCTGGGCATATTTCACAGTGATTGCCCTTACCCTTCTTCTCTCAGGGCCATGAAAGGATCTTTCTAGGACCTTCATCATGAGAATCGGTTGGTTTTTTCCCAGAGGAAAGGCCCACAAAATCGTGATCCCCCCTCCTCCCAAGAATCCAGCCCTCAAGAATTTCTGACTTTGGAAGTAGTCCACAGTCAGCCTCCAGTAATGCAATAAATTAATGTTTAAATATTCCTATCAGTTACTGGCTCCAGAGGCATCTTCTCTAGATGAACAGATCTTGGTTGTGCCTCGCTGAATGCACTTGTGTCGCCAGATTTCCTGGTGGCAGTTTTCCCTAAGACCTCCGTTTCTCTGATATTAAAGAAAAGTCTTTGATTTTTTTTGTGTGTGTTCAGCTTTTTTTTTTTTTCTTTGGAGGATGGGAATGACAGCTTCGGGCTTTTTATATATCAGGGATAAAACTAGATGTCCTCCTTCAAATTTTAAAATCAAACATGCTACCATAAGCAAAGGTCATAAATAAGCTTATTTAAATATTAGTTGGAATAAACATCTTTTGTACTTGGTAGTTATATCTGATTGACTTTTTATAGCCATAAAATAATATGCTTATCAGTATATATAATCTAAAGACAGTGACCCCTACATTTATTATCATCTCATCAAATATAAAAAATGTTTTCTAAGAACAATAATGCAACTTTTGTGACTTTAACTGAGATAAAATGTGAAATGTAGTTATAAAAATATCCATGTTGGACTCCTCCAATAACTTTCATTTGTGGTTTTTGAAGTATTTTTTGACATCCCCTCTTTAAACAGCATGTTATTTTCCTGATGGAAACAGCATGGTGCCAGGGATTGGTCACCATTTTAAGCTGTAAGAATGGAGGCATCAACCAAAAAAAAAAAAAAAAAGAATGGAGGCATCAAGAGGTCAAGTAAGTTTTTACGAGTTAATGCAACATCAGTTCCATGGACTTGATAAGATGTGATTGTAAACAGTTTTGATTCTGGCCCTGTAAGTTAGCAGAATAGTTGAGATCCAGTTAAAATTTTCAGGCTTTAAGGTAAGGTAATCATCATTTTATATATGGACACATTCAGAAGAACTCCCTGGAATTAATGATAAAGCTGAGGTCACAACAGAGACACTCTGTGTCTGGTATATGAGTAGTGGTCAGTATTGTCTGCAGTGATACGTATTCATCAGTCATCTCCAAGGAGAAATTTTTACTAATCTTATACATATGTGCTGTAGCCCTTCTTCCAAAAACCAGTAGAGATGGAACATACTACTACTTGGCAATGTAAATAGAGTAGTATTTTTAAATTATTAAAAATGTGGGTGGTTTCATTTTTTTTTTTTTCTCTATAGCATAGTGTGTACTTACTTGTTTGTGCTTGACATGGAGGCTTAATGTTTACTCATCAACTCTTCAACTGAGATCTGCTTTTTGAGGGTAGGATTGCTTTACTTAAATCTCACATACAACCTAGGATAGATAAATGGGGCAACACCGGATCCTATAGGTAAAATTTTATTTTAAAGGTCAAAGGGAGTAAGCCCCTGTGAGAGACATTTGCGTTTTGATGCCAAATAGTTAGCTAAGGAAGATATTTCAGAAATAAAGAACCAGACATCTCACTCTGCATCTCCTGGGAAGCTCCTGTCAGCTGTTAATGAGAACAAAATAAAGCATTCCATAGCACAGTGAAGACATCAGAAGACCAAAGTGTAGCTCAGGATCCTGAGAAAATGATGGACTGGAGAGGAAATTAAGCCCGTGAGATGTAGAAAGAGGAAAGGAATGGCTCATTGTACTTATTATTAATCATGTCTCTCTTCATGCTCAGAGACCAGGATGAACTTATAGGCAGACATTATGCCTTAGTGCTGCTTATCTTGATCTTATGTTTAGAGACGAGGAAACGTGGAGCCAATACCAGCCATGGTGTTGAACACAGAGTGCTGATCTGTGGATGAGATAATAAGAGAATCAGAGTTGTAATACTAAAGTTCCCCTATTGCTGAATGATGGCAAACTCTACCATTTCCCTGATCTTATCTTCTCCTCTCCCCAAAGCCAGATAATGGTAGGTTGTCAAGGAAGAAGGGGAGGGAGGGTAGTGTTCATGGATTAGTGGCAGAAAGGGATCTAGGAATTACTCCCATTCCCTTCTCAAGCTAAACCTTTAATGAACAACTTCTGATGCTTTCTAAGCAGATGTGGTGGATATAAAACTGTAAGCTTACTCCAGTGGTTCCCAAATTTTGCTGCACATTGGAATCAGCTGGGTGTCCTAAAAATTTTTGATGCCTAGTTCCCACACCCAGACATTCCAGCCTAATTGGTATTAGCTGTTACCTGGCATTGGGATTTTCAAAGGCTCTCCAGGTAGTTCTAGTGTGCAGCAAAGTTTTAGAACCACTGCTTTACTCTCCAAAATTTTGGTATGTAGTTTACTCTGTCTCTGTAGGAATCAAGGATCCCTGTAGAGAATTTGCCAATATATTTCAGTTTGCTGGTGCACAAACTAGTTTGGTGTTTGTTATCTTTACATTGGTACAATGTGTCTTCTCAACAGTTATTTCCGGTTAGCTAAGAGTTTACTACATATTTTAATGAGTACAAACTTAGCATAAATGATTGGTGTTCCCATATTCTGAGATTGCTCAAATAATCTCAGAAGCATTGTAGTTGTTCCTCTTTAAATTCTTCAGAGAAGAAGTCATTCAAACAATGCTGCCAATAAATTAAAAGAGTTGAAAATTGTAAAATTGTTGTAATAGCTAATTTCTGACTTTTGGGCTGGAGACAAATTTCACAACTCTATATAACCCTGGCATTATGCTAAATATAATATTTTGAAGTTAATTTTAATTTCTATGAATTTTTCTGTATGTTCATCTCATTTTTCCAATGATAGATGAAAAGTCATGATAGTCTCATCACATAACTCTCATGAAAATGTGAACTTTGAAAGAAAACACCAGGGGGAAGGAAATTCTTAAGCATAGAATGGTTATCTAATAATGGAACTTCAGGTATCAGGCAGAACAGAATTTTTAGGGGGAGAGACTTCATGTCCAATATCAAGACCACTTTTTGTTAACTGCTTCTTTTTTGTCTCCTTATTCGCTCTATGGCCAACTGTGATCTGTCTTTCCTTTCTCTCATATTTGGATTAGTCTCATGTCTCAGTGACAGCACGTCAATCTGGCATACATTGGAGTTAAAAACAAAGCATAGCAAAATTTCCTACGAACACTCCTTAGGCATTGCCGAAGCAAGTTCTGTATAGACAACAATCATTTTTTTTCCCCAACTAAGACAGGAACACAGAAAAATAGAATCTTCTGTTGAAAAAGATTTTACCTCGATGCACATTTCTAACTCAGCAGGTAACATAGCCTAAGAAGGGGAACTGGCATCCCCCATTTTCACTGGCCAGGTTAAAAGCATCACCAGCCACATGGTACTCAAGTCTGAAATCTTGAAATTATTTGAAAATTTTACTCTAACCTCTTATTAATTGGTTACTAAGTTCTATTAGGGCTATTTTGAAAACTCTCCTGAAGTTTTCCTATTTCACTGTTCCCACATCTTTGTCTCAGTTCTGGTCCTAATCATGTCTTCCCTGAACAGAAACAATAGTTTTCTGTTTCACCTTGAAAACAGACCATTTACCCCAAATATAATATGCCCTGTGTCCCAGGTTCACATGAGTTATAAGAGCTGAAGTTCCTATGTGTACTTAGGAGCAAAGCTTTGGACCAAGTAAGAAGAGAACTTTACATCAGTTGTTTTTATTTTTTTAAAAGCTCTTTTGTTACGAGATATAACCCACATATAGAAAAAGTATACAAAAATATTTCCAGCTCAATGAATTATTACAAAATCAGTCATGCTGCCACCATGCATATGAAAGAGTAGGGGGTTGCTACACCCCAGCAGCTTCCCTCTGCCTCTCTCAATCGCAGTCCCTTCTTCCTTCCCAAAGGTAATCCATTATTCTCATGTCTACTTCTGTAGTTTAGTTATGTCTCTTTTTGAACTGCATACATGTCTAGTCTTTTCCTCAGCGCTGTGTGCTTTTCAAGTTCTTCCTTCCCTGGTCATACCATCATGTTCAATTTGAATGAATTCGGTGAACTATTGTTCACCCTCAGGCCTTACCCACTTAATAGTTCTCTGTCATTTTATTGTCATACCAAATTCCACCATGATGCTGAAATTCATAGATAAAGAGGTTTTTTTTTTTTTTTTTTTTTTTTTCTTTTTGCCTTTCCCTGGGGTTCCAGCCTGGCAGGAGGGAGCCTGATGGAAGGTGCTGAGGACAGTAGGACTCTGTCTCCTACTTCCCCGTGCGGAGTTTCTACCTTCTCTAGTTTTCACAGACAGGATTCCCTACCCCTCATTACTTGATTTCTCAGCGCCCCTAGGAACTTTCAGAAACCACAATTATATCTTGCTAAACATACCCCTGGGAAGGCAGTGACTGCTTGCCTTTTTTACTTTCATTTTGTTTTCATTTAAAAACACGATGAATGCTTTTCTGTCACTCTGGGAAAGCAACCTAAAAAGAACTTTCATGTCCCTTTAAGTAGAAAGGAATCTTCTAGGCCACTGGGGCATTCATACAGTAAGTGTTCTATGAGCATGGTAGGTTTATTCTCATAATTGGATAATTTTTCTTGTGAGATACTGAATGGACATAGAGATAACAGATAATTTTCATATTTTAAATACTATTAGAAGAACTAAGAAAATATAGATCCTTTATAGTTATGGTAACCAACTCAATAACACTTTTTTTTTTAAAGATTTTATTTATTTATTTGACAGAGGGAGACACAGCGAGAGAGGGAACACAAGCAGGGGGAGTGGGAGAGGGAGAAGCAGGCTTCCCGCGGAGCAAGGAGCCCCATGTGGGGCTCGATCCCAGAACCTTGGGATCATGACCTGAACTGAAGGCAGACGCTTAACGACTGAGCACCCAGGCGCCCCTCAATAACACTTTTTAAATTGGAATTTGTAATATAAAAATTTCATGTTTGTAAACTCTTTTGCCCATGCTTCATGTACCTGGTTATGTGTAGGTGGATATTTCTAGGTGTCTTTTCTCCTGCTGGAGTTCCCTCCCCAGCTTCCTTTTTTCAATGCCATGTGACATATTTTCCAGGAAGGCTTTGTGAACCTTGTTTTGGGCAGATGACCCTTCTTTCTACTCTCATAGCACCTTGTGTCTCTGTCTTATTATATTGAAATCCTTATCATATCTCTTTCTCCCACGAAACTGAAGCTCTTCAAAATCAGTAATCTTTTTCCTGTTATTTGGGTACTCCAACACAATGCCATTCAGAGAGCAGACGCTTGATAACTATTTGATGAATTGAGTTAGTGATTCCTTACCACTAAAGGTGATCAAAGTATGAAATTGTGATCTAGGGTGGAAGTTCTCCAGGTGTGATCCCCAGACCAGCACCATCAGTGTCACCTAGGAACTTGTGAGAAATGCGCATTCTCCAGTCCCACTCCAGACCTACTGAATCAGAATCTCTGGGGGGTGGGACTTAGCCATCTGTGTTTTCACAAATCCTCCAGCTGATTCTGAGGCATCTTAAAGTTTGAGAACCACGGATCTCAGAGGATTTGTTTGACCTTTGGATGACCACAGTGGGATCTAAATGTCTTTTAATATGCCTTCTAAGAAGCTGAAATCCTGTGATCATATGGAAATTCCTGCAACTTCCATTTCCAAAATAACTTTATTTATTCTTCTTACATTTAAGTTTGAATGCAGTTTAGGAGGGAAAAGCATCCTAAAGTTGATTGTTTTCTTGTTTTTGTAGCTCAGTAGTTTGAAAGAATTACTAGGAAGCAAAGAGTTCACTGGGGACAACTTTACTGTAAATACACAGATTATACATTGAATGAGTGTTTCAGAGCCAGACCCGAGGGTCTCCAGGAGTCCTGCCTGTCATCCAGAGCTCGTGCTTCTCCTACACAGCTCTCACTTTCAAACTTTATCCCAAATAGCAAAGTATAGTTTTAAAGCCATGTGTCGTGGGCTGACACAGCTACTTTCTAATTCCCCCATATAAACGACACTGCATTAGATTTTCAGTATTTTATTTTATGCTGATTCCTTGAAAAAGCAACTCTCTTGTGAATGATAATGTGGCTGCTTGTCTGCCTGATGATTGTTTTCCTGTATGTGGGAAAAAAAAATCTAAGTGCAAAGCATTAATCATGTCTTAGGCTATTTGTACCTGAACATGAAAGGTGTACATCTTAAGAAAATCCATCATGATTACCAAGAAACACAGACAAAAGGCAATGACATTAATATGATCAAGGACTTTTTCACCATACATTTTGAAATCAAGGTATTATATATGATCCTTCAGAAGGCTACCTGGTCTCCAAGCATTCTAGCTAATGAACAGTTCTACTGTGATTTTATGCTGTGTGTCTTTAATAGCATCTGACCTCTTGTTACTCTGGCATATTTTCCAGGGTGCCCAGGAACATGCCAGCAATGAAAACACCGCTTCTTCATTCTGTCGTCCTTCCTCTTTTTACCAAAATTAAAAGGAATGAAGAAATACACATATAACCTTTATGGTTATGATAGCCAACTCATCTTTATTTCTTTTATTATAATCTGTAGTGTCAGATTGTTGGTTTGCAACCTCTGTTTATACTTGCTGCCAAGAGGGGCTTAGATAATAAACTTTATAAATATAAGCACTTCAGCATGTTTTACTGCAAATATTATTTCTGGGGTTATATATTAAAGTGAAACACACTGTCTTCCATATTCCACTGAGTCTATCTTTTAGCTTAACTAACATTTTCAAATCACTTCCTATGTGTAGGCACTATGAAGACACAGAAATACTAAGATGGTAACCTAGTCGTTGCTGTCAAGGAGCTGTAGCATTATAACCAAGACAGGTATACCAACAAACAAAAAATAACATGCAGGCCCAAAGCTGTATTAACATATTTAATTTGCATACGTTTAGCCTAACACAGATTTTTACTACACTTAATCAATGATTAGAATATCCGGCTGGAGGGCGCCTGGATGGCTCAGTCGTTAAGCGCCTGCCTTCGGTTCAGGTCTTGATCCTGGGGTCCTGGGATCGAGTCCCGCATCGGCCTCCCTGCTCAGCAGGAGGCCAGCCTCTCCCTCTCCCCCTCCCTCTGCTTGTGTTCCTTCTCCTGCTGTGTCTCTCTCTGTCAAATAAATAAATAAAAAATCTTAAAAAAAAAAAAAAGAATATCCAGCTGGTATACCCTTGTCATAACATCCCTGCGTTTGTGATTGCCTCTCCTTTTGTTTATGGTCACAGGAAATATGAAGGGTCTGTTTGGGTGATTTCTTCATCACTGCTATAGGAGTTCTTGCTGTTCCTTGGAATAGTCTTCGGTTTTGTAATCCCTCTGCTTAGAGCTTGGAATAATGCTTGGCAAATAGTAAGAGTCAAGTGAACCCTGGTTAAATGAATGAAAGTTCTCCCATATTTTCACTTCTAGTAAGCTTGGCTTAAAGCTAAGAGCACATGTGTACATAAATAAATACGTTAATAATGTGTATATCTGTATGTATATTTTTAATTTTTTTAAATTAATGTGTAATGTATTATTTGTTTCAGGGGTACGGGTCTGTGATTCATCAGTCTTACACAATTCACAGTGCTCACCACAGCACATGCCCTCCCCAGTGTATATACATGCACATACATACAATATTATACATCATTATTATATCCATCATTATTACCCATTATTATATGCATATTTTTTTTTTGCCATTTCTGCCATTGAAAAAATATACAGGAAACATCACGTGTCTAAAATGCTCCAAAAGGACACTCAATTTGTCACTTTAGATTTCTTCGTAATTTAATTCTGTGCTATAGATAATTAAATAATAGTGTTTTTAAACAGTTGTATCTGCCACCCTCATTATAGTTTTCCTCTGGGAAACCACAAAAGTGAAATGTAGCAAAAGTAGCAGAAGATCAGCAGTCTGGATAAGCAGTAGTTTTTCTCTTCTCCAACACAGAGCGTTATGAAAATGAGCATGGCCAAGCAAGCATAAAGGAAGGACTATGAATATTAGGTTATTTATCATAAAAGTCGATCCTTAGGATTGCTTTTCTTAATACAGTGGTCTGTAACAAAATGAAATATGCATAAATACAGAATGAATGCTCCATTTCAAAGAATGTCTATAGGACTTGTGGGAATAATTTAGCAGATAGACATAATTAATGTGATAGCTGTTGAATAACTTAAACTTGGAGATTGCAGATAATTGCAGGGGAAAGGGTTTAGCCTAGTCATGGTTTATGTTTCAAAGGGAACTTGGAGAAATGAATATTTAACAGTGGAGAGTGAAAGAGAGACTCTGGCCATGATTAAATAGATCTGTAAAAGTGAATAAATCCCACTGGCTATCTTCTTCATAAAAATATTTCTGTTAATATTGTGAAGAAAGAGCAAGACATTTTAAGTTCCTCCATTCTTTATTATGTGCTTCCTTTTCCCTGTTTCTTTGAAGTACTGTTTTTAATTCATCATGACACTTACAAAGTTTTATATGTGAACATTAATTTGGGTCTCATCTAATACAACTAGAAAATACAAACGTATTTTAAATAGTGTTAAATTAATTAAACGAGGTGGCCTGGGTAGAACTCATGTAGCACTAATGTCATGGCACCTGGGAAAGGAAAGCAAAATCAGCCTATAAATACCTCAGGGTTAGAAATTGAAACCCAAGGCCAGTTTGCCAATCAGGAACAGCTTGCTTTCTTTGCTTCAGTCTCTTCTCTCTAAAGTTTTCCCCTAGCTGCCATTGGCAGAGTGCTGCTGACGACTGTCTGGTTCGTGCTGCCCAATTGAAATCAATTCTTGCTCAATTAAATTCTAAACTTTTAATATGCCTCATTGTACCTCTTAACAATAGTAATGCAATTTTATGGCCTTTAAAAAGAAACCTAAGGTACAACCTCAACCATCTCATTATTACCCATAAAGTCTCAGTGAAATAGAAGATAGGGAAGCTGGGGAGCAGAAGAATTTCGAATTCTCTTGACCTCAGATCAGAGTGTGGAGCTGACGACGGAAGGGCATCTTTCTGGAGTTCTCGGGAGCAACTGGGCTTCAGAATGCATGTTTCATGGTTCGCCTTGGTGGCATGAACACATTGTAATCATCCGGATTAAACTTCGTGGTTTCCTTTGTGGTACAGCAGTCCTGTGGCATAAGGTGGTAGCCTCTGAGGTGTCCTCGTATTCACTGTCCTAGGAGTTGGAGACATTTGTGAGGTAACTTCATTGGGAGCCTAGCTACTCTTTTCTGGGCTGCTTTCTGTTTCAACTTGCCTATAGTAAATGCAGTTCTGAGAATGAACATGTGGATTAGTGAGGAATCCTTCTTCTTCTGGGCAAAGGACTAAACTCTATGTTAAATTAAAGATTAAGAAAACACCGTAAAATCAGTTCATATAAATTCATCTTTTGTTCTCTTAGGGGATGCACATGCCTCATTTTCTCTTCCCACTCTCACCAATCTTTGTTTTAATCCCAAGAGACGTTTTTATATTTGGTTTCAGAAGTGAGAAGGAGGTTATGGGGCAAGAATTATTAAGAAAGAAGGTCTGTCTTCAATAACTTTCTACACCACAATCTTTTAAAATCCCTTATACTTAAACAATGAGTGACTCCTTAGGACAACTTTCCCTTTAAAGTTTTACAAGAAGGAAACAGTTTAATTTCAAGAAGATAGACTTGACATTATATGACTTGTGTTTTTCCAGTAGTCTCAGCAGAATTTGACACCCTACACAAAATCTCTTATGAAGTTGGTATCATTACTTTCCCCACAGTGCATTTGGGGCAGCTGGGGCCAAATGTGATATAGATCTTGTCAAAAGTTTCTTGGCTCTTAGCATCAGAACTAAGACTCAAACATAAACTTGTTTGCTTTCAAACTCACATTTGCTTTTTTTTTTTTTTTTTTTGCTATGCCATTCTGCCTATCAGCCTTCCCAAAGGTGAGTTACACTTTACCTCATTGCATCAGCAACCCACATTCACCACTGGGTTAAGCAAAGCAAGTGACTTTCTGAGTTTCAGGTTTCTCCTCAGGAAAATGTGCATAATGATATATCTAACACATGGGATTATTTTCCAGTTGAAGTTGTTAATAGACACAAAACAGCTATCTCATATTCTGGCACCAAGTTCATGCTCAAGATATGTTTGTTCTAATTTGGAAAAAAAAAAAAGAAGGAATGTTTGTTCTTGTCTTCCCCTCTCACTTACCTGTGCAACCCATAACCTACGTTGGCTCAAATTTTGTGTAACTCAAAGCCGATAAACTGGTGCCAGTGTCATGACCAGTCTTTATTCCCTCCATTTGGAAAGAACAAAGTGAAATCCTTGGTATGCCTAAAGATCATCATGAGCAAAGTGTTTGGATTCATAGAGAAGGTATTGAATCAGCTTTTATGCTCAGGGCCTGGAGGCAAGAAGGAAATTTGAGAGGCCTCATGGACGAGATGGTACTTTGAACTGAGACTTAAAAAACAAGCCCCACAAAAAGAAGTAGAGAAAGAAGCAACTGCTTTTCATACCCTGGGAACAGCCCCCCAGAGGCAAACAGAGGGTCAGTGGATTCGAGGATCAGCTGGCCTCTTGGGGCCAGCCCAAGGTAAGCAGCAGGGAGTATATAGTAGTATAGGAAAGAACTTGATCTCTGAGCAAATTCCATGCTTTGAAAATTACTGTTCCTTATTTTATTTAGATTATCCTGAATAGCCAGTAAATGTTTTTCTTCTTGGTTGCTTTTTACTAACAAAACATTGTGAAATATTTTGCCCTTGGTCTTGTTAACTACTAAGAAATCACTTATTTCATTAAATGTAGCAATGCCTAAATGTATTATATAATACCAATGGGCTGAAAGATAATGCACGTTGAGGGATAATCAATTGGCCTTTTTTTTTTTTTTAATCCGACTTCATAAGGCCTTGTGGGGGTCACTTGCTCTTTGGGAGCCAACAGTTGTAAAACTATTTGTGGTTCTTCTACTGACTTTCAAAGTTTGGGCCTGTCAGCCTTGTAAGTACAACATAAAGTGAGCTTTTGGAAGAGATTAGGTACAGTTCCCTGTTTTTTAATACTTTAAAACCATTTAGTTCAACCCATTTTATCAAAATCCCCTAAAAAGGACTTGTTGACATTGGGAAATGCTTTTCCATCATTTGTTTTAACTGCCATGATTCATGAAACTCTATGTGAATCCAGTACTTAAAAATGTATTTTTTTTTAATTCTAAGAAATACTGCTTTACCTTCTCAATATTTCTCTTCCTTAGTTGATTTAGAACGATGGGGCTTTGTGGTTTATAACGTCACATATCTGAACTCAACCTTAAAGGGAGAGAATGAAAAATAGATGGTCAAAGAGACTCATTTCCTTTCTCTAGAACAAATACTGTGTTATGTAACTAATTGCAATGGTTCATAGATACTGCATTTCACTAAAAGCCAACTTGTATCTAGTTTATACACTGGTTAGGGTGTGCATTTAAGCTTTGAGCTTCAAATGTAATTTTTCCCCTTTGAGACTCTGAGGCTGCCCTCTGTTCTCTAAGCACTTGCAGCTTGCGGATTTTTTAAAAAAAGTATTCTCACAATCCAGTCTCTTTTGCTGAAGAAATTTGAAATCAGACAAGCGGCTACAAATTCAAGTAGCTGACTTTCAGTCTGCTCTCTTACAATGAATGTTCCAGGCCACATCGTAATCTGTTTCACGCAGCTTTGTGCTGCAGTATTTCATCTTTTAATTGTCAAGTTAATGCTGGTAATTTCATTTCGTGGGAGTGGGTACTCCTTGATGCTCTGTTTTCTTCCTGTTCATTGTCCTGGTACTAATGGAACCGTTGAATGTTTATTAAATGTCTGATGAAGTGTGTTGGAGTGAATGTGAGCTTATGTTCCTTTAACAAGCTCATCATCTGTATATACGATTTCTGCTTTTTATAGTTTGACTTTCACTTTATGATATGCATCCATTTATGTATATATATGTTTTATATGTATCTGACGTATACTACAGTCTGACCTTTCTTAGCTTTCTCCATATCCCTATTCTAGTCAACTTCTTTTCATGATCAATTAGATTACTTTATCTATGTTACAGTAAAGAGAAGAATAAAAATGTCTAAAGATTAGAAAAGCCATGAAAATATAAACTGTGCCCAATGCATATAACCTGACATTCCCTTAGTTGCTCCTTATGTGTGGAACAAACCATGGCTTAGAAAAGGTACTTAAAGATAATAAAGAGCACAGAACAGTATTTGAAAAATTGCACACCAAATGCTCGTTATAATTGACCCTTGAACAGCCTTTGAGGATTAGAGGTTCCAACCCCTCTGCATTTGAAAATGCATGTATAACTTTTGACTTCCCCAAACCCAAACTATTAATAACCTGCTGTCGACTGGGAGCCTTCCTGATGACGTAAATACGTATTCTGTATGTTATGTGTATTATATACTCTATGCTTACAAGAAAGTAAGGTAGTGAAAAGAGAATGTTAAGAAAATCATAAAGAAGAGAAAATACATTTGCATGTACTGTATGTGTTGAAAAAAAATCCACATGTAAGTGGACTTGTGCAGCTAAAACCTGTGTTCTTCAAGGGTCGACCGTATATTGATTATATATGAGGAATAGAAGTGAAGACAGAGGATAGGAAAATTCTTTATTTCTTTTATTTCCAATATTTATAAGCTAATTCTGGAATGTAAAAGGGCATTATGATGTTATGGGTTAATATTTCCAGAAGTATGAATTCTAAGAATTTTGTATAGATCAGCAATGTACCACCTCCACATATTAGATCACAGTAGTCAGAATACATGCAGAATCAATTGTTGGAATAAAAGAAAATTTGTAAATAAGAATTATTATAAATATATGACATTTATTGAAATGAATATATGAAATATATGAAAATTATATGCTACAAACTTGTAGGTGCTGTACATTTATCCCATTTAATCCTCAAAGCAATCCTATGAAATAGAGATAATTATATCCTCTTTCACAAATGAAGAGATCGTTGCTGAGGGAAGTTTATAACCTAAGTTTGAGTACTTGACAAGTACTGGTTCAGACTTTGAACTCCTTGGGTGTTAGACTCCAGAACACACACTCCTAAGTATTACTCTGGTCTGTGGTTGTGCTTGGTTGGCCAGAAATCTCTTCCTTGTCTTCAGTAGTGGTGGTTGAAAATTTCTGTACGATGATTTCATTTTCATGCCTTGATTTTTTGAGTATAACTAAATTTTGCCTCCACTGAAGATTTTTGAGTGTGTAAAGTTCATATCTAGGTACCTGTTCTTTTTTTTTTTTTTAAGATTTTATTTATTTGAGAGAGAGAGAGAGTGAGAGAGAGAATGCACGAGAGGGGGTAGGGTCGGAGGAACAAGCAGACTCCCGGCTGAGCAGGGAGCCCCGTGCGGGACTCGATCCTGGTACTCCAGGATCATGACCTGAGCTGAAGGCAGTTGCTTAACCAGCTGAGCCACCCAGGCGCCCCAAGGTACCTGTTCTTACTCTAGAAGAGCACACATATAGGAAACTAGGTTGAATTTGTAATTACACTAACAGCTATCTTGGAAATTGGTTATTAAAATAAATTCCTAATATTTTCCCCCTAAAAGTAGAGTTCATAGCGGACATTAATATTTGAGAATAGTCTTCTATTTAGATAGATTCTGGCCAGTGTGTTTTTAATTCAGTGTTGTATGCTGTCCAATCCTAAAAGGATCTCAAATGACCATTAATAATTTACATTTGGTAATCTGCTACAGTGTGAAGACAGTGGAATACATTTTTGCTCGGGAAGCACTTGGGAAAATCAGTCAACTCTATGCAACTCAGTAAATACTACTTTTTAATTCAATATGAGAGACTTCCTGGAATGTGGAAATCCCTACAAAAAGAACAAAAGGAATGAGAGGGAACTCGAAAAATTAAGATAATTACAGTTTTGAGGCTACATTCGACTCCCACTAAAATATACTTTTTGGCATTTTTCTGGGCTAGATTCTAATGGTTCCTTTATTCATTTTCAGTTTATAGCATAATACTTAGGAGTTATGATTGGAGGTGAAATACTAATTGGATGAATTTACCTTTAAAAATGCTTTGAGGTATAAATTTAAGTGTTTGTAAACTAAATTGAAGTTGAAATGGGTGGGTAAAATAGGACTCAGATGAGATACTTGCATGAACTGCAGTGTGGATTGCTTGTTTACTCAGACTAGAGAGCATGGGAGTTTTACACAGCCTACCTATGTAGTTACATGCAGTAACAATTTAAATAATAAAGCTTTGGAGTCTGTGAGTCCTTGAAAAAGCAAAAGGAAAGATAAAGTAATTACTGTGACTTATACATGAAATGGTTAACAGAAGGCTTGCGACCATGTCTTTCTGTGATAGTACTTCACGTTTTGGGAAAAACCGTCAATTATAGCAATCACTGCAAGTGGCCATTATGGTAGTATGTTTTCAGTGATATGTTTCATCCAGCTGTGTCGAAGCAGGGCGGGAATAATCAAAGGCTCATATTAAAGGGAAACATCTTAAGCATCACATTAAGTACTTAATTAATTAATGCAACAATTCTGAGTGATGATTAAATGGATGTCTGAATCAAGTGTGTATTGTTAATAATTAAAGTAGCCATATTCTCCATCCTGACCATTCATGATTTAAAAGTCAGTTTATAGTTCTCCAGAGCAGTTGCTGAGGCAGTGAATCTAGTCTGGGTCTTTTTGTTTTCACTGGGCATTTGCTTTTTTAAGGGAATGCTTCCTGATGTAATATATGGAGAAAGTAATAGATGATTGCAGGATTAATGGCTAGAAATAATTAAAATGACACTACTAAGCTCTGTCCTTTCATGAACAGAACTCCAATTAAGCCACATCTCCTTTCCATTATCACCCTACTGCCAATTAAAATCTGATGTATTTTGTCAGTTTTATACAGACAAAGCTTTTAGTCTTTCATACACTGAAGAATTTACATTCTGGGAGGATCATAAAGGGCTCTGTCATTTAAATTTTATATGCCTATAAAAGATTCCTCCCACTCCCCAAACTTCTCTGTTACTGATATCAAAAAATGTCTTTTATTGTCACAGCACTGTGATGCTTGTTAACGTTTAACATTTACATTTCTTCAGAATGCAATTGTGTAAGAAAAATAAATCCAGAGTAGTTAAACAAAAAGTACATAGTATACTAATAGGAATTCTAATTTATATATCCTTTTTAGGCATCACAGTTTTGTGTGAGTCAAGTGTGAGAAGGCAACGGTGACTGAGAAGGATAAATATTATTAGGGGCTGATATATGTGTTTAATAGTTATCTACAATAATGGTAGGATAGTTTTTAGGGGACTATGGATAGTAGAAAAAAATATGAAGAGAGAGAGCTCTTTTAGAATTGTACATAGGTTTGACCTACCTAATTGCAGATAATTGGTGGTAGAGAGGCACTGCGGCATATTGGAAAGACGTATGTTCTGGAATTTAGCAGTCCTGAATTTGAATCTCCAGCTCTGTTTCTTATCAAATTAGAGGCATTCTTCAGGTTATATATTCTCTCCGAGCATTGGTTTCCTCATTTTTGGTATGAAGGCGATAATATGCAGTCAGAGGCTTTTGTGAAAAAAAGAGACAATTCTTGGAAAGCACCAAGCCCAGCAAGGAACAGATATCAGGTATTTGGTAACTGGTAATTGTTGTGGGGTTATGGTCAGCATTCTGTAGTTTTGTTAGCTGAGTAATTTCCAGTCCCAGTTGTACCTTGTTGCTTCTCGCCCTTATTCCTAGAAGAAGCAGTGTATGGGCTCTCAGAGAAACAGTTCTACTGATATTTATATCAAGATCTTAAGCTAATTACCAGGAAATCAATTGGAAGAATACTACACTTGATCTTAGCCAAAAGGTCAAGAAGTGATCAATTGCTTGGAAGAATAAAGCATTAAATAACCACAGATAAACAAATATTCATATCTCTATTCTCTTTGTCCATTGATCTCTTTCTCTCCCCAATTTAATGATGTAGATAATAAAAAATTCACTATGGAAGACAAGAGAGAATACACTGAATCTCTTCTTCATTCAACTTTGAAGAGAATTGTAGCTGAAGTGAAATCTATGAGTATATTGCCTTTAATATTTGAAAATGAACTATTTAATCCTTGTGTTAATAATACAGATACAAACGTTTGAAACTACTCAT
The DNA here is from genome assembly GCF_009762305.2 of Zalophus californianus. NCBI lineage: Eukaryota > Metazoa > Chordata > Mammalia > Carnivora > Otariidae > Zalophus > Zalophus californianus. Next base: position 15,005,064 of record NC_045599.1, read on the forward strand.
GGGTTGGTGGTCTCTTTGTGGTTGTTTTACAAATGAAACCTTTTGTACTTGAAAGTTGATTGCAGAATATTCTCACATTTTTGGCATACCAGAGAATGTTGGATATTAGTAAGCTCTTTGGTAAATATTGTAAATGATCCTGTTGCCACAGAATAGTCATTCATCTATTCCAGTTAGCAGACAAATGAGTCTCTTATTTAAAGAGAAACTCTCTGTTGAGCCCACATTTTTTCCAGTCATGCTCCATATCTCAATGGCTGTTTATAGAAAAATTTCTTGGAAAAGTTGATCAACACTCAGTGACCCCACTTCCTCTCTTGTTCTTTCCTAAATCCTGTATAATCATGTTTTGACCCTATGTTTCCTTCAAAATATCTCTTGTAGTATCAGCGGTGACCTTCATGTTGCCAAATTAAGTGATTAGTTCTTAGTGTTACCCTTCTCGACCTGTCAGCTTCATTTGAATCACCTGTCAGTGATTGCTCTCTCCTACTTAGAAGAACACTTTCTTTATTAGCTTTCAGGATACCAGTTTCTGTTTATGTTTATTTCACCACTCCTGTCTTTTCTGTTTCTTTTGCTAGTTTCTCTCCATCTTCCCAAATGAGGGATTGGTCCCAGGACTTCATCTGTTTTCTATTTCTTCTCCTGCCCTAGGTATCTTATCTAGGATGTCAGTGACTCACCAATGAATACCTATATCCTGAATTTTGCCCCCCTTTCCCCGAACTTCAGATTTGTTTATACACCTGCTTAATTGATGTCATCCCTCGAAGAACTATTGAGTACACTAGTTTACCTTCTATACCTTTCATGCTTTCTCCTTCTTTTGTACCATTCCCCATTTTAGTAATAGGAATCCCGTTCATCTAGTTACTTAGATAAAACAAAACAAAACAAAACTTGGGAGACAACCTTAATTTTCATCCTTCACATCCTGTTCTTATAGATTCCCTTCAAAATATATCCAAAATCTGATACTCCTTGCTCTTTGGAGTCAAGTCTAAACCACCATCAGCCGTATCCTGTGTTCAACAACCTAGCAGGTCTCCTTGCTTCTACAGCTGCCCCTGTGCTCTAGTCTTTTTTTTTTTTTTTAAGATTTTATTTATTTATTCATGAGAGACAGAGAGAGAGAGAGAGAGAGAGAGAGGCAGAGGGAGAAGCAGGCTCCCAAGGAGCAGGGAGTCCGATGCGGTACTCGATCCTAGGACCCCGGGATCATGACCTGAGCCGAAGGCAGACGCTTAACCATCTGAGCCACCCAGGCGCCCTCCTGTGCTCTAGTCTTACCACGCATGTTAGGGTAGGTGCCCTGTGTGTGCTTTCCTCAGAGCTTCCTTTGGATTTCCATCTCATGTAGGAAAGTATCTAAAGGCCTTACAATGTTTCCAAACCTAGAATAATCTGCCCTCCCACCATTTTCTCACTGACCTCATCTTTCCTCCGTTCCTTAGACTCTGCTCCAGCCTTACTAGCTTTCTTGCTGTTGCTTAAATAAGGCAAGTCACCAAGCACTTCACCATCTGAGGACCATACCATATGCTCTTCCCATTGTGTGCAGCTCCCTTTCCTCAAAATTCACTTTGCTCGTGCCCTCATTTCTTTTAAGTTCAAATATCATCTTCTCTTTGAACCTTCCCCGACATCACATCAGAAAACATCAAATCTCAATTTGACACATCCTGTTCTCCTTATTCTAACTTCTTTTTTCTCCAAGGCACTTATTACTATGTAATATATTAAATATATTGCCATTAATATATATTAATTATTTCTAAATTTTCTGCCTACTCCATTATGATATAAGTTCTTGGAGAGCTTGGACCTTGTCCGTATTACTGAATCTCAGTGCCTAGAACAGAACCTTTAGTAGGAACTCAGCAGACATTTCTTGAGAGAATAAATGAAATATAGATTACTGTTTTCATTTGTAAGAAAGGACCTAATTCAAATTTAGGGAATCTGGAGAGATTTTTTTTAAAAAGAAGTGACTTTAGCCCAGACCTAAAAGATGTGTAGGAGTTAACCAGATGACGAAGAAGAAAAAGAGTGCTCCAGATGGAGGAAATGAGTGTGCTAGAAAGAATGGTGTACTTGAGGAATTAAGGCAGTTTATTCTAACTGGAGAGTCATTTGTATTTGGGGCAGGGAGTGGGAGTGGGAGAATGGCAGTGGATATGGTTGAAGACAATAAGTACAGAGCAGCTCACTAGGAAGGCTTTATGCGCCATGCTAATATCTTGGGGGTTTTATCTGAGGGAAATGGCTGCCCCTAGGGCTTTAAGGAGAGAAATGACATGCATTTGAGAAAGATCACACTGGCTGCCACATATAAAATTGATATGGGAGAGAGAAATGGGGGAGGGAAGACGAGCCAGGAAGCCGGTTTAGAAATCTAGGTGAGAAATCATGGCTCCTGACATGGGAAGTGGCAGTGGGGTTAAAGGGCTGTGGGTGGAGTCTGAGACATTTATGAGCTTACAATGATTGGATATGAGGATGAAGAAGATGGAGGAATCAGGAATGTTTTATAATATCTAAAAGTATATTTATACTTAAACAGATAGGATGATAGAATTCCCAACCTTTCTTTGCATATCTGAATTTCCAGTAAATTCCTGAGATAGCTGTAAAATGTATTTTTGCAGTATCCTATGCATATTTTCCTTGTAAAGGAGTTATAAAATTGTGGAGCAATATTTGCTTACAGAGAATGGTTGAATTATGATTTGTTTGGAATAAAACCCACCCCAGTTTACTGAGCACTTAATTTGTGCCAAGCGTCGTGCTATTAGACTGCAAAAAAAGTATAAGAAATTAATAGTTTTTCTTAATTTAAATGATAAAAATAGTTGTCTATTTGATCATTTGTATCTTACATATTTCAGTATTGCAGAATATAAAGTGGACCTACAAAGTCTATTCATCTTCCTGGCTCAGCAGTGTTTCTGCAATTTGAAAAAAACACAACAATGTGACTTTCATAATGGCAGGTACCATTTCTTTAGCCCTATGTATCAAGCATTGTGTAAAGTATTTCACATGCATGTTATTTCATTCAGTCTTTATTACAATCAGATGAGGGTAGGTACTAATATTATTCCTGTTTTGTATGGAAATAAAAAAAACTGAGACTCTGAGAGGGTAAGTAACTTGCCTTATATCACACAGTAAGTAAATGATACAGCCAAGCTAGAATTTCCAGCGTCCTATGACTCAGATCCTGCTCTCCCATTGAACCTGTGACTGTCTTGATTTATCTTATTAAAAGAAGCTTGGCAACAGTGTGGATTTACCAACAGCTCTTAAGAAAAGTTTAGAACTTTGCACTCATCCATCAGTTCTTGTAATAAGTGCCCTCTTAATGTTTCTAATTATAATTCATCTCACAATAATACTCAGTAATGTATTTTATTGAGTTTTGTGTCCTTCACAGATTTATATGTTCCTTTTAAGTTCTTCAATTGCTGCTGCAAAGCTAAGCAATACTCATTTCATTTCTTTAATCTGACAAATGTGTAATGTGAAAATCAGCAATAGCGTGGAGACCCTTAACTTGCAGTGTTCCCTGTGTTAATTTTTTTTAAGTTTCCAACACTTACATTTTCATTGTATTTAATATGCATCATAAAAGTGTCTTTGGCAAGTTCATAACATATGCTCTTTGATTGCAGTTAGAGCCTTCGGAATTGCTGTTAGGCATAGTGGAAATAATTAGCAGTTTAGGTTTATGCTGATTTTAGAACAAATAACTGCATTCGGTTAGTTTCTCAAATAACTTAATTACTCTTAATCAGTGTAGTAATACAATCCTCTATAGCAGTGTAGTTGGGGGGTAACAACTGTCCACTCAGCACATATTTCCCTTCCTCTGGCAAAGAATAAATTAATGTCTTTTACAGCCCAAAGCAGATAAAGATAGGCTTTTGATGTGTCTATATTTTTAAAAAAGAAGTATTTAGTAATTTTACAGAAAACACTAAAGGAAATTGCTGAACTCTTTAGTGACAAATAGCCTATGTAATAAAATTAACTTGAGATCTTTCTCTTCCTTCCTTCCTTTCTTGAAAATATTTCTTTTGAAAAGTGAAGCAGTTAATAAACTTAAGCAAAGGGAAACTGGAGGCATCTCTCCCAAACAATCAAATTAACAAGAAAGAGAAAGAAGCAACAACTCGTCAATCTGTTGTGTTTGGAGTGAGAGAAGGTGACCTGTGTAGCAATGCTTGGTGATGGGCGAAGTGTGGAGGTTCTCAGTAATGAAGCCATGGGAGCGATATGGAGGTGAGCACTGAGCAGGGCTTTGTGAGTTCATGTCTCCTATCTCTACTACCTGCAGATGGGTTCACGTTTTGGGATACAGATGTATAAACAAATCTTTCTCTTTACCTGACAGAAATGATGTCTGCTAACAGTAATGTAGGCAAACTGCACATATATTCTTTGCATATTATTTTTTTTAAAGATTTTATTTATTTATTTGACACAGAGAGAGAGAGAGCATAAGCAGGGAGAATGGCAGGAAGAGGGAGAGGGAGAAGCAGATTCCCCGCTGAGCAGGGAGCCCAATGTAGGACTCCATCCCAAAACCCCCGGATCGTGACCTGAACTGAAGGCAGACGCTTAACCAACTGAGGCACCCAGGCGCCCCTTTGCATATTATTTTTGATATTTCATAAAAGCTTCATCGGAAGTTAGATATCTATCAGTAACATTAGTAGCAAATGCTATGCAAATAGCAAATGCTATTTTTATGCCTAAAAAAATGAGTTAATATCATTACTGTATTGGAAAACTTCTCTAAGATAAACTAACTTTATACCTTTAAACTTGCCTGCGTATTTGGCTCAACACAGAAATCTAGGCCGAAAAGTACTCTTTAAATTTTTATTTTTAGCCTTCTACTGTTTTTTTTTACAACTTTATTGAGATATAATTGATGTTCAGTGAACTGCACATTTTAAAATTCTGTAATTTGATGGTTTGACATATGTATATATGACACCATCGTGACAAGATAATGAACCTACCTATAAACCTCGAAATTTTCCTGGGGTCCATTTGTACTCTGTTCTTTGTTTCATGCCTGTATTCAGGCAACCACATATTTCCTTTATGTGGCTATAAATTAGTTTTCACTTTCTAGAATTTTAAAAACATGGAATCACACAGTGTATGCTCCTTTTGTTTGGTTCCTTTCACTAAGTGTTATTATCTGGGATTAATATGTTTTGTATCAATAGTTCAGTTTTGTTGATGAGTCGTGTTTCATTGTACACGTATATACTACCATATATTTATCCCCTTCTGCTGATGACCACTTGATTTGTTGCCAGTTTTTGGCCATTCCAGTAAAGCTGGTGTAAACATTCACATGTTTGTGTGGATCTCTGCTTTTGTGTCTCTTCACTAAATCCTGAGGTGTGTGGAATGGCTGGGCAACTATTTAACTTATTAAGGAACTTAAAAAGACTTCCCAAAGTAGTTGGCTTAATCAGTTGGGGCAGCTATAACAAAGTACTATAGTACTTCTAAACAGACATTTATGTGTCACAGTTCCAGAGGCTAGAAGTCCAAGATCAAGATGCCAGTATGGCTGGGTTCTGGTGACTACGCTCATCTGGGTTGCAGAATGCTTATTTCTCCTTGTATCCTCATATGGTGGAAAGAGTAGGAGAGAGCTGTCCTGGGTCCCTTTCAGAAGGGCACTAATTCCACCCATGAGGGCACTGCTCTCATGACCTAATCATCTCCCCAAAGCCCCACCTCCTAATACCAATACATTGGGGGTTAGGATTTTACCCTGTGAATTTTGGAGGAAAACATTCAGTCCATGACAGTAGTTGTGTACAATTCCCACTGGTAGTATAGGAAAGTTCTAATTGTTGCACATCTTCGTGAGCACTTGTTACAGTCATTCTTTCTAATTTTAGCTTTTCTTGTGTCTGTAATGGTAACTCATTAGATAACCAGTTGATCCAATACCATTTGTTGAAAAAACTTTTATGTCCCCAATGAATTGCATTGACACATTTATTTCACATCATTTGAACATATATTTGTGGAGCTGTTTGTGAACCTTCTGTTTTATTCTATTAATGATGCATTTATCTCTTTGGCAGTACCCCAATAGATTGATTACTGTTGTTTTATAGTTAGTCATGATATCAGGGAGGGTAAGTCCTTGCACTTTGTTCTTCCATCTTAAAATATCTTTGGTTATTCTAGATCCCTTACATTTTTAAAAGAATTTTAAAACAACTTATTTTCTATACACACAAAAATACTGCTACTGCTGAAATTTTGATTTCCATTGTACTGAATCTGTAGATCAACTTGGTAAAGATGGCCTCTTAAGCAGTATTGAGTCTTATGACACAGAAGCATGATATAGCATTACATTTATTTAGATTATTTTTGCTCAACAATATTTTTTATTTTTTAGTGTATACATCTTGCTATCTTCTGTTTGATTTGATCATAAATACTTTAGTGGTTTTTGTTACTGTGTGTGGAATTGATTTTTAAATTTCATTTCTCAATTTTTTTTGTCTTAACGTACAAGATCCAATTGGTTTTTAATATATTAAACTTGTATTCCATGACCTTGCTAAATTCACTTAATTACTTTTAGTAGTTGTTTTGTGGATTCTGTTAATTTCCTCATAATCATATCATCTCTAAGCAGAGACACTTTTATTTTTTCTTTTCATTATCTATATACTTTTAATTTCACTTTTTAATTACTTTGGTTCTAACCTCCAGTACAGTGTTGAATAGAAGTGGTAATAATTCATGTCCTTGCCTAATTCCCAATCTTAAGGTGAAAGTAACCAGATTTTCACCATTAAGTCTGACACTAGTGTAGGATTTTTTTTTAAATGCTTTTCATCAGTTTGAGGAAGTTACATACTATTATTGATGCATCTTGCATTTTGTCAAATGCTTTTTCTGCATGGATTGAAATAGGAGTATTTTTTTCTTACTATATCAGCTGTTAAATTACATGGATTGGTATTTGAATATTAAACCAAGATTGTAGCATAAAGCCTACTTGGTTATAGTATATTATCCTTTAAAAAAATAATTTGGATTCTAGTTACTAACATTTTGTATGGAATTTTTACATCTATATGAATCAGAAAAATTGGTTTGTAGTGTTTTTTTTTCTGCTTTTTATTGGGTTTTGATATCAGGTTAATCCTACACTCATAAATGAGTTGGGAAATATTTCCTTTTCTATAATGTGTGTGTGTGTGTGTGTGTGTGTGTGTGTGTGTGTGTGTGTGTGCAGAATTGGTATTATTTCTTCTTTAAATGTTTGGTAGAATTCACCAGGAGAGTGATCTGGGTCCGGAGATTTTCCTTGTTGGCAGATTTTAACTATAAATCAATATCTTTAATAGATACTGGGCTATTGAGATTTTCTATTTTTTTGTCTTGAGTGAGCTTTGGTAATTTGTGTTTTACAAAGAATTTATCAATTTCACCTAAACAAATTTATTTAGAGAGAGTTGTTCATAATATTCCTTTATTTAATGTGATCTTTAATATAATGAGGTTTAAATCAATCACCTTGTTACTTGTTATTTGTTTTTTAATTTTCCTGTCTTTTCTCCCCCACTGGCCAACCTTTTCTTCTTTTCTGCCTTTTTTTTTGACTGATGATTTTTATGATTCTGTTTTATCTCCTTTGTTGTCTTAATAGATACAACACTTACTGTATCATTGCAAAGTTACTTTATAGTTTGTAGCACACATCTAAAACTTATCATTGTCTACCTCCAGGTAATAGTTATGTCACTTCACATATGCTGTAAGAATGTTACAATAGTATTTTTCTGTTTTTCTCTTTTGGCAGTTATGCATTTGTTGTCATACATTTCACTAATATATCAATGCTGTAAAGCCCTCACTGCATTCTTTTTTTTTTATTATGTTATGTTAATCACCATACATTACATCATTAGTTTTTGATGTAGTGTTCCATGATTCATTGTTTGCGTATAACACCCAGGGCTCCATGCAGAACGTGCCCTCTTTAATACCCATCACCAGGCTAACCCACCCCACTCCCCTCCCTTCTAGAACCCTCAGTTTGTTTCTCAGAGTCCATAGTCTCTCATGGTTTGTCTCCCCTTCTGATTTCTCCCCCTTCATTCTTCCCTTCCTGCTATCTTCTTCTTTTTTTTTTAACATATAATGTATTATTTGTTTCAGAGGTACAAGTCTGTTATTCAACAGTGTTAGACAATTCACAGTGCTCACCATAGCACATACCCTCCCCAATGTCCATCACTCAGCCACCCCATCCCTCCCACCCCCCACCACTCCAGCAACCCTCAGTTTGTTTCCTGAGATTAAAAATTCCTCATATCAGTGAGAACATATGATACATGTCTTTCTCTGATTGACTTATTTCACTCAGTATAATACTCTCCAGTTCCATCCACGTCATTGCAACTGGCAAGATTTCTTTTTTTTTTTGATGGCTGCACAATATTCTATTTTATATATATACGACTTCTTCTTTATTCATTCATCTGTGGATGGACATCTTGGCTCTTTCCACAGTTTGGCTATTGTGGACATTGCTGCTGTAAACATCGGGGTGCACGTACCCCTTCGGATCCCTACATTTGTATCTTTGGGGTAAATACCCAGTAGTGCAATTGCTGGGTCATATGGTAGCTCTATTTTCAACTTTTTGAGGAAACTCTATACTGTTTTCCAGAGGGGCTGCACCAGCTTGCAGTCCCACCAACAGTGTAGGAGGGTTCCCCTTTCTCCGCATCCCTGCCAACATCTGTCGTTTCCTGACTTGTTCATTTAAGCCATTCTGACGGGTGTGAGGTGGTATCTCATGGAGGTTTTGATTTGGATTTCCCTGATGCCGAGCGATGTTGAGCACTTTTTCATGTGTCTGTTGGCCATTTGGATGTCTTCTTTGGAAAAATGTCTGTTCATGTCTTCTGCCCATTTCTTGATTGGATCATTTGTTCTTTGGGTGTTGAGTTTAAGAAGTTCTTTATAGATTTTGGATACTAGCCCTTTATCTGATATGTCATTTGCAAATATCTTCTCCCATTCTGTCAGTTGTCTTTTGGTTTTGTTGACTGTTTCTTTTGCTGTGCAAAAGCTTTTTATCTTGATGAAGTCCCAATAGTTCATTTTTGCCCTTGCTTCCCTTGCCTTTGGCGATGTTTCTAGGAAGAAGTTGCTGCAGCTGAGTTCGAAGAGGTTGCTGCCTGTGTTCTCCTTTAGGATGTTGATGAACTCCTGTCTCACACTGAGGTCTTTCAACCATTTTGAGTCTATTTTTGTGTGTGGTGTAAGGAAATGGTCCAGTTTCATTCTTCTTCATGTGGCTGTCCAATTTTCCCAACACCAATTTGTCGAAGAGTCTGTCTTTTTTCCATTGGACATTCTTTCCTGCTTTGTCGAAGATGAGTTGACCATAAAGTTAAGGGTCCATTTCTGGGCTCTCTATTCTGTTCCATTGATTTATGTGTCTGTTTTTGTGCCAGTACCATACTGTCTTGATGATAACAGCTTTGTAATAGAGCTTGAAGTCCGGAATTGTGCTGCCACTAGCTTTGCTTTTCTTTTTCAACATTCCTTTGGCTATTCAGGGTCTTTCCTGGTTCCATAAAATTTTAGGATTATTTGTTCCATTTCTTTGAAAAAAGTGGATGGTATTTTGATAGGGAATGCATTGAATGTGTAGATTGCTCTAGGTAGCATTGACATCTTCACAATATTTGTTCTTCCAATCCATGAGCATGGAACGTCTTTCCATTTCTTTGTGTCTTCCTCAATTTCTTTCATGAGTATTTTATAGTTTTCTGAGTACAGATTCTTTGCCTCTTTGGTTAGAGTTATTCCTAGGTATCTTATGGTTTTGGGTGCAATTGTAAATGGGATCAACGTCTTAATTTCTCTTTCTTCTGTCTTGTTGTTGGTGTATAGGAATGCCACTGATTTCTGTGCATTGATTTTATATCCTGCCACTTGACTGAATTCCTGTATGAGTTCTAGCAGTTTTGGGGTAGAGTCTTTGGGTTGTCCACATAAAGTATCATATCATCTATAAAGAGTGAGTTTGACTTCTTCTTTGCCGATTCAGATGCCTTTTATTTCCTTTTGTTGTCTGATCTCTGTGGCTTGGACTTCTAATACTGTGTTGAGTAGTAGTGGTGATAGTGGACATCCCTGCCGCCTTCCTGACCTTAGGGGAAAAGCTCTCAGCTTTTCCTCATTGAGAATGATATTTGCTGTAGGTTTTTCATAGATGGCTTTTATGATATTGAGGTAGGTACCCTCTATCCCTATACTCTGAAGAGTTTTGATCAAGAAAGGATGCTGTACTTTGTCAAATGCTTTTTCTGCATCTATGGAGAGGATCATATGATTCTTGTTCTTTCTTTTGTTAATGTATTGTATCACGTTGATTGATTTGCGGATGTTGAACCAACCTTGCAGCCCAGGGATAAATCCCACTTGGTCATGGTGAATAATCCTTTTAATGTACTGTTGGATCCTATTGGCTAGTATTTTGGTGAGAAGTTTTGCATCCATGTTCATCAAGGATAGTGGTCTGTAATTCTCCTTTTTGATGGGGTCTTCGTCTGGTTTGGGGATCAAGGTAATGGTGTCCTCATAAAATGAGTTTGGAAGTTTTCCTTCCATTTCTATTTTTTGGAACAGTTTCAGGAGAATAGGTATTAATTCTTCTTGAAATGTTTGGTAGAATTCCCCTGGGAAGCCATCTGGCCCTGGGCTTTTGTTTGTTGGGAGATTTTGGATGACTGCTTCAATTTCCTTAGTGGTTATAGGTCTGTTGAAGTTTTCTATTTCCTCTTGGTTCAGTTTTGGTAGTTTATACATCTCTAGGAATGCATCCATTTCTTCCAGTTTATCTAATTTGCTGGCATAGAGTTGCTCATAATATGTTCTTATAATTGTTTCTATTTCTTTAGTGTTGGTTGTGATCTCTCCTCTTTCATTCATGATTTTATTTATTTGGGTCTTTCTCTTTTCTTTTTGATACGTCTGGCCAGGGGTTTATCAATCTTGTTCATTCTTTCAAAGAATCAGCTCCTAGTTTCATTGATCTGTTCTACTGTTCTTTTGGTTTCTATTTCATTGATTTCTGCTCTGACTTTATTATTTCTCTTCTTTTGCTGGGTTTAGGCTTTCTTTGCTGTTCTTTCTCTAGCTCCTTTAGGTGTAGGGTTAGGTTGTGTATTTGAGACCTTTCTTGTTTCTTGAGAAAGGCTTGTATTGCTATATACTTTCCTCTTAGGACTGCCTTTGCTGCATCCCAAAGATTTTAAATAATTGTGGTTTCATTTTCATTGTTTCCATGAATTTTTTAAATTCTTCTTTAATTTCCTGGTTGAGCCATTCATTCTTTAGTAGGATGCTCTTTAGCCTCCATGTATTTGAGTTCTTTCTGACTTTCCTGTTGTGATTGAGTTCTAGTTTCAAAGCATTGTGGTCCAAAAATATGCAGGAAATGATCCCAGTGTTTTGGTACTGGTTGAGACCTGATTTGTGACCTAGGATGTGATCTATTCTGGAGAATGTTCCATGGGCACTAGAGAAGAATGTGTATTCCGTCGCTTTGGGATGGAATGTTCTGAATATATCTGTGAAGTACATTTGGTCCAGTGTTTCATTTAATGTCTTTATTTCCTTGTTGATCTTTTGCTTAGATGGTGTGTCCATTTCAGTCAGGGGGGTGTTAAAGTCCCCCACTATTATTGTATTGTTTTCATTGTGTTTCTTTGCTTTTGTTATTAATTGGCTTATATAATTGGCTGCTCTCATATTAGGGGCATAGATATTTGCAATTATTAGATTTTCTTGTTGGATAGACCCTCTAAGTAGGATATAGTGTCCTTCTTCATCTCTTATTACAGTCTTTGCTTTAAAATCTAATTTGTCTGATATAAGGATTGCCACCCCAGCTTTCTTTTGGTGTCCATTAGCCTGGTAAATGGTTTTCCACCCCCTCACTTTCAATCTGGGGGTGTCTTTGGGGCTAAAATGAGTCTCTTGCAGACAGCATATCTATGGGTCTTGTTTTTTTTTATCCAGTCTGATAGCCTGTGTCTTTTGATTGGGGCATTGAGCCCATTTACATTCAGGGTAACTATTGAAAGATAGGAATTTAGTGCCATTGTATTGCCTGTAACGTGACTTTTACTGTATATTGTCTGTGTTCTTTTTGGTCTATGTTGCTTTTAGGCTCTCTCTTTGCTTAGAGGACCTCTTTCAATATTTCTTGTAGGGCTGGTTTCGTGTTTGCAAATTCCTTTAGTTTTTGTTTGTCCTAGAAGAAGCTTTTTATCTCTCCTTCTATTTTCAATGACAGACTAGCTGGATATAGTATTCTTGGCTGCATATTTTTCTCAGTTAGTACTCTGAATATATCACGGCAGTCCTTTCTGGTTGCCAGGTCTCTGTGGATAGGTTTGTTGCCAATCTAATGTTTCTACCATTTTAGGTTACATATCTCTTCTCCTGAGCTGCTTTCAGGATTTTCTCTTTGTCTCTGAGACTCGTAAGTTTTACTATTAGATGTCAGGGTGTTGACCTATTTTTATTGATTTTGAGAGGGGTTCTCTGTGCCTCCTGTATTTTGATGCCTGTTTCCCTCCCCAAATTAGGGAAGTTCTCTGCTATTATTTGCTCCAGTATACCTTCTGCCCCACTCTCTCTCTTTCTTCTTCTTCTGGGATCCCAATTATTTTAATATTATTTTGTCTTATGGTATCACTTATCTCTCGAATTCTGCCCTTGTGATCCAGTAGTTGTTTATCTCTCTTTTTCTCAGCTTCTTTATTTTCCATCATTTGGTCTTCTATATCACTAATTCTCTCTTCTGCTTCATTTATCCAGCAGTTAAAGCCTCCATTTTTGATTGCATCTCATTAATAGCCTTTTTGATTTTGAGGGCCCTCACTACATTCTTACTGTTTTTGTTTAAATCATTTTCTTTTAAAAATGTTTAAATAACAGTAGGAAAAATATTATATATGGTCACAAAATTACCACTTCTGGTGTGTTTATGTTCCTTTGTGTAATTACACATTTTCATCCAATAAAATTTCCTGTGCTTAAGGGCTTCATTTCACATTAGTTACAGTGCAAGTCTGTTTCAAATGAATTATTTCAGTTTTTTATGTCTGAATGAAAAGATATTTATTTCATCTCCTTTTTGAGGGATAGTTTGGGCATAGAATTCTAGGTTGACAGTACTAAAATACTTTGAAGTATTTCTTAAAATACTTTAGAGATATTGCACTGTCCCTGATAAGAAATCTGATGTTATTCTTATCTTTGTTCTTCTCTGTGTAATGTGTCTTTTTCTCCTAGTGCTTTTAAGTTTTTCTCCTTATCACTGTTTTTGAGCAATTAGATCATGATGCCTCCTTATGTAGTTTTCTTCATGTTTCTTTTGCTTAGGTTTTATTCAGCTTTACTTGTTTATTTATTGCCAAATTTGGAGATTTTTAAGCCACTATTTCTTTAAATATCTTTTTTGTCCTCTTTCCCCCTTCTTTGAAGACTCTAATTTTGCATATAATATGCCACTTCATATTGTCCCACAGGTCACTGATGCTCTGTTCATTTTTGTTTGTAAGTCTTTTTAAAAATTTTTTCTGGTTCTCATTTGGGATTATTTTTTAATTTTTATTTTTTAATTGAAGTATAGTTGACATACATGTTATAAATGTTTTAGCTCTACAGCATAGTAATTTGATAATTCTGTACATTACATAGTGTTCACCATGATAAGTGCAGTTTACCATCTATCACCATACAATGGTATTACAGTGTTATTGATTGTATTCCCTATGCTGTACTTTTCATCTCATGACTATTTTATAACTGATATGTTGTACCTCTTTATCTCCTTTACCTGTTTCATCCATCCCCCCCATTCACTTCCCTCTGGTATCTACTGTTTTTTACCCTGTATTTATGAATCTTTAAAAATACGGAATCCTTCATGAATTTACTTGTCATTTTTGTGCAGGGGCTCTGCTAATCTTTTCTCTGTTGTTCCAGTTTTAGTATGTGTGCTATCACAGTGAGTACTGAGATTGTTTATGTTGCTCTATCATCTGGTTCACTAATATTTTCTTCTACAGTGTGTAATCTGCCTTAATCCTATCAAGTGCATATCTCCTCTCAGATATCTTAGTTTTATCTCATCTCATTAATCTCATTGTAGTTTTAATCATAAATTCGGTTTGGTCTTTTTTTATACCTTCAAGGTTTTACTTAACATGTTTAGGCTTCTGGCTTTTTGAGCACATGGAATGCAGTTATAATGTCCATTTTGATGTTCTGGTTTGCTAATTCCATCATCTATGTCACACTGAGTCAGTTTTGAGTGTTTTTTTTTTTTTGCTCATTGTGTGTAGTTTTTTTTCTGATTTCTTCTTATGCCTGCTAATTTCTTTTTCTTTTCTTTTTTTTAAATCTTTATCAAAGTCTTTAGAACGCCTTTATTTTCCACTTATATATATGTATATATATATTTAAAGATTTTATTCATTTATTTGTCAGAAAGAGAGAGAGCACAAGCAGGGGGAGTGGCAGGCCGAGGGAGAAGTGGGCTCCGATGTGGGGCTTGATCCCAGGATTCTGGGATCATGACTTGAGCCAAAGGCAGATACTTATTCTGTTGAGCCACCCAGGCATCCCTGTGCCTGTTAATTTTTTTTTTTTAAGATTTTATTTATTTATTTGACAGAGAGAGAGACACAGCGAGAGAGGGAACACAAGCAGGGGGAGTGGGAGAGGGAGAAGCAGGCTCCCCGCTGAGCAGAGAGCCCCACGCAGGGCTCAATCCTAGGACCCTGGATCATGACCTGAGCCGAAGGCAGACGCCTAACCGACTGAGCCACCCAGGTGCCCTGCCTGTTACTTCATTTTGGGCAGATTGGAAGACACAGATGCACTGAAAATATAGGCATCAAGTTGTTTTATAGATTTTGATTATATAGGTTTTCTGTTAGTAGAGCTGACCTTATATATTCTAAGTAGTAAAATAATTCATGATTATAAGTCTAACTAGGAATTGTTCATGAGGAAAGAGATCTATATGAAAAATAGCATGAAAGAGTTAGTTTGTTATTATTGATTATTGCATCTTGTGAGTATCTGTATCTACATATTATATCTTTACCCGTAATTGCTTGCTGTTTTAAATGAGAATTTTGATGTGAACAAAATACTTTGTACATTGAAGCCCATATAACCTTCAACAGTATAGATTTGTTATTTCTTTGTAAAGAAATAGCTGCAAAATTAGCAAACATGTTAGATATGATTTTCCTATGAAAATTAGTGATAATACCTGACTTAATTCAAAACTTTAAGATAGTAACATTGTGCAAGGACAAAGAACTAAGTTGATTTTTCAGTATTTAACAGAAATCTTTTTGGGCTAAAAATTGTAATATATCGTAGGTGTGGTAATAAACAGTATAAACTGTAGGGATTCCTCATGCTCAAGACATGGACATTTTAGCACCTTTGTCAGTGAATTTACTGCTGAATATGGCAGTCTTGATTTATCTGAGTTGTTGTCAGGAGATTGTACCATTGGGGAAATGAACTTGTTCGCATCATCTTAGGGCACATCCTTGCCTCAGCTTACATTGAAGATTGAAGGAAAGACTTGGGCTTTTAGTTTATATTAAAATCCCATCTCAGTAAGTTCAATGTTTCTCTGTAAAAGTGTTCAAAAATAGTTATTAAAAAACATATGAAATATATCAAATCAGTTCATCAGTTGTAACTAATGTACCATCATAGTGAAGGATGTCAGTAGTGGGGAAGGTTGGGGGTGTGGGGAAAGGAGGTACATGGGAACTCTTTGTACTTTCCGCTGCATGTTGCTGTCAATTTAAAAATTCTCTAGTGAATAAATTTTATGAATTCAACAAATGGCACCATTTATAAATTCCTAATAAAACCATCATTGGGAAAATCATTTGACAACAAAGAATTTTGCCCCCTATCCCATGCTTCCATTCACCAGGAAAGAAAGTAATAGCCTGAAGTAAATATGCAAAAGCTGAAAGTTGAAGTATAGAGTCCTCAAAATGTTCCCTAATATCTAAGCTTGAAAAATGAACCGCATTATTCAATTAGATCTTTTTAATTTACAGTATTGGGGTAAAGGAAGACATGTGAATTGAAGTTACTGAACTTCAGTGAAATTTGATGCTGAATTTGAATTTAAGCATTTTATAAATTTTAAGAGATATTACCCTAAATATTAAGACCATTATGCAATGATATATTAAAGTTTAGAAGTATATGTGTTAACAGACATAGTGGATTGTTATGAAACTGAATGAAGTTAAATATTGTGCTATTTAAAGGATGTAAGAAGGAGATGTGTGCCATGCATCACACTGTAAAATACAAGACTGATGTCACCATCTTAGCACAGAAAAATTACAGATTTTGTTTTTCATGTACACAGGCAACAATACCCAATAACCAAAAATAATTGATAAACAATTTTTGCACTTTCCAACATTTAGTTTTTAGATTTAGATTTGACAATACAGTCTAAGGTTGTATATATATTATATATTGTTTTAGGTACTAAAACCATATTTTCAGTGGTGTGCTAGAGTCAGTTTGTACTCTGTTTAGGGCCAATTTTTAAATATTCAAGATTTTTTGAAATTGTAGTAAGCATACTTAAAATGAGATCTACCATCTTAACAGATTTCTAAAGTGCATAAGAGCACAATGCTGTACAGTAGATCTCTAGAACTTATTCATCTTGCATAAATGAAACTTTATACCTATTGACATGTAAGTCTCCATTTCCACCTTCTCCCATCCCCTGGCAACCAGCATTTTACTTTCTATTTCTATGAGTTTGACTTTTCAGATACCTCATATAAGTTGAAGAATGCAGTATTTATCCTTACTGGCTTATTTCACTTAGCATGATGTCTTGACCCAGTTGTTAGCCATTAGGAACTTAAAATAGCCAATGGTAGGAATATTTACACCATGGAAAATGGAAAACACCAGAAGTCAGGTTTTTGTTCATTTGTTTTGTTTTGTTTTCTTTCCAGAGAGCTAGTTTACCAGCACATTTCTAAATACATTACTGAAAATATTTGGTGGTTGATTTTTTTCTTACACCTTGCCAGGGTCGGTCATTTATATTACTCTGTCAGATCACTGTAGGCATTTGGGGTTCTGATCTTTGACTAGGGGAAAAACAAATATTTTACTAGGCAGATCAGAGAGAGCTGGGAGCAGTACTCCCAGCTGATTGAGGACCGCGGAGATTTTCTTCAGTTGTATGGCTTGTTGCCTGGTCTGTTCCAGCCTGGAGATCCACCGGTGCATGTGTGCCACAGAGTCAGGGCAGGCTACCTTTTCAGGAGAATAAGATAGCCCAGGAGAGTATGAAGTTTAAGGTACTATGAACTAGCGGCCATCAAAGAAAGACCCCGACATGTGGAGACTTTGGAACCAATGCCTGAGCAGGTAGATTCAATTTTCTAAGGGGAAAAATATAGTGAAGGCTGAGTTTGCCGAGGAGCAGTATTACTTCATTCTTTGCTAGACACAACTCCAGTGCTTATTTTTGGACACCCATGCATATATCTTTGGGCGCACATGCACCTTTAGGACCTCATCCATTTTATGTGGAATATCTGTTACTCTCCCCAGATGGAGATTGAAGATACGTAGCTTACACCATTCAGAAGAAAAAAATCTTTCATAAAAACTCAAATGAAATGCATCAACTTCCATGGCTGATGCTGAGATAGATCTGTGAAGAGAAGACACCTCTGAGACATTGATTGTAGCGGAAGGTTTAGGGCAGGAGGGTACCAGAATCAGGGGTTTCTGGACTCCACAGGAAGAGGAGGTCATGGTAGCAGAAGTTTGTTCCAGAGATATCATTCTAGAGTAATTAATTATTCTGGTGGGTCGTTTCTATTCTCTTAGAATAAGTGTATAAAAAGAAACAGTGTGGTGGATCACCAAATTATGGTTTACTGTGAAGCCAGAGAAGCTTAAGCTTACATTGGAGATGCCCTAGCAGTGACTCAGATGGTCATATGCTTTTGTAGTTTGAAACAGTAGACTATTTTAACTGCATTTGACAAAACGGTGTCAAAGACCCCTTTGCTTTTATTATATATGCATGGAAAAATATGGAAATATACACATAGGGTTATTTATATTGGATATTTGATACATGTTGGTCAGGCAAAGGAAAGAAGGGAGAGGCCAAAATAAGACTATAAGAAACAGGAAGTTGCCGGGGTGCCTGAGTGGCTCAGTCCTTAAGTGTCTGCCTTCAGCTCAGGTCATGATCCCAGGGTTCTGGGATCGGGCCCAGCATCAGGCTCCCTGCTCCGTGGGAAGCCTGCTTATCCCTCTCCCACACCCCCTGCTTGTGTTCCCTCTCTTGCTGGGTCTGTCAAAAAAAATAAAAAAAGAAAAGAAACAGGAAGTTCTCAGGTTAAAAGAAGGACATGATATATAATTCAGTTCATACAAAAGTATAACAGCATATGCGTAAAAGTGTGTGTACATGTGAAAAAGGGAGAGTTGCTCATAGGGAAGCAGAGATGCTGAACAGATAGCCCTGGAGGATATAAAAGAACTTTTGGCTCCAGTCTCTTTGGGGACAATAATAAGGCCTACCTTATTATTGTTTTCAGATTTCCATTAGATTTCACATATCTTTCTAAGATATTTCTGTTTCTGATAACTTGAGTTGAATCTCTGCCTTGTGACCCAATGTCTACTAGAAAAATATGCAAGATTTACCTCTGTTTTGTTACAGAGAAATCTGATTGCCATGGCTTAAAAAGTTTCATCCCAAGTGTTGCCCAGTATCCCATGGATGACCAAGGGCTCTCAGATCTCTGAAATTCTCACGTTTGAAGATCTTTACCTCCTCTCCAACATTGGCATGCTGTGAAGCTATCAATTGTCACCTTCTATTTGGTCTTGGGCTTGTGTTGAAACAAAGGGGCAGTGCCCCTTCCCCAACTGAAAGATAAACTGAAGCCAATCATTATTAAGATTTCAGAACTGAAGTATTCTACCACATTTGCAGAATAAAAGCCTGATATTCAGCACTGTCTCAGTTTCCTTGATGGACTACAATAAGATCAGCATTTCGCTTTGTGTTTTGTTGAATCCATCAAGGCTTCAGAGCTTGATGTCATTGCTATCTAGTTTTTTTTTTTTTTTAAGATCTTATTTATTTGAGAGAGAGAGAGTGTGTGCACACTAGCAGGGGGAGGGGCAAAGGGAGAGGGAGAAGCAGACTCTGCTATGCGTGGAGCCCAACACAGGGCTCGATTCCAGGACCTCGAGATCATGACCTGAGCTGAAGTCAGATACTTAACTGAGCCACCCCAGGCCCCTAGTTTGTTTCTTAACTAAGCTCCTGTTTTC
Organism: Zalophus californianus; assembly: GCF_009762305.2. Lineage (NCBI taxonomy): Eukaryota > Metazoa > Chordata > Mammalia > Carnivora > Otariidae > Zalophus > Zalophus californianus. The sequence continues at coordinate 15,024,546 of NC_045599.1, forward strand.
TGCCTTATTACCTCTAATTTGTCTCGCAGAGTCTGCTGGACTGAAGCACCTTTGTCAAGATTCTCTCCCTACCCAAGAGCCTAAAATGGCTCGGAGTCCTTGGTGGCCTCTGATGGGTTTGCCAGTTTGATGGGTTTACCATTTTCTGCTTATTTTATCCATTAGTTCTTCAGCAACTGCTTGTGAAATTGGGTCACATTTTGCTACTCTCTTCATGTGTCATTAGCATTTAACTTGACACATCACATGTGTTGTTTACTCTACAGGAGTCTCTTCCCCTTCATCTTTTACTTATATGAATTCTTTCCTGCTCTGCAGTCGATCTCATGTCTTTCCCTTATTCTGAAGCATTTTTTGATCAATCTCATGGTTAAGCCAACACCTACTCTTGACTTTCTCACATACTCAGAATTTATTCCACACAGTTTAATTGGATATTTGGTTATGAAAATAAGAAAGCCTGTTTAGAATGCTATTGTGGGGAGAAAAACCCAAAAAATTCCAAACCGAGATGGAGGGCTTCCCATGCAGACCTATAGATGGACTATTCATTGGCCTTAAAACCACAGCTTGTGATGTACTCAAGTAGTCACACAAGAATGCTACTGAAGCCCCCGATTTTGTGCCAGAAGGAAGGGAAATGATGATACTCTAACTACAAACATCTATAATACTAGATCCTTACCATATTTACTCTTGAATAAGACTATGTCCTCAGGGACAAAATGTCATGACTGCACATTATGTAGGAGTTCCAGAGTACTTAAAAATTTCTCTGTTCATTTGAAAGGCTTGGGTGTATGAGTGTGTATAAGGTTAATTAACTCTCTTCTCTGAAACCCAACTGTTAAGTATGAAATATAAAAAAAAACAGAGGATTTCCATTCTCATAAAACTAAATAATAACTGAAACGTATAGTTTATGATAAAATTGGGCCAGATACAGAAGCATGGCTACAGTTGAAAAAGGAGGCTGAAATCTGATTATAAGGCTTCACTTTTTTCATTTACACATATATTTCTCTAAATACAACTTATTGTGTACTAGAGGGAGGAGAAGGAAAGAAACTGGAAATAGTAGTATGTTAGACAATTTCTGAGATATGAGCAAAGACAAATGAACAAAAAATAAATAATCCTATGTGTCTGAACTTGCTAACTATGGGACTTCCCTGTAAGCTATGGGACCACATACTGACCTGGCTTTTTGCCAAGGAGAGTGAACAGTTTGGGGCATATATATGTAAGCCATATGGCACTGTATGTCCCAACGCAGCTGCTTGTTTTCCCATAACCTAGGATCACAATGGGGCCCAACATGGGGAGACCCTCAGTAAATGCCAGCATATAAATTGAATTCTTATTGTGTATCTTTCATGAGATATGTGCAAACATATACATGATTGATACTGAACCAGTGTGACTTGATAAGACTACATAGGTTATATATGGCTTTTTTCCTTCTTTTTCTCAGTGGTTCATTCTGATTAGTCAGCAAATGGGTTGAACTCTGTTAATTTTTTTACTATCACCCCCATGCACAAACACTACTCATATACCACAGCCACATTTTTCAGGTAATTTACCATAACACACATTCTTCTACCTTAGGAACAATACTGCCAACCCACATAACATAGCATATACATAGCTTCTCTTTATTATACCCCCAACAAAAGGTGAGCACCCAGTGAAACCCTAATATAAAACTCCTTCCACCATATTCACTAGTCACAAAGAGCCCAGACCATAGAGCCCATGCAATATAACCAAGATCATTCACCTTACGTAGTTATTGACTATTTATTATAAATCACATTTACATATGTCTATGTATGTTATTTAAAAAAAAACCTAGAAAACATTTTTGTCCTCTGTGCTTGGTGGTGTGTGTGTGTGTGTGTGTGTGTGTGTATGTGTGTGTGTGTGTGGTATGGTTGGAGGAGGCAACTGGGGAGACAGATGAAGAGTTGACGAATTGCTAACTGCTTCTTTAGAAAACATGCAACTTGAGTCCATCATTAACTACTAATGTCCAGGGATCAACACTGTAAATATGGATTCTTGTTGCTTTACAAAAAAGTAATGAAGCCATTTCTGAAATATATCTGAGTGAAAGGAACACTGTCTTTCATGGTTCTGATATAGAGTGTGATTTAAGCTTATGGCCATGATAATAAATTCTATAAAATTATTCAAAGGAATCCAACTTCTTGAGGAAAGCACACTTTTCAAGATTCTCTCTCCTGAAAAGTCTAAAATGGCTTTTTCTCCTTGGTTCTGCTTAATGGCTAATTTCCCATAATGGTACCCCTTAAACTATTAATATAATAGAAGTAGACAGATATGCACTTGCCAAGGCCCTCTTTGAAAAACAAAATTTGACTTTGTTTTGAGGAATAGTTACCGAAGTTAATGCAAAGATTTATGAATTTTTTCAAGGCCACATAGGAACTTTTTAGACTATTGTGAATCTCTGTTGTTTTTGCTTAAAGGGCCTCCATTTCTCACTCTTCTATTAATAGCCCCTCAACTTTTCTTTGGGGATACCATTCCTCTTGAAACTATGAGTCCATGGGAAACCACACCTACCCCAGGATGGGCATGTCACTCAGCATATTTTACTTTCATTCCCCTAGAGATACAAATTGTTTTATTTATTTGTTTATTTATTTTTTAAACATTTTCTTTCTTTTTTAAAGATTTTATTTATTTATTTGAGAGAGAGAGAATGAGAGAGAGCACGAGAGGGAAGAGGGTCAGAGGGAGAAGCAGACTCCCCACTGAGCAGGGAGCCCGATGCGGGACTCGATCCCGGGACTCCAGGATCATAACCAGAGCCGAAGGCAGTTGCTTAAACAACTGAGCCACCCAGGTGCCCGAGATACAAATTGTTTTAGAGATAACATCAGAAACTAATGCTTAGCACTTACTGGTTGCTGAGCACTATTGTAAGTACTTTAGATGGTATTAAGTAATTTAATCCCACAGATAATCCAGGAAGTAGATACTACTTTACAGCTGATATAAATCATTTGTCCCCCAGTTGATTCAGGCAATAAGTACTATTTTATAGGTAACAAGATTAACGCTCACAAAAGTTAAACAACTTGATCAGAGAGACACTATTACTAAGCCCTGAGCCATGATACGAACCAGTTGTTCTAACTATATGGTCTGTGATCTTAATCCAAGGGTTTATGTCCTTAGTCATTCTAATTATGAAAGTTGTGCTGGAATTATTGGACAGAAGATGCTTTCTTTTTTTCTTTTTATAAATATTTATTTATTTGAGAGAGAGGGAGAGGGAGAGAGAATGGGGGGGAGGGGCAGAAGAAGAGAGAGAATCCTGAAGCAGACTCCCCGCTGAGGGCAGAGCTGGACGTGTGGCTTGATCCCAAGACCCTGAGATCATGACCTGAGCTGAAATCAAGAGTCAAGAGTCGGCTGCCCAACCACCTGAGCCACCCAGGTGCCCCAAGGAGATGCTTTCTTACTTTGTGGGGTTACTGTGTTGCTAGGATGCAGACCTAGAGATGCTAGTAGCCTCTTGCCATCTCTTTGAGAGGCTGTTGAAACTGTAGTAACAGAGACAGGGAGACAAGAGATAGATTCCACCACATTATTTGAAGCTGATATCCCCTTGGAATTTTAAGTTGTGTGAGTCATTTAATCTCTGTTTTTAAACATAAATTATTTAAGCTCGTTTGAATTGAGTTCCGATCACCTCTTGTTGGGATGTTCTAATCCATAGATGTGTATTTAACTTGGATCCTAATAATGGGCTGTTGAGATATGAGGGGAAGAGATAAAAAATAAAAAATGCATAGTAAACCTGTCCAAGGCCACATTATGGAAGTAATTCTCACTCCAGACACACAAGAGTCTGGGCTGTAAGTGTCCACTGGGGTTTATTTAGTTTGGACTTCAGACTGTAACAACATGTGAAGTGGTTATTTTTTAAATTAGAAAAAAAGGAAAATATAATAAACAAGTATGTTTGCATGCTAATAAGTAAAAAGGGGGAATTTTAGTCTTGAAAAGAAGGAAAAGTAGTATCTCTTGAGTGTTAAAATATACCAAACATTGTTCTAAATGCTTTCTTATATTTTATTTTTTAAGTGTCCCAACACAATGCAGAGGAAGATACTTCCCATGTGTGGAGACTGAGGTTTGGGATATTAAAACTCTCCAAAGTGAAGATGAGTGTTCTCTGTGTAGCTGACACTTGGTCAGAAAACCAAATGACTTATCCCCCATGATTACCTCTCTCTTTTCTCTCTCCACACAAGAGTCTCATACAGCTTAATGCCCAGTCTCCACAGCAGCTAGGATTGAGCATATGACACACTTTATGCTAATGAAATTTAAGCAGAGCTCTCATTAGGGATTCTGGAAAGTACTAGAAGGGACATATGCATCTGATTCCTTGCAGTTCCCTCTTATATTTTGAAGTGAACATGGGTTCAATTCTTAGGGCTTTAGCAGCTCTTTTATAACTATGATGGGAGAAGCAAATTCTTGAAAGGATGGTAGAACAGAAAGATAGAGGGAACCTGGGATTTGAGGAAAGATTGCCTACCTCCAGATTTTTTCTTAGGGTAAGTGATTAAATTGCTTATCCCATTATTACTTGCAGCCCACCATGTATTTGTATTTTCTTATTTGCCACCAAATGCACTTCTAATATATAGATCCTAGATAGACCCATGGCTAATGCCTCTGCTGTTTTTCTTATAATACAACCCTTTTTCACCAGTATTTTCTTGCTTCTTCAATGAAAATGGGCTAGTTCACCAATCTTATTGAAGATGATTATATACATAAAACAAATCTCTATATATGTTCTATATATATGTGTATATACAATATATAATATTATATTTTGAACACATAAAACCTATGCTAGCTGAATTTTTTTTTTTTTTTGGTGCAGCCTAAAGAAGCCTACCTTACTTATTTTCTTTCTTTCTTTCTTTTTCTTTCCTTTTCTTTCTTTCTTTTTTACATTTTTTATATAAATTTTATTATGTTATGTTAATCACCATACATTACATCATTAGTTTTTGATGTAGCATTCCAGGATTCATTGTTTGCGTGTAACACCCAGTGCTCCATTCAGTACGTGCCCTCTTTAATACCCATCACCGGGCTAACCCATCCCCCCACCCCCTCCCCTCTAGAACCCTCAGTGTGTTTCTCAGAGTCCATAGTCTCTCATGGTTCGTCTCCCCCTCTGATTCCCCCTTTCATTTTTCCCTTCCTACCATCTTCTTTTTTTTTTTTTTTAACATATAATGTATTATTTGTTTCAGAGGTACAGGTCTGTGATTCAATAGTCTTACACAGTTCACAGCGCTCACCATAGCACATACCCTCCCCAATGTCCATCACACAGCCACCCCATCCCTCCCACCCCCCACCACTCCAGCAACCCTCAGTTTGTTTCCTGAGATTAAAAATTCCTCGTATCAGTGAGATTATATGATACATGTCTTTCTCTGATTGACTTATTTCTCTCAGCATAATACCCTCTAGTTGTAGCCACGTCTTTGCAAATGGCAAGATTTCATTCCTTTTGATGGCTCCGTAATATTCCATTGTGTGTGTGTGTGTGTGTGTGTGTGTGTGTCTGTGTGTGTGTGTGTCTGTGTGTGTGTGTGTATATATATATATATATATGTATATACACCACATCTTTATCTGTTCATCTGTCAATGGACATCTTGGCTCTTTCCACAGTTTGGCTATTGTGGACATTGCTGCTATAAACATTGGGGTGCATGTACCCCTTCAGATCCCTACATTTGTATCTTTGGGATAAATACCCAGTAGTGCAATTGCTGGGCCATATGGTAGCTCTATTTTCAACTGTTTGAGGAACCTCCATACTGTTTTCCAGAGTGGCTGCACCAGCTTGCATTCCCACCAACAGTGTAGGAGGGTTCCCCTTTCTCCGCATCCCCGCCAACATCTGTCGTTTCCTGACTTGTTCATTTTAGCCATTCTGACGGGTGTGAGGTGGTATCTCATGGAGGTTTTGATTTGGATTTCCCTGATGCCGAGCGATGTTGAGCACTTTTTCATGTGTCTGTTGGCCATTTGGATGTCTTCTTTGGAAAAATGTCTGTTCATGTCTTCTGCCCATTTCTTGATTGGATCATTTGTTCTTTGGGTGTTGAGTTTGATAAGTTCTTTATAGATTTTGGATACTAGCCCTTTATCTGATATGTCATTTGCAAATATCTTCTCCCATTCTGTCAGTTGTCTTTTGGTTTTGTTGACTGTTTCCTTTGCTGTGCAAAAGCTTTTTATCTTGATGAAGTCCCAATAGTTCATTTTTGCCCTTGCTTCCCTTGCCTTTGGCGATGTTTCTAGGAAGAAGTTGCTGCGGCTGAGTTCGAAGAGGTTGCTGCCTGTGTTCTCCTTTAGGATGTTGATGGACTCCTGTCTCACACTGAGGTCTTTCAACCATTTTGAGTCTATTTTTGTGTGTGGTGTAAGGAAATGGTCCAGTTTCATTCTTCTTCATGTGGCTGTCCAATTTTCCCAACACCAATTTGTTGAAGAGACTGTCTTTTTTCCATTGGGCATTCTTTCCTGCTTTGTCAAAGATGAGTTGACCATAAAGTTGAGGGTCCATTTCTGGGCTCTCTATTCTGTTCCATTGATCTATGTGTCTGTTTTTGTGCCAGTACCATACTGTCTTGATGATAACAGCTTTGTAATAGAGCTTGAAGTCCGGAATTGTGCTGCCACTAGCTTTGCTTTTCTTTTTCAACATTCCTCTGGCTATTCAGGGTCTTTCCTGGTTCCATAAAATTTTAGGATTATTTGCTCCATTTCTTTGAAAAAAGTGGATGGTATTTTGATAGGGAATGCATTGAATGTGTAGATTGCTCTAGGTGGCATTGACATCTTCATAATATTTGTTCTTCTATCCATGAGCATGGAACATCTTTCCATTTCTTTGTGTCTTCCTCAATTTCTTTCATGAGTATTTTATAGTTTTCTGAGTACAGATTCTTTGCCTCTTTGGTTAGATTTATTCCTAGGTATCTTATGGCTTTGGGTGCAATTGTAAATGGGATCAACGTCTTAATTTCTCTTTCTTCTGTCTTGTTGTTGGTGTATAGGAATGCCACTGATTTCTGTGCATTGATTTTATATCCTGCCACTTGACTGAATTCCTGTATGAGTTCTAGCAGTTTTGAGGTGGAGTCTTTTGGGTTTTCCACATAAAGTATCATATCATCTGCAAAGAGTGAGAGTTTGACTTCTTCTTTGCTGATTTGGGTGCCTTTGATTTCTTTTTGTTGTCTGATTGCTGTGGCTAGGACTTCTAATACTATGTTGAATAGCAGTGGTGAGAGTGGACATCCCTGCCGCGTTCCTGACCTTAGGGGGAAATATGCTGGCTAAATTTAAATTACCTTATCCTTTCTTCAAACTCTTACAGTTAATATTTCTCTTTGAATCTCTCCTCCTCCCCTCCTAGTCTTCTCTTTCCACTTGTAATATAGGAGTATACAGTCAGGCATAAGGATCAGTGGCTTCAGTATTTTAAGATGATGCTACTTTTCTGTCGGTTAGGTTGAAAAAAGAATATAATGATATGATTGTTTTGTGCCAGTATGGTGTTTACATACAAAAACTTTTAACGAGATCCAAAAGGACGCATGAAGTCAAAGACTAACTGTGTATGTTTTAGATAGAATCAAAAGTCTGTGACTTCCTAGCTTTCATCACACTCACTACAGAGTTTTAAAGAAATAGTCCTACTTCTTCAAACACCTTAAAGCTTTCAGGAGTAAATAAATGGAACAGATTTTTACTCAAAGATTACAGATGCCTCATGTATTTTTTTAATTTTTTAATTTTTAAAAAAGATTTTATTTGTTTATTTGAGAGAGAGAGAGCATGAGTGGGGGCAGGAGCAGGGGGAGAGGGAGAAGCAGGCTCCCCACTGAGCAGGGAGCCTGGCATGGGGCTCAATCCCAGGACCCCAGAATCAAGACCTGCGCCGAAGGCTGGTGTTTAACTGACTGAGACACCCAGGTGCCCCCTCAGCTATTTTTTTAGATGTTCCTTTTTATTTCAGTCTTTAAAAGCTCAACAGTAATTTAGAATCCTCTCTTTTGAAAATATCTGTCATACAGTAGTTGGAAATGGGTTGTCATGCTATAACTAATTCATTAATTAATTGATTAATTCAGTTATAAGTTTTGGGCCCCTAACCTGATGGTTGAGCTGCATATATTTGCAAGAACTGAATACCTGCATGTCTCAGGCAAGCAGACAGCCTAGCCCAGTTCTCAGGGCACAAAATGAGAAGGCAAGGAGACATTAGAAAGGATCAACAATCATTGGGTACCCCCAAACCAATTCCCGGGGGTCTGAATTTGATAAGGGAAGGAAAACATGAAATTTTACCTTCTCTCTACTGGGCAATACAGAGATCTGGGAGAGTGGACTCCGATAAGAATTCTCACCCCTAAGCTTTTTCCAAGATCCTACCTGCGGGTTCAGGAGTGAGTGGAATTTAAAGTAGAGAGTGTAGCCCTAGTATCTGCCAGAATTTGGTAAGATTTTTCATTATTTTTTTTAAGGGTGTTGTGACTTTTATTTTTTTGGAGTGAGCTCTACACCCAACATGGGGCTTGAACTCACAACCCCAAGATCAAGAGTCTCATGCTCTACTAACTGAGCCAGCCTTGACTTTTTATTAATTTTTAATTTTAAGTTTTCCCATGGTGGATAAGGGAATAACTGATAGCAGTTTACTGGAGAGTCCCTTGGAGTCCCATCAGCCCTGGGAGGGGACCATATGGGGACCCTCCTTTGAGGCTAGCTGTGGGAACATTCCAGTTGGTGTCAAAGGATTTGTGCAAAACCTTTGAGGACGGTCTTTTTTCTAGTGTCTGAGTTGATTACAAAAGAGAATTCCTCCTGGGCCAGTGTTTTGATTATGGACCCATAGGAGGTTGCAACAGGGGAGGCCCAGGTGTTTTAGTTTGCTGGACTTGGAGCTGTTGTAGTTCTAAGGCCACTAACGTGGTGGACATTGTTTATGGTCTTGTGGTCTCTTCAGAGACAGCCATGGGAAAACTTAAAATTAAAAATTAATAAAAAGTCAAGGCTGGCTCAGTTAGTAGAGCATGAGACTCTTCATCTTGGGGTCGTGAGTTCAAGCCTCTATTCAGATAGAGGATTAGTAGATTGTGAACCTTCAGGTAAAGGAGGTTAGAGGAGAGTAGTAGTCACATCCGTCTTACAGTCTTTTGTTTTAGGTACCCCTGTGTCTTTACTTTTTCATTAGCCTTTTGCAGTTTATCTTTTAATCTTTCAGTGAAGCTGTTTTGGAATTTTGAAGACTCTTGGAAGCTTGGGCATACCAATTAAAATAGGTATCCCATTTTGTTTGTTTGATTTGGGAACCCTTGCTTTCATGTGCTCTTCTTAAATGAATAGTCCGGTCGAATTGGAAAATTCCCCATAATATCCATTGTAATAGTAAGTTGTCTTTAGTAAAATTTTGCCATTTTTTTTAGATATCTAGAGCTTCTGGAACCACAGTTCTTAGGCATAAAATAAGCATTTGAGCTGGAAGACGACATGCTCAATTCTTTGAAACTAGAAGACCAGAATTCTTCAGCTAAGCCTTGTCCTTGAAGCCAAATAAATACTGAAGAGGGAATGTGCTCCTAAGTTGGGAGTTTTGTGGTGTTTTACTGTCTATGTACCTTGTTGCACAGAAATTTTCTTGAGGTTGGTAGGTGACCTCATGTCAGTCCAACCCATTTCTTGACTTACTTATCCTAGCCCAGGAGTCTTAGGGTTAGGTAGTGAGCTCCCTAATGGCTTTTAAACCCTTAACCCAGGCCCACCAATTTTGTGGCTTTGGCTTCTGAAGTTTCTGTTAGCAGTAGTTCTATTTATTTCTTTCATGAGACTGTTTCTTTATGGTGGCAGACACCCTAAATGGCTTCTAATAGTCTAACTTGTGCTTACTTAGATTTTGATGTGCCATTGATCAAAAAATTCTGAATTTCTTGTCTTATTTTCACAAGTCCCCCAGCAGTTTGTGCTGTGCACTTATCCTGAGACTTTGTGAGTCCACTAATGGTTGCCACCTGTTGTGGAATGATAACATAGCTACCCCAGAACCTTTTGAGGATCCTAGAACCTTTCTGGAAACTATATATTTCTATATTTAATATAAATTTATATAAAATATGTCTTTTCATGTACTTAGTTTAATAATATTTAATACATATTTATATTTTGTATTATGTAACCTACATTATATATTTATACATTTATTGATGTTTAATTAATAATTTATATATTTACATATTTTATATACATTTATATAAATGGAAAATATAAATTATATTTTATGTATATTTAAATACATTTGTATTTAAATATATTTTTGATATCGAATGAATATATTGATGTTTTTAAGTATATAGATTTTTGGATTGCAGAGCTGCATGCAAGGGGACAGAGCTCAAATTCACGTGTGACTCACCCATGGCCCTTGGTATCAGCTAGAGAAACAGTGACCTCAGAGCATTCAGCAGGCACCTCACCTGTGTGGCTTTTTGTCCCGTAAGCTGTTAGCAGTCAACTTCAGATCCCATTCTTCATTGCCACAAACTATTAAAAAAATGATTTAGGTGATAGAAACATACATTAGTTAACACTTCATGAAGGAGACAGTCTTTCAAAGAACTGCAAAATGGGTCAGGAGGCAGGAAGCTTTTACAGGGTAGAGAATAAAGAACAAATAGGTTGGCTGGGGCCATATCAGCTTATTTGGGGTAAGAAGGCCCAGGGTTGGCTTGGTGTCTGGGGGGCATTGGCTTCCTGGATACACTGCATTTCTGGTCAGAAGGAGAGTTTACAGGGACCCCAGAGTTATCTAAGTTTTGGTTTGCTGCTGTGATACCCTGGTTGGGAGCAGCTCCACGTTGGGCCTAGAAGATTATTTCAACACTCTTTGTCTTTGATTTTCAGCAGTTTGACTATGGTATGTCTAGGTAAGGGTTTCTCTGTTTTTCTTCTTGTTAAGCTTTTTGCATTTATATCATTATTTTTTCACCAAGTTGTGAAAATTATCAGTCTCTTTTTCTTCAAATCCTTTTCTGTGCTGCTCCCTCCCTCACCTTCTTGTGGCACTTCAGCTTCATGTATGAGAATATTTTTTAATATTGTTCCAGAGGTTCATGGAGGCTCTGTTAATTTATCTCAATCTATTTTTCCTCGGTCCTTCAAATGGGGTAATTTCAGTTGATTGAACTGCAAATTTATTGATCTTTTCTACTGCCCAGCAGAATCTTCTATTAAACTTCTCCAGTGAAATTTTCATTGTCAGTTATTGTACTTTTCTAGAATTTCCATTTGGTTTATTTTCTTAATTTCCAGTTGTCTGTGGAGAGTCCTTTATATGTTTAATCTTTATGATTTTTTTTTTTTCCTTTGAGCCTTTGAACACATGTCTGTTTTAAGGTCTGAAAATTTCTTTTCCTGCTAATTTTATCATCTGGGTCATCTCTGATTCCCTTCCTTTTGATTTTTTTTCTTGACTGTGGATCGCACATTGATTTGCTAGGGTGAATCTCTGGGAAGCCTGAAGTGTTTACCAAGCTCCTCTGACTTGGGAGACTCATACTTCAAACTCTGTCTTCCCTGTGGTGAGTAGAAGTTGGCACCTGTGTGATTTCTTTCTGCTTGCCAATCGTTTTTCCACTCAGCCCCTTGGAATCTCCCCTGTGCATATGTAGATTTTAGAGTCCCTGCTGTTCTTGTAGCGTCTCTGAAGGGCTGCTCAGTTGCTAAACCAGATCCCTCCTCTGACATCTCAAGCTTGAGCTCTCACCTCTGCAACATGAGAACTGGTGGGTGTCTTTGGGAGTAGAGCCCATGTTTATATAAAAATTCATTTCACTCGGGATGCTTCACTTCCTTCAAAGGTCAGGTTCTCTCCAGTATCTCTTGCTTTTGGGTGTTCTCCAGTGCCTTCAAATTGTTTTTTAAACAAAATTTTAACAGCATTTACAGTGTTGTCTATGAGAGGGTGAGTCAAATACTGAATGCTGACTTTCACAATGACTCCTTTTTTTTTTAACCACTTCTTGAGGTATGATTGACACATAAAAGCCTGTACATAATTCATATGTACAACTTGATGAATTTGGAAATAAGTATACGCCTGTGAAACTATCACTACAATTTACGCCATAAACACATCCATCACCTCTAGAAGTTTCCTCCAACTTTTTTCATTTTTTATTTTTGTTATTATGACTATTATTGTTATTTGTGTGTGTAATAAAAATACTTAACATAGGATCTATCCTCTTAGTAAGCATATGATACAATACATATCTGAGATTTACTCATTTCCCATGACTGGAACTTTGTACTGTTTGCCTAATACCTCCTCATTTCCCCCCCCAGACATTTATTTTCAGTTACATTGTTCTAATTGAATGTTACTAATTAAAGATACCTTGTATATTCATTTTAATTCCAACGATGTTGTTATAGTTGCTTTGTCTAGTTTATTGTTGGATTCTTTGGGCTGCTGTACAGGTAATACTATCATATGTGAAAAATTATATTGTATTTCTTCCTTTCTATTTTTTGTGACTTTTAATGATTTTATAATTTTGAAATGTTTGATCTTAATGTATTACTAAGAATACTAGAATAAAAACAGTGAAATTAGTGCATATTATTGTTTTTGATGTCAAAAGACACAATTTTCACATTTTACCATTGTGTTCCTTGCTATAGCTTTTTATAGATATCTTTTTTTATAATAACGAATGGATGTTAAGTATATTTTTAACTCTGTAGGATCAGTCATTATTTTTCTGCTTTAGTCTTTTAAGACAGTAAATTACATCAATTGCTTGTTTAATGTTAAACCTATTTTGCATTCCTGGGAAAATCCCAAGTCAGTCACAGCATAGTATCATTTTCATTCATTGCTAAATTAGGTTCATTATTATATTTTTAGGATTTTTGCATCACTGTTTGAATGATAATTTCCTGTATTTTTTATTCATGTTCTCCTTATTAAGCTTTGTTACTGAGGTTGCACTGGTTCCTTCCAATGAGTCTGAGACTGTTCAGTTTTTTCTGTATTTTGTATAAAAATGCAGTTATTTGATTTGGGATTTCTTTGATTCCCCAGTAAAATTGTCTGTTTATTTTATTTAATAGTTTATTTTTCTTAATGTTTATAGGATTTTGGGAGTTTTTATTTATTTTTGAGTAAATTTTGGAATATTAAATTTTTCTAGCAAGTTGCCAATTCTATCTAAATTTTTTATGTTTATGGAGGTAAAGTAGTTATAATATCCTTTGATTATCTGTTTAATATCTGGTGTATTCATCATTTTGTGGATTTTTCTATTTTATTCTTAGTGTCATTTACTGTGCCTTGTTTCCTTTTTGTTATGGTACGTTTTGGCAGATGTTAATCAAATTTATTTTAGATGTCAAAGAACCAATAATTCACTTTGTTTTTCTATTATATATATTGTATTTTGTTAGATTGTCCCGTTATGTTTATCATTTCATTTTTTCCTATTTTCTTTGGGCTGTTGTTTGTTAGTTGCCTGTTAATCTCTTAACGTGGACGCCTAGGGTGTAATTTTCACTATGTCTTCTTAATAGAAGCATTTGAAACTGTACATTTTTGTGCATATCCATGATAGCTGCATCCTCTGTTTTTTATGTAGTTTTTTCTATTTAATTATGATTTTTCCATGATTCATACATTTTTAGAAGTGTTTGAATTATTTGATTGTAAAATTAATTTTCTTATGGACAGATTAAAAAAGCTTATCTTTATAAAAAAATCTTTTTAATTTCTTGAGACTTGCTTCATGAGCCAATGGTCAACTTTCATGGCATAATTTTTCAGCATAGTGTTCATTTCCTAGGCATCCTTGAAATGAATGTGTATTTTCCATTTGTTGGGTCCCGCTAGTTCAAATTTGTAAATTATGTTGTTTGTTCTCTAGCTTAACTGATTTTTATTGTTTTGCCTGATTTATAAACTAAAGAGAGATGTGTATGAAAAGCTAACCATGATGGGTGCTTTTTAAATTCCTTTTTAAAATTTCTGTCAGTTTGCTTCGTATATTTTGGAGCTGCCTCAGATGCATCCAGGTTTGGAAATGATAAACATTTCTGACCTACATTATGTTTTGAAAATTATTTTTGCCTGAAAGTGTATATTTCCTGGTATTAATAAAAGCACACATGATTATTTGATTAACATTTACCTTATATATATTCTTTATTTTTCTTTTTTATCATTATGTTATAAATGGATGGCAGTTGTTGGATTTTTGGTTTTTATTTCAGTCTGAATACATTTGTCTTTAAATGAAGCATTTTCTTCATTTACATTTATTATTATTACTCTTATTTTGGATTATTTTCTGCCATCTTATTTCATATTTCCTATTCATTCTACCTTTTCTGTTTCTTCTTTGCTTTTTTCTTTTTCTTTTTGTATTGTAATTTGGTTTGTGTGGTTTTTTTTCTTTCAATTTTTATGCCGCTGTTCTTGTAGAAGCTATATATTCTGTGTGCTTTTTATAGTTGTCCTAGACATTTTAACATCCATACTTAATATTTCAAAATCAAGTCAATTAACAATTTTACACTCTCCCTGAACAATTTGAAGATATTAGAACATATTAACACTCAATACACTTCTCCCCCTTACATATGACTTTTATTTCTATCCCATTTGTGTTTAAGCCCACATAACAGTATTATGTTTTATACAGTCAACGTTTGCTTTGATTAACCTACATCTTTATCTTGTTTTCAGTTCAGTACTCCTTCATGTAGTTCAGATGTTCATTTTGGAATACTTTCCCTATGCTTGAAAAAATTTTACATTTCTTGGTTCTCTTGGAGGCAAACTCTTAAGGTTTTGTGTGACTGAAAATGCCTAAATTTTACCCTAGTGCTTACAAGTTATTTTCTCTGGGTATATAATCCTAGGTTGACACTTACTTTTTCTAAGGACATTTATTTTTTGTCTTGGTTTCATCCCTGCTATCGAGAAGCCAGCTTTTAGTCTCGTTGGGTTATTCCTGCATTGGGAATTTGTCTTTTTTTTTTTTTCCCTGTTCTTAAATTCTTATTTTTGTTGCTCTGAGGTTTTTCACTATATTAAGTCATAGTATAGATTTTTATTTAATTTATTCTGCTGTAGACTCACTGACTTCACCTGAATCAGCAGAATGGTACCCTTCCATATTTGTAGAAAAATCTTCAGTAATTATTTTTTCAAAAAGAGCTTTTTTCCATTCTATCTTTTCTCCCATTCTAGAAATTTAATGTTCCAGAATCTTCTCTGTTCTTCATGTCTGTTAAATTATTTTTCATCTTTTTATTTCTTTGTCTCTGTTTGCATTATACACAGACACAGACACACACACACACACACACACACACACACACACACTAGTGAAATATATAGAGAGCTGATAATGTAGATCAGTGATTTAATTGAGCCATCAGTTTTAAAATTTAATATATTTTTCATTTGTGTAAGGTCCATCTGGTTATTTTTATAATTTATTTCTTATTTCTGTTGCCAGTTTGCTTTTTATTCTTAATATTTATTTTATGTTCTTATTTTTCATGTTTGAATATTTTACACTTCATATTTTAAAATGTGTTTTAAAACATATTAGACTTATCTGTGTTGATGCAAAGTCCTTGATGGCAGGGGTTTTGATTATTTTACTTATTACTGTATTTCCAGAGTATAGAAGACTGCCAAAATTGAAGACACCCAGTAATCCTTTGTTGAATAAATTAATGATAAAATATATTATGTTTGATATGTTCAATCTTGAAGTCTTTGTGTGTCTGACTCCCTGCTTTCTTTTTCTCTTGGTTTTGCTCATAGTGCTTTGTTTCCAGTTAAGTTCTGTTATTTTTGATTTACACTCATTTTTCTTGAAACTTTATTTGTGAAAGATGTTTTCCTCCAAAGAGGACTTGGATTAATTTTTGCCAGCTTCTTGGATTCACTACCAATTTGGAACAACTATAAACTAAATTACTGGCTTTATGTTTTTTAGACCACCTATGTCATATGAATTCAGGTTGCAGAATATATATGAGGTTTATATTGATTGTTTTCTTTTTCCCTTCTGCTCCCATCATCAAAGTTCAAGGCAGATAACTTCCTTACTAGTGATTTTGGGAAGACATATTTTTTTTCAGTCTATCTGTAAATTGGCTGTTAATTTTCTAGATTAATGCTGTTCAGTAGAAATGTAAGGTGAGCCATAATATATAATATAAAATATTTTAGTAACAACATTAAAAAATAGAAAGAAGTGAAATTAATTTTTGTCATATTTTATTTAATGGTATTCTAATAGGTAATATAGAAAATGTTAGTAAGAATTTTACATTCTTTTTTCACACTAATTCTTTGAAATGTGGTGTTTTATACTTAGAACACATCAATTCAGACAAGGTTTTTCTTGAAAAAGCTTCATGTGTTTATGTTTTTAAAATTTTTCACTCATATACAGAATTTAGGAAACAAAACAGATGAACATATGGGAAGGGGGAAAAAGAGATAAGAGACTCTTAAAGACAGAACAAACTGAGTGTTGATGGAGTGAGATGGATGGGGGATGGGCTAGATGAAGGATGGGCATTAAAGAGGGTACTAGTTGTGATGAACACTGAGTGTTGTATGTAAGTGATAGATCACTAAAATCACTAAATTCTACTCCTGAAACCAATATACCATATGTTAACTAGAATTTAAATACAAATTTGAAAAAAAAATAAATTAGGTTGTTGTTATAATTAAAAAACAAAGAGTGAAAGACAAAATCCTGGCAAGTTTCTTCTGCCAAAAAGAAAAATAATAAATTTGAATACAGGTTTCCCAACAAAGCTGTATGTTTTCAAATAACTGAATTATCAGCAGGTCGCTCAGTCAGTTAAGTGACTGACTCTTAATTTCGGCTCAGGTTGTGATCTCTGGGTCATGAGATTGAGCCCTATTTTGGGTTCTGCACTCAGTATGGAGTCCGCTTGAGAGTCTCTATCTTCTCTGCCCCTCCCCCTGCTTGCCCACACACTCTCTTTCTCAAATAAGTACATAAATAAAATCTTAAAAAAAAACAAAAAAACAAGAAAAGGGGAGTCCCTGGGTGGCTCAGTTGGTTAAGCTTTCAACTCTTGGTTTCAGCTCAGGTTGTGGTCTCAGGGTGGTGGCACCCAGCTCCTCGATGGGCTCCGCACTCAGTGTGTCATCTGCTGGGGATTCTCTCTCCCTCTGCCCCTCTTTTCCTCCCCACTCCCCCCCTAAAATAAAAAATTAAATCTTAAAAAAATAACTGAATTATCAGTTTTTAAATTAAAATTAACTAAAATTAAGTACAAATGAAAATTAAATTTCTCAGTCTCACTAGACAGATTTCAGGTACTCCATAACCACATTGGCTAGTGGCTACTGTATGGATAGCAGAGCTCTAGAGTCTTAGTTTACTGGGGCTTCTTGGATTGGACATCTACATGGTGGGCAGGAGCTACTTTTTTTCTTGGATCCCTGAACACTATGTCATTGATAACCAAATTTCAAGGCCATCCAGTTTATGACAGATGCCCTTGTAGAATATTTGCATTTATTGTTACTCTTTCCTGTTCATATTCAGGCTTTTCCTTTTTTTTAAGGAGGGAAGAGGAGTTAAACTATGTGAAACTTCTTTTTCTTTTGGTTAAGTTGTTAGTATATTTTAAATAATGTTTTAATACTTTATGATGCATTAAAAATACATTATTTCACACACACACACACACACACACACACACACACACACACACACACCATTGTTTCAGTGGGAGAATCCTCAACAGTATCTGGTCTTCAATTTTCCCTGAAAAGGAAGTTTGTTTGAATCATTTGATCCTGGAAGAAAATACAGAAATGTTTATTCCTCAAAAATACTTAACTGTAGGGGCGCCTGGGTGGCTGTCAGTTAAGCGTCTGACTCTTGATTTTGGCTCAGGTCATGATCTCAGGGTTGTGAGATTGAGCCCACCTTGGGATTCTCACTCTCCCTATTCCTCTGCCCCTCCACCTGCTTGTGCACCTGTGAGCGTGTGCTCTCCCATCCCCCCATAAATAAATAAATAAATAAATAAATCTTTTTAAAGAAATACTTGACTGTATCCTCTCAAGTAATTGTAGGGCTTAAGGGGGAAAAAAAGTGGTTTAATTAATAAAAATTAAAAAGGACATACCATTTAAATAGGCTATTTCATACCAAAGTTTACTGTAAGATGTGATAGTTCTCCTCTTATTGTTAAGGATAATAATGGGTATCCTATATGCTACACTTGAAATATTGAACAAGTGGGAAATTGCAAATGTTTTAAAATAAAAATAGCATCCACCATGAAAGGTTTATTTACACTCTGAGAAAATACAACAGACTTTCTTAAGGGCGACTTTGGTAGACTTTCTGTTTCATGGAAGTAATAAATATGATGGAGGTTAAGTTTCCTAAAATCTCTCATTTAGCTCTCAGATTGATTGGTGTTGCTCTTTAAGTTTTAATGCTAACATCCTTTCATTTCTCATACCCACAACTCTTCTTTATTTGTGGCTCATGGTACACACAGAGGCATGGAAGTGTCTGTTTTAAAATGAGGTTTGTTTTCTATTTACTGAAATGGAAGAAAGTTGACAGCTTCATTATAAAACTTTGTGCAACATAAAATGTACAATGCCTGAGCTCTTGAACATCCAGTGTTCTTAATAAACACATGGAGTTTTTATAGGCTGAAGAACTAGTGATAGAGTATCATAAAGCATTTGACAACTAATTTATTAACATATAACTTAGTGGTGTAAGTAAATTGATGTCTATTATAGAAGTATCCAGTTTCTTGGTAGAGTTTGTACTGTTTATTTATGCCATTAAAAAATTGTCCCATGAAGTAGGTGTACTTTAGATAGTCCATTTGTTTAGCAGTAATTTATTGAGCAGCTACTATAGGCAAGGTGCATATTTGCAAGAGACACATAAATGAAAAGACATTTATTTTTCTTATGGAGCACAGTGAAAATGTACATTTTAAGTTATGGTTTCCTAAACACAAGAAAGGCCATAAATACTTTTTTATAACTCATGTCAGATAGGAAGATCTTCCACTGCCTAAGGTTCTTCCAGCTGGACTTAGAATCAAATTGACATGAGACTGATTAAAAAAAGAAAACCAAATTTAATAGGCGTCCGTAAAGGGAATCCACACAGACATGGAATTCCACAATGAGGCAACATTAAGCTTATATGAGCTTAGGAGAGGGATAGGGGCCTGAGGACTCAGAGGGGATAAAGGTCTTTAGCAAGAAGGTGGAAGGAGATGTTTTTGGAAAAACAACATGGTTCTATTATACAGATTAGTTCCTTCTTAGGTAAAGGGGAGTCTCTGCCAATCCTGCTCTTCCTGGTATAAGCTCTCCTTTCCAGTATAAATTGGGGAAGTTTTGGGGGAGGCAGAGTGCCTTTCCTGTACCTGGTGGGCTTTTATTTTAACTCAAAATAATCTTTATGCCAAAGTGGCACATTTTAGGGCAGACTGCCCAGGGCCTCTATACTGTGAAGTTTCCTTTTTCTTTTTTTCTTCAAATTTGAGTATCTTTAAGCGTAATATCCAGTTTCTTCCCATCTGCTGAGGCCATATGGGAACAATACTACTATAAGCATCTCCTGATTTTCTCTGCCTCGCCCCTTAGCCAGAAACCATCTTTTTATTCCTTTCAATTTCTATAGCATGTACCCATGTCTCTCATAGGCCATATTTCTTATTTTGTTTTGTATTTTATTTGTCTGTGTACTTGTTTAATTTACTTAGCAGCTTTTGAAAATCTTAAAGTCAGAATCCATTTTCAGCCTTTGGCGTTGCAACTTTTCTGTCAATAAGAGGTATTCCAGCATTGACAAAATGAAAAAGCACCAGAAACATATTTTGTCTGTTTTCCATGACATGTAGGCAAATATTACTCTTTCAGTTAAACAGTACAAGTTAGCTTATCCAGCATTTTTATCAGCAGGAAAATTGAAAAAGTTGGCGATTCTGGTCTCACCCAGTACCAGCTTTTAATCCAGTAAAAAATAAGTAGGCTTCTGGAAGCTAGAAGTAAATATATAATTTATTGTCATCAGATAACTATTATTTATTGTTCTTGTATTTCTTCACTAAAATGGCTAGGACAATACCTCATAGAAATGTTAAAAACCAAACTATTTACATATGGTAAAAATTACAATATGTATGTTTATAGCAACGTTCTTTTATTCATTGAATAATTTCTAAGAAGTAGGAAAAGGAGAACTGCTTAGAAAGGGGTAGTCATTGAAGATAGCATAAATTAAATCTTGGTAACAAGCTAACACCAATATTTTACTTTGATGAAATAGCTTTTAAAAACATGTAACCTTTTTTCTGATTTATTGGTGCTTAATTAAAAGTGTTACTTCTGTTATGGTTTCAAAAGATACTGAAAATCAATATGTATGTAGTAATTCAATGTGTAAGATCTATGAATAGATAAAAAATAATATGTATTTGGATATTTTGAGGAATTTGAAGCATCATCAAAATATACAGAGTTGTGAATTATCTTAATGCAAATAATACATATTTATACTTTCAAAACTGGCATTTATAACAAGCTTGTACTTAGATGCTGGCTACATTGTACTTATCATCAACTTGGTTGTCTT
Source organism: Zalophus californianus (assembly GCF_009762305.2). Lineage (NCBI taxonomy): Eukaryota > Metazoa > Chordata > Mammalia > Carnivora > Otariidae > Zalophus > Zalophus californianus. Next base: position 15,045,353 of record NC_045599.1, read on the forward strand.
CTTACAGAGTCGTTATTTTATCTAAAATTTCTTTTTAGCTACAAAATATAATTTAAAATCGGAAAATGTACTTTGTGTTCTCGTATTCAAATTTCCTAATATTTGTCAGGTTTAAGAAATATTGTGCAAACACTTTAGTCTTGCTGTAAGCCATTTGTCATTGAAAAGCTACTTTTCTCTGATTATTGGAAGCTATTTTCTATTAGTGTAATGACTAAGCTTTTCAAATATTGGGAGGAGGAAAAATTTACATGTTGCTGATAATAGACCTATTCTTCAAAATGCCAAAGAAGTTGTGGTATCTGATGAACATTTTATTAAAAAGTGGAGTGGAATAATAATATAACAACTTTTCTCTCCATTCTGGATTCAAGTTTTCTGTTTTCCCACTTAAAAATCTCAGGGGGAAGTCCTTAACTTGGATTATCCTTGTATCCGTGAACCCTTTACATTGTTTACCTGTGGGTATTGAGGCCAATATGTTGCATCCAAATAATAATATTCTGTGTTTCAACGCTTGGGTATCACAACTTTGTATCAGATTAAGGAATTGAGGCAGAATCTAGACATTTTGGAATATATCATACATAGGTATGTGAAAGGTTCAAGGGCTCTGTGCTAACTGAAATATGGAGCCAGTTTCCAAGTTGTTACAAAAGTAAATATGTTGGTAGGCGTGGCTTTTGGTTTTGGTCAGATCTCTGCTAAATTTTATTTATTTAAATATTCTTCCAGAGTTCTATATTTATCGGAGAACATAGACATTGATTGAAAATGTTTGGGAAGGAAATTGGCCTGACGGAAAACTAAACTAATCTAGTACCACCGTGTCGACCTCCGAGAGTTGGGGACCTGGGGCGGCGAAGGAACTGAGAAAAAGAGACGACAGTATAGTGAGGCACAGGGGACCCCGAGCTAACAGCCCGAGGCGCTGAGGTTTATTTTCCATACTCTTATATACCTTCTACAGCGGTATAGATCTATAATGATTTACAGCAGGGGCATAGTAAGGCACATTCCTCCATGTATACAGGATTAGTCAAGCACATAAGAATCTTTAAAACAATTTACAGGACAAGGGAACAAAGGGGAGTGCACCGTGTGCTGTTTACAGCTGGCTTCCTATCTACAAGACATCTTCTGGGGCGTACTTTAGAACTGACCACTCACGTTCCAAGGGCATTTCACTCTGCTCCTTTCGGGGTTATTTTTAACCCTGCAATCTCGAGTTTTCTCAGAGATCTCGGAGTCTGAACGAACAGGCACCAGTGGTTGTTGTGGCATTCTATTTCCTACACCACAGGATTGAAACTAAACAATGTATTGGTCACTGTGAATTTCTATGTGCATGTTTTCGGTGAGGATGTATAAAAGTTATAAAAATCAGTCTGTATAAACACCAGTCTTTCCAAAATTATGTTTCATCAATATATGTTATTAATTGTATTTTTCAGTACCATAAGACTTAAGAAAGGAGTTTTATAATGTAGTTTTTTGTAGCATTTTCAGTAATTGTTGTGTAAAAGCTTAATGTAAAATTTATTCATTATTTAAGCCATTATTAAACATACCTATCACTTGTTGAAATATTCATTGAATTCACACATTGAAGGTGAAAAACAATTTTTAATAATTGACAGAAAACTAAGTGAATATAATATTTAAGATCATAATTTCTCCTTTTTAAATGAATTGTCTATCATTAATATTGAACAAAAAAGGTCTTAAATTTATCAATCAAGAAAGCTTTAATCTTGGAAATTAATGAAATGTGTTTCATAGTGATACAATTTAACACTGAAACAATTTTGGAAATTTTATTTCCAAACTTCCTATTTTTTACCTTGCCCCAACAATAGGTTTTACAGACAGTACTAGGAAAAAAGTGAGTTTATTGCTTAACCAAATGCACATGTAGGGCTCATTAAAAATAACAGAAGATATATATTTGATTTTTCTCTTACATTATTTTTAAAAATTGAATTTTCATTAAAAAGAAAGGTGGGGGCAGTAAATGAATTTTTTTGGCTGTAAGGGCTTGGCTTGTCACCAATGTTCAGCATAATAATATTCTCTATTCTGTAGGTTAATATATAATTTAACTTCTTGAATTGTTACCTCTAACTCTAATTTAATTACAAGTTTCTGCATGCAACCTATTACGAAATTACTTTTTACTGTTGTAGTAATCAGAATTAAATATACAGCTAATGAAGTGTAAAGAGTTCTATAAACTTGAGACAGATTTCTTTTATATATTACTTTTATATGTAATTAAAAGGAGTCTTGTGAAGTTTTGGTACTTAATAAATGATTTCTGTAAATCAAGTACTTATATCTGAAAGTTAAATAAATAAATATTATCAAAGATTTATTTGGTAATTAAAGGCACATTTCAATTTGATAAGACTAAAACTTGTTGTCTGGAACACTATATATTGCTATAATATCTTCTCAAATTACCCCATTGTAGTAAAGACATTGGCTATATTAGTGAATTGGTAAAATATGTTTGTTAACTTACATAGAACTGGATTATTTTCTGTCATTTATATTTTTTCTTTTTTTTTAAAGATTTATTAATTTATTTTAGAGAGAGAGAGCATGGGGGGAGGAGCAGAGGGGGAGAGAAACTCAAGCAGAGGACCCTTGAGTTCACAACTTGAGTGGAAACCAAGAGTTGGACGTTTAACTGATTGTGCCGCCCAGTCACCCTTTGTTTTTTTTTTTTTCCAAATTGCTCGTAATGTTATTTAAAGAGTAGAATTTAGTATTAAATTATACAGTTTGGTCTAATTGCTAGATAGAGCGATTAGATAGACAATAGGTAGATAGAAAAACGGAGAGAGGCATGTAAGCTGCTTAGGCACAATGCCTGGTGTGTAGCTTGTCCTCAATGAGTATTAATTATGTATTCTTTTATAGAAGTTTGTTATTAATAATAATTATTGTATGTGCCAGGGGGTATATTCATCTTAAAAATAAAATAGTTGTTGGGCAGTTCCATCATTAAACAGTATTTTAAAGATGTCATATGGTGTCCTTGTTCACAAAAGAGGACTCAGTCTCAGAAATTTTTAGCAGCTGCAATAGAGTATATTTTAGTTAAAATATATTTGCTACAAGATACTTTGCAGTTTAGGATTTGGAAAGGTGGTGGCAAAATTATAGTTGTCAAAATGGTGATTTTCAATAAGTACTGTAATTAGCATGCACTGCTTCCAGAATGCATGTGTTTCTCAAAAATGGGCCATGACTCACTTTTATTTGCATATAACCAGGGCATGTTAGATATAAATGTCCATTTACCCTCAGAACAAAAAGAAAATTTGGCTTAAATTGTTCCATTAATTAAAAGACCCTTATTAGACTATATATTCTAAATATAATGTTGGTTTTGTGTTCTGCAAAGAATACAATTCTGTTTTAATGTTTATGTTATGTGGCTGTTTCAAACCTAGCTTCTGTCAGTTTGTGAAAACAACTGGAGAGTTCCTCCTTTCACTCCATTCCTGGAAAAACAGACTAAGAATCCTCTTTAAGCATTTGGCAAATGTGTGTGACTCTTTTTGAATCCACCTCCCACACCCATACCTTTGTAAATAAAGCACCACACTTGTTCACCCACTTGTAGATGTCCATAGAGAAGCGTATTTAGCAGTTCTACTAATTACTCAGGATCTCCACGCCACATCATTTGTGCCTAAGTGCTTTGCATTTGCTCTCAGTGCTCAGAAGCTTATTACGGTGCATGAGCTTTCATATCTGGTTTCCTCTAACTTGGGGAGGTTTCTGGGCTCCTCTCATGCCTCTTTGGGTCATGTCTGTCTTGCATAATTTTTGATCAGCAACTTCTTTGAATTTTAATACATCATATTTGCTGCACCCAGAGAGTCCTTCTGCCTCTAGATCCAGAAAATGAACTTGTTCTCTGAGAGACCAACCTCCAGTCTTCCCATGACAAGAGTTAGTACGGCTTCCAAATGAATATTGAGTATTTCTTAGTTACCAGGAATTTTTTCTGAGCTCTTCTAAACCAGTAATTCATCAATTTATTAGTCCCACAAAATATACATAGTTTTCTATTCTTTGACAGAAGGTCAACACGGTGTTTTTCCTTTTCTCTTAATATGTTACTGAAAATTTCAGTTCATTGATTTTTCTTTCATGTGCTTAAGTGCCCAATTTACTGACTTAATTTTTTTTTAATTTTTGTTGCTCATTTTTTTAAAAGATTTGTATTTATTTGAGAGAGAGAATATGAGAGAGAGAGAGAGTACATAAGAGGGGAGAGCGGGAGAGGGAGAAGCGGACTCCCCGCTGAGCAGGGAGCCCGATGCGGGACTCCATCCCAGGACTCCAGGATCATGACCTGAGCCGAAGGCAGTTGCTTAACCAACTGAGCCACTCAGGCGCCCCTGACTTAATTTTGAAGTCCTCAAAAACAGGAACTCCTGTCTGTCTTCCTTCTTTCTGTCTCCCAGTATTACTATTTAAAACCTGATTGGCTGAGACATTGTAAGCACAGTTGGCATTGATATTGTAATATTTTGATCAGAAATTCTAGAATTTGTGAAACACTAATATTTAGATTAGGCTTTCAATACATATGCCTCACTTTAAGGAAAATATTTTGCCTTATCAATTTATTCTGTATGAATTATCTTGAGGTTATGATATTTAATACAACTAGACAAGATAATTCTTATCAATTTCTTTCAAGGTGGGAGAAAATCTATACTGTTGCATCATTCCAAAGCTGATTCTTAGTAATTTTTATTGATATATATTTTTTAAAGATTTATTTATTTATTTTAGAGAGAAGGAGAGGGAGCGCGAGAGAGCTTGTGAGGGGAGGGCAGAGGGAGAGACTCTTCAAGCAGACTCCCTGCTGAGTGTGTAGCCTTACCTGGGGCTCCATCTCATGACCAATGAGATCATGACCTGAGCTGAAACCTAGAGTCATATGCTTAACCGACTGACCCACCCAGGCGCCCCTTTATTGATATTTTAAATACAGTGCCTCTGAGTAGATCTGTGTAGCAAAAGGTGTGTTCTACTGCATTAATTTTTAGTTTAATTCAGGAAATCACATTAAGCAGCAGTATATAGTATTTCTGATTAGTGTAATGTTTAGAGTAGCCCACTGGGTACATGGATTCCCATAGATATTTATCTAAGAACCTCTACTTTTTCTCAGAAAGTAGTTGTTTCTGACTGTTGCAACCAGAATGGAGTCTTGTTTCAAAGATATTTGTTTTGTCTTGCCTATTTTCTTTGCATCATTCTGTATCACTGACGATTAATTCCAACTAATGAAGTTCTCGTTCTCACTTGTCTCTTGCCCCCAAAGCCAGTATGTTTCTCTGAAGCGCTGTTTTGCTCTCACAGAACCAGGCTGTAATCGAACTGATAGATGTGCTAGATATGGTTTAGCTTCTTGAATATGGCTGGGCAAGAATGGCCGTGTCTCTGCTTAAGAGTCCTTTAATATGAGATTGTGATGGTTGGAGAAAGAAGGTAATTTTTCAAAAGGTGTTGTTGTTTAATTCCTGAATCCATTCGAGACTCCCAAACTTTTCTGTTTTCAATTTTTTTCATTATGATTTTTTTCCAAATTAGCAAGGTAATATATGTTATTTGTAATAAAAGCCAAGCATTGCTGAAACCTGTAAGGCAAAATAGTGAAGTTTTAATTCCCCAGGAGAATTTTCTGTGACGGATGTTGTTGGTATGCACAAGTTGTGTGTGTTAAGTGGCATGTTGATATCAAGATTGCTAGTGGGATCCAAGTATAAAGTAAACAGTTTTTTCCCTCTTTGCCCTTTAATTTGCTCAGTGTGATTAGTTTTTTCTTAGATAGGAACTTTGGTGTTATTTTAAGACACAAAATCAGTCTGGTTTCAGAATACCAGTTCCATAGAATAGTCAATACTTCAGTATTTGTTCAGAAATAGATGTCATGCTGCCTCCTTCCAGCTAAGGCTGCAGTGGGGTGAGCCTAATCCTTCAGAATCAGTCCATCCCCCTAGCGGGGTACTGAGGATTCTTTAGGGGTCTCATATTTCTGCACATCTTAGGAGCAAAGGCCTGACTACTTTTATTCTGGACATAGTTTTGTTTCTGGATATCCTATTTGTATAGCAAACAACATTGGAAGGTAGAGATAATGTCTCCTTAAGAGGAAAGGATCTTATTAAAAACTTGGATTCCTGGGGCGCCTGGGTGGCTCAGTCGTTAAGCATCTGCCTTCAGCTCAGGTCATGATCCCAGGGTCCTGGGATTGAGTCCTGCATCAGGCTCCCTGCTCCTTGGGAGCCTGCTTCTCCCTCTGCCTCTATCTCTCGGTCTCTCATGAATAAATAAATAAAATCTTAAAAAAAAAAAACTTGGGTTCCTTACACTCAGGGATTTTTTCATGGCCGAGTATGAATGTATCCCTTCCCTAATAAAATGGACTCCACTTTCAACCTCCTGACATTGATTTAGTAGAACTGTCATGATAGTCACCTCAGGTGACAAAATCCCTTCATACGTCCTGGTCAGGTACTCAGTCTACTAGAGTGACCGGAGTTGTTCAGTAGTAAAGGGGGGCGGTGTGTGTCTGTTCTCCACAAACTTGGAGTTGAGTTTGTAACTTACCATAAGGTCATTCAGTTGTGCCGCACCATTCAAGACTCACCTTTCTGTGCTGAATTTCCTTTGTAACTCCGTCAAAAAGCAGTGGACTCTATATATATGTGTGTGGACTATTTCTGAATTCTATTCTGTTGATCTATGTGTCTTTATACCAATACCACATTATATGGTTACTGTCACTATTACTGTGTAATAAATTGTGAGATCAGATAGTGTAAGAAATCCACTTTTGTTCTTCTCCCCTTTCAAAGCAGTTTGGACTATTTTTGGTCTTGTATTTTTGCATGAATTTTGGGATCGGCTTGTCAATTGTAACAAAAAAAATCTGAAATTTCTCATTGGAGTTGGGTTGAATTTACAGATCAATATGGCAAGAAGTGACAATATGTAGTGTGTTGATACCTGGACACACCAGTTATCTTCATTTGTTTGGATCTTTAATTTCTCTCAGCAGGATTTTGTACTTTTCAGGGATCAGATCTTGTACATCTTTTGCAGAGTGAACCTTGAGTTTTATACATTTGCAATTCCCCTGTAAATGGTATTGTTTTTACAATTTCAGTTTCTGATTGGTTGTTGTTAGAATAAAGAAATACACTTGATTTTTGTGTATTGGTCTTGTATCTGCCGGCATTGCTTAAATTCCCTTTTTAATTCTATTCTTTGTTGATTCCACAGAACTTTATACTTAGATGATGATATTATATGCAAATAAGTTTTCCTTTTTTCCTTTCTGTCATTCTTCTTTGTTCATCTGCATGTAACTTATTTTTTCTCTCTTTTTTTAAAGATTTACCTTTTTATTGGTTTCAGTAAATTTATTATGTGCCGTGGTGCATTTTTTTCTAATTAACTTATTTTTTTATACTTAGAGGTTTGTTGTATTTCTGGGTTCTATTGGTTTTTGTTTTCATCAAATTTGTAATATTTTTGGCAATTATCTTTTCAATTATTTGTCTTCACGTCACTCTTCTTCTTTGGAAATTATCATCACACTTATGTTGGGCTACTTAATATTTTCCTGTAGCTTAGTAATGGTCTGATTATTTTTATTTTATATTTTTAAGTGTTTTTTTATTATTCATTTAAGACACAGAGATACAGAGAGAGAGAGCATTAGCAGGGGGAAGGGTAGTGGGAGAGGGAGAAGCAGGCTCCCTGCTGAGCCAGGAGCCGGATGTGGGGCTCCTTCCCAGGACCCCGGAATCATGACCTGAGCCGAAGGCGGATGCTCAACCATCTGAGCCACCCAGGTGCCCTTGGTCTGATTGTTTTTAAAGCATTTTTTTCCCTCTCTCATTTTGGATAGTTTCTCCTTCTGTCTATAAGTTTTCCAATTTTCGTCTGCATTGTTTCATCTGATGTTAATCCCATCCACTTTATTTTCCTCCTCATGCATTGTAGTTTTTAATCTTTAGAAATACAATTTAAATATTTTTACATTTCCGATGGCTCTACTTAATATGTTTAATCTTGCATTTAGCTTTTTGGACATATATAATTCAGCAATAATGTCCTTATCTACTAATTCAATCATCTATGTAATTTTGAGGTCTGTTTTGATTGATTGATACTTCTTTTCATGGAATCTTATTTTCCTACTTCTTTGCATGCCTGATAATTTTTTTTTATTGGATACCAAAAATTGTGAATTTTACCTTGTTGGGAGATGGTTATTTTTCTATTCTTACACATATTCTTGGCCTTTGTTACCCGACCTTGTTAAATGTTATTGCGGTTAAAGTGACTTGGAAATAGGTTGATTATTTTGGGTCTTGCTTTTAACCTGTTAGATGGGATGCATGCAGCGTTAATTTTACTGATACTACTCCACTATTGAGGCAGTTTCCTTGTGTATTCTATCTGATGACCAGTGAATTATTTCTATTTTGGCTGCTAAGAATAGGAAATACTGCTGGCCTTATATGAGTTCCATAGATTTATCCCTTGAATCTTGCTTTGTTGGCTCTTTCCTCAAGTAGATCCATCACATGCATGTACTGGTAAGTACTCAGCTGGAGATTTGAGGGTAGCCTTTTAAAAACCTCCAAAACTCTCTTTCCTTGATATTCTCTCCTCTCATATACTCTGATTGTGATTTGTAGCCAGTTTTGCTTCCCCAGGCTTCCAGATTTATCCCCACAACTCAGGGAGATTCCATGGCCTCTATGAACATCTGCCTGGGTTCTCTGTCCCTGAATTGTGGTCTGCAAATCATCTGCAGGCAGTAAATGGAGAGTTGCAGTGTTTTCATGGTTCATTTCATAGCTTTTGGGATCACTGACTTTTTTTCGCTTGCTACTTCAGTTTTGAAAACCATTGTTTCAGTTAATTCTGTCTGATACTTTAATTGATTTCTGGCATCGGGGTAACTCTGGCCCTTGTTACTCCATTTTGGCCAGAAGTAGAATTCCTTGACTTTATACTTGGATTCTATTATTGGGTCTTGATAGAGAACCAATGCAACGTTTTCATCCATTACCAATATTTCTAGCACCATTGAATCTTCAGGATCATTTGGCCCAACATACAGGGAAGCTTGCACAATAGCTTGGACTTGTTGCAAAACCTTTTCTTAAGCTCTCCTCAAAATGTATGTAGTTATGGATCATCCCATAAATGAGTCAAAACAACATTCCCGTATGCAGCATGTTCTTCCTCAAAAATTGACTCAAGCTTGCCAAATGCTTTGCCACTTTCATAGTGATAGGAGGCATGCATTCAACAATTTACCCTTGTTTTTTTTTAATTTTTTTATTGTTATGTTAATCACCATATATTATATCATTAGTTTTTGATGTAGTGTTCCATGATTCATTGTTTGTTCATAACACCTTTTTTTTTTTTTTTTTTTTTACATTAGGGCTATCCTGGCATTCCTCAGACAGGGGGACCTATAAATACATTGCTGATATGACAAGCCCGTGAATCTTCATAGTATTTAAATCTCAGATTCTCTAGCATGTAAGCAGTAGAGCATATAAGTTACTACACGTCTGCTACTAACCATGTGCAATTAGCTTGATATTATCAGTGTAATGGGTCAACCTGGTGTTATGGGGGCACATTAAGTTAATTAAGGTCCCTGTTGTCTTTATTACATATTATAGTATACATGAAAGATAGTAATAGTTTTGTAGCAATACAAACTATACTATTGTCTTTGCTTAAAAAAACTAACTGATTTTGGTCATCTCTATTCATAGAAATAAACATTTGCTCAATCAGTAGTTACATATTAAAAAGAATCAGTTTTTCCCCTTCTGAGTGTACAGTTACCCTAGTCAATGGCTGCCCGTTATGATAACCACATCCATTTTGCCTTGGATCGTCAAGTACTACTGTATCCTTTGGACATTGCAGAATTTCACCATTCCTGCTAATATTAGGGAGTCCACTTTCATGTAAGCAATTTTATTTTTGTATTCACATTGCTTGTAGTTCTTGGCCCTAATTTGATTTTTTAAAATAAACTTTTTATTTTTGAATACATTTTGATATACAGGAATGTTGCAAAGATAGAACAGAGACTTTCTCCATAGCCCTTATTCAGCTTGCCCCATTACTATTACCTTACATTACCATGGTACATTTGTTAAAACTGAGAATCTGACACGGGTATGTTAATATTAAATGCGCCCCAGAATTTTTTTGGATTCCATCAGGTTTTCTATTGATGTGTTTTTTTCTGTTCCAGGATCCAAACTAGGTGACCACACTGTTTGTAGTTATCATATGTCTCCACTATCTTTTGTTCTGCAGTATCTCCTCAGTCTTCCCGTATTTCAACACCTGGATGTTCAGTAGAATTGTTCCCCAGTCTAGGATTGTCTAATGTTTTTGCACATCAGACTGGGATTACTGGTTTTTAAAGATTTTATTTATTTATTTGTCGGCGGGGGGAGAGAAGAGAGAGAGAAAGAGAGAGAGCGAGCGCGCGCAAGCACACAAGCAGGGGGAGCAGCAGGCAGAGGGAGAAGCAGGCTCCCCGCTGAGCAAGGAGCCTGATGCGGGACTCGATCCCAGGAGCTGGGATCATGAACTGAGCGAAAGGTAGACACTTAACCCACTGAGTCACCCAGGCGTCCCTGGGATTACTGGTTTTTTAAAAGGAGTATCACAAAGAAGGCTCTTCTTGTTACGTCCTATCAGAGGGTACATGATAACCACCTGAGGTCAGTGGGGACATTAACCTTCTTCACTTAGTCCAAGTACTATTTGCCAGGTTTCTTTACTCTAAAGTTACTATTTTCCCCTTTTCCTAGGAAATCACTGTCTAACCCACTATTGGGGAGGGCAGTTACATTGTTTCCTGGGTAGGGAAGTATCTACATGTATTATTTAGAATTCTTCTGTAAGGAAGATTTGTCCATTCTCTCTCATTTATGTATGTATTCAACTACTTATTTATATGCATCTACACTTGTACATTTACTTTATGGTTTGAATCATAATCTAATACCACAAATAACCTTATTTTTATTTATTTATTTATTACAGGTAACTTTATCCTGTCACATGTATAGTTATGTATACATGTGGAGTCCATACTGGCTGTCCCTGACATGTTCCTTGTCTAGTCATACCAGGCCCTTTGAGCTTAGGGAGCTCTGCAGTTTCCATGCTGCCTTTGGGCACCAGACTGTTCGACAAGGCTGGAGCGTAGTTCTGTGCCTGGGGTTCTGTGCCTGTAGACTCACCCTACAGACATTACCTGGAAAATTTCAGGAACGTAACCCTGAGATTACACACTTTTTTTTTTAAAGATTTTATTTATTTATTTGACACAGAGAGCGAGAGCACAAGCAGGGGGAGCGAGCAGAGAGAGAGAGAGAGGGAGAAGCAGGCTCCCCGTGGAGCAGGGAGCCCAGGATCATGACCTGAGCCGAAGGCAGACGCTTCACTGACAGCCACCTAGGCGCCCCGTGAGATTATACATTTTTATAAAACCTGGAGAATGTCATTCCTTTTCTGGTGTTAGTACCTTTCTGTCCTGGTGCTTCTACCTTTCAGAAGCAAAGCTATTTAATTCAAATTGCTGGAATTAATATTAATTAGCTTGCCCCGCAGTGGCTCTTTAAGATCATTTGTTACCTTCCCATGTCATTCTTTTAATGGTATAGGCTTCAAGTTTTCCTATTTGGGCTGCACCTTGCAGCTACTACTGGATTACTAGGAATAACTTATTCTATTTAATCATTTCTGAGGGTCCTGAACTTTTGAATGAAAAAGTAAGGATGATCTGATACATCTCTAAGCAGCTAGAATAGAAGCAGGTGCCTGGATGAGGGTTTTATTTTATTTTGAGGGACCGGTTTCTGACATCAGATATACATGTGTCTCATTTAAAAATAATTACACATAATTTATGTAAGTGAAGAAAAAATGCCATTGTTTGACGGTTATAACTCTTCAAAGATCAGACTCACTTGTCAGATATATAGAAAAGTTCAAAACTTCTGACTTTTAGATTCTTCTAAACAGGCTCTGATCTCTTTGGATTATGATGTCTCTCTCTATAAACAAAAATTTTTCTGACACCTGCTGAATTTTGCTAAACTTGAGCTGAAAGTATCAGGTGTTCCATTCAAGTGTCATTCTTTGCAATTCATTTCTTAGCAAGTTTACTCTTCCAATAGGTGGCACTTAGAATGAATAGCACTTCACACTACCTAGTTTGAGCCCACTCATTTCCTCTTATTTTACTTGCCATTCTAGCAACCTCTTCACTTTGGTAGCATCAATCAAAGACACGGAAACTAGTAAAAGCAAAGTCCTTCCACTTTATTCCTGACTTCAACTTCTGCCATTGGTTTTGTTTTTGGTGTATATTTAGGAAATACCTATGAAAGTAAGCCAGCTTTATAGGAATTCACCCACAGCATTGGTTGTGAAGCTTTTTATTTCTTTTTAAGTTCGTTGTACATAGAATTCATATATTGGTATGTTAAATCAAGAGACTGTGACTGTGTAAGAATCCAAAAGAAGAGTTACAGAAATGCAGGGTTTGATATTGACTCTGACATTCTCCGTCTGTGGGAAAGTCACTTAGTCTACTAGACCTCTTTGGTTTATGTCACCTTACCTAATTGATTATTTTAAGGATCAAATTAATATAATTTGAAAATTTGATTGATGGTGTGATGCTGGGGATATTTTGATCAGGGTTACTAAGTCTCAAAATAAAACAAGGATGCAGACTCAGATTTCCTTAACATCATCATCATCATCATCATTGTTTATAATTATTATTACTATCTATGTGAACTTCATCATGTTTCTTTTTCTGTAGAATGCTAGTAATAACTACCTCCCCAGTGTATGGGGAAAATTTAAACTTAAAATTGCCGATCACAGTCAGTTTAATATGTGTTATCTTTAAATTTCTCTCCCTGCTCCCCCTCAACCTTGAAGGTAAGGTCATCACTTCTGAGATCTTTTGTCTTAACCTCTCAGCTTATGTTTGCTCTTACAACGAATAACATCAGTTAGTTGCAGAAAGTCTTTGATGATGGAATGAAAGGCATGAATCCATTAAAATAAATTCCAAAATGGACAAAATAGAAAACAGAAGGCAGACTCGCTCATCGATGGACTGCACTGTCTGTGTGATTGAGAATTGAGTTCATTCCTTTCAAATATCATAGCCCATGAAGGCTTTTCCTTTCTCTTCTGCTACCATTACTCACCTTAGGCTCCTAAAGTCTCCCGTCAGAACTTTCTACAAAGTTTTTTCCAAAATGTCCTTGCTGCCAACCTTTTTATTCTATCTGCATTAATGAAAATTTAGTTTTCCTAAAGTAGTTCTTTCATGTGTAATTAACCTTGCCCCCGAACATTTTTTGATTCTTTATTTCCAACAGAATAAAGTCTAGATAGCTTAGCCTCACACTTGAGAACCTCACAGGACATCCTGGTGCCTCCCCTCTTCCATTTGCTTCTCCAGGTTCATTCTCTACCCTTCTTCAACTACTCTCTGACCCTGGTGGCTTGTCTCTGTGAGCTGTGTGAGTGAGAACCCTGGTGGGAAGGAGGAAGATGACATCAGGGAATTTATTCCCTCAGATTCCTCCTTTCTACTCAAGTCTTTTATCTTCTCTGGCATCTCTCTCCATAAGACCCTGTCCTTCTGGGGTTTGGTAACTCCCACTCTCCACTCCACCCTGAAGGGTAGAAATTGTTTACTAGTGTTGGGATACTGCCTTATTCTGGTGGCTTTTCTGTGCCTTGCACACACCTTTGTAAATATTCTCTGTATCAAACTCAACTTGAATAACCCAATTGAATGTGCCATCTGTTGCCCGGCTGTTACACTTCCTAAATTTATCTCATGCCATACTCTGCATCCTTTAAAGACAGATGGTTTATTATTGTTGGCATGGTGGTTCAGAACATCTACTTTGGAATGATAAAGTTTGGGTTTGAATCCTGATTTTACTACTTCTCAGTTCGGTGACTTGGATCAAATTATTCAGCCTCTCTCAGCCTCAATATCCTCATCTATTAAATAGAAATAATAATAGTGGCCATTCATGGGTTATGTGGGAACCAAAGAAGTATGGAGAAGTTCTCTTATGTCACAGATGCAAAAGAAATGTGGTTTTGGCCATGAGTATGTTTTGAGCTCATATATCTCTTCCATTCATACTACCAAACCTCTTTTTTCATTACCCCTGTTGTCTGCTTCTGTCTGTCCATTCTAGGCTTAATTAAAGTCCTTGTTCTTATTGTAATCTCTTAATGTTTCTCACTTCTTATAACACCTACTCCCTGGAACTCTCCTTTATGTTTTTATCTGTATATGTCTCCTCATCTCAATTATAATGTTAACTATTTGATGATAGGAACAAGGAATTTTCATTTCATTGTATTTGCACCTAATGTGGTATTGTGCCCCTAGCTCACTGTTGGGGACATAGTAGAAGCTCAACAAGTATTTGCTTAATTATTTAATTTTAATTTAATTTTAATTAAGGTAGGCAAATTTTATAATGCAAGTAATTTCAATTAAGTTAGATCGATAAAATGCATAACGCAAGTCTCCAGAACAGAGTTTTTTACTATCATAATGCCCATTTCAGAGTAGATACTTATTGAATATTTGATGATTTGGGTAATTATTATACAGACAAATTATCTGTAATACTGTCTAAGCACCTGTTGACTACTGTGTAGACATAGTCTGTACATATAATGAGATGATTTATATTAACCACCAAAGGTTAATGATCTAAACTGGTTAAAGTATTAATGGTATTAGTATTAATGGCACTATACCAGTATCCCAATATTTTTATCTTTTTTTTTTTTTTAAGTAGGCTCCACACCCAGCCCAGAGCCCAACATGGGGCTTGAACTCATGACCCTGCGATCAAGATCCAAGATGAGATCAAGCGTCTGTTGCTTAACCGACTGAGCCATCCAGGTGCCCCTTTCTGTCATCTTTTAACCATACCAGCTTGGACAGTCTCATCACAATACTAGAGAATAGATAATGAATCCATCTCCTCTGATAATAATATAAAAACTTTGGTTTCTGTTTTATTATTTTTTTTAAGATTTTATTTATTTGAGAGAGAGAGTGAGCACGAGTGGGGAGGAAGGGCGGAGGGAAAGGGAGAAGCAGACTCCTTGTGGAGCAGGGAGCCCGATGCGGGTCTCCATCCCAGGACCCCCAGTATCATGACCTATGCCCAAGGCAGCGGCTTGACCGACGGAGCCACCCAGGCGCCCCTCTGTTGTATTTTAAATTAGGCCCATTCAGGAATAATTAATTATTGGTCTCTAAAATAAAGGCAACTGCAGAAGAGCCAAAGTAGAAGAATCTGCTTTAGCTTCTGGTGAGCAGTGTAATTCATCACCTCTCAGTACATTGTCTTTTTGTCCTGAGAAAAGAATTCAGTAAAGGTATAGCCTGTAGGTGGCACTGGAGTCCACTGATCGCTATCCTGCAGTCTCAAGTACAGCAGCATGGTTATAATTGGTGTTGGCTTCTCAGCACAATGATGATGTCCAGTGATAGCTTGGACTTTGGGCAACTGTGGAAAATCCTCAGTGAACCTTGCCAGGTTCCTGTTGGAATGTGTCAGCTCCCCAAAATTCTGTCCTGTTAGTGGAAATGAGGTCTAGTACAGAGGGAGCAGTGAGGGTTATCTGAATGTGATGTGCACATTTCTGAAAATTATCTTGGTGATAAGTATGTTGTGGGAATTAAAAGTTAATTGATTGTAAACAGTGGGCTGGTTGATGATTACAAAGGATTGGGGATCATTTCTTTTGAGACTGTCTTAGAACACAGTAAGATGAGTCTTGTTAATTTTTTGGTTTAACATATTAAGAGAGTTGGGATTTTCGAATTAGGTTATTAATTTTCCTAATCATCCAGGGCAATATATATGTATATATATTTTCCTACCCCAGGGTAATATTTTTAAGAAAAAACGAATGTAAAAGTGAGAATTAAAGTATGTATTTCAGTAACTATTTATGTGCAAAATAATTCAGTGAAGATAGTTTTATTTTGTTCTTTTTATTGACGTGGCTCACTTTTTCATATGTAGCATATGAATGAAAGAGAGATGGCTTGGGCCTTGAATGTACAAATCCCACTTTTCAGGTTCACATGGGATGTGACAAAGGAGGCTTTGGGCAAAATGACTTTTTAGTTGCTTTTCTTCTGTCACCTTTACTCACATGTGTACCACCGAAACTATTTACATGGTAAGCACCTCTGGAGTTGGGAGGAGAGTGGGTACATGTAGAGTGACCTTCTCCCTTTCACTTCCCTACTCCCCAGTGGAGAAAATGTTGCCACAGTATTTCTAGGGCTTTGACTGCAAAGACCTAGAAGATTTCCCTGGCCTTGGTGAACTGGGTACATGGGAACTTCTTGCCTGACGTGAAAGCCCTCTCTTTGGTACATTTCCCTTGGCTTCACATCCAAATCTTGGTCCCAGTACTCTTAGTATTCAGAAGTTCAGCAGAACAACAACAACAAAAAGTAGGCCAGAGCAATAGGGTATCTTTTCAGGGTTCCGCCTGAAATCTAGAGCGGGATTTATAAACTGCTTATTTGGAGGTCTTTCTTGGATGGGAGATGACAGCCAGGTGGGAGAGGGACCTGCCCAATGCCTAACAGTAACTCCATTAAAACATCAAGAGGCGGAACATCCCAAAGAGAAAACATACTCCAAAAAGTCTACAAAACAGATTTCAAAGGCTAAGTATGAACTGTATTGATGAGAAGGGAAGCATACTAAGTAGAGGGGGGAAATATAAAAGATTAAGTAATAGGTATAAGTACAATATATTTGCTCAGATGTTTTGCTAATGGAAAGGTAAAATTATGTGGTCAAGTATATTTTTATTTCTGCTTTATGCTTATTTAGTTGAAATAGAATGTGATGAGTCACTGAATTGTGGAAACCATGAACTACTCAGCGAGATATGAAAAGAACAACAAAAAAAAGAAGCTAAAGAGAAGTGTTCAGGCAGTGTTGACATTATTCGTACCACAGAGGTAAGGTAAGGTAAGAACTTATTAACATTTACAAAAATTTTGAAGTAGGCTTATTTGAAATGCTTAAACTCATTTGATTGTCAATGGCTTGTTTCATTGAGATATCCAGAAACATTAAGTCTACAAAACTTTTTCCTTTGAGACATCCTGCTGCCAATCTATAATCCTAAACTACGTTTTTGCTTATTTCTAGAGGATATTTATTTCCATTTCCTTTCTAGTAATGAACATTGAGTCCACAAATGTAGTAACTTTTCTAGTAAATCCTTGGATTCAGGTAGATAAGAGCCATGACCTGAAAATATTGAACGGTGGTCTATTCATTTTTATGGTAGGTTAAGTATCAAATGTAGTGGTGATATTTTAATCAACAGGAATCTCTGGTCACTCTTGGCCCCCGATGATATTTCATGCACTGGAGGCTGCTGTTTGAACAAGAATCTACCAACATGGCTATTGTCTGTTCTTTTTTTTTTTTCCCCCAAATGATTTGATTTCTCTCCTGCTTAATTAACCAGTACATGTGCCATTTTTGAATATCATCTTTGGATATACTGAGGGCAGAAAATAATCCTTTACTTTTTAAAAAGTCTTCATGATGATTGGAACCTCACATATTTAGATCAAAGTTACTATTAATCTACACACAATACATCTAGTTTTGTCTTTTGTTGTTTCCAGTTTTGCGAATTGTATTATTGTTAGCTGATGAGGCTGTAAACACTTTGAAAATATGGGTTTTCAATTTCTGACATGTAATACAGGGGACTAGATATCCTCAAAACACCTTTCACTTCAAAATGAAGACACTAAAAAATATTAGCTGTATTTAAAATGCATTATTGAGTAAACAAAAAAGTAAGGAAAATATTCAGAGTGAAAATGGAGTATAAACAGGAATCCAGAAAGTTAAGCAAGCACAAAATAGCTGGTTATCCTGGGGCAACTATCAATTAATGAGAACCCTGAAGACCCATTTAGAAAATCTTATGAAATCACAGAAAAGAATATAATGCCTAGCCTGTACACATTGGGAAATCTAAAAGGAGACTCTCACTCATACTGAGGACCCCAAAAAATATATCCCCAGTGAAAGGAAAAGTTCATCCATCAAAAGAGACAGGAATGAAACTTCCTTACTTCAGCATGATAGTTTAAGAAGGAGAAAATCCTGTCCTCATGTGTGTGGTTTAAGGTCAAAATTCACACCACCCATCTGGGAACAAAAACCCTCATCTAAAATTTTATTTTAGATGATACTTGATTAGGAGTGCTCCTGAGCACCTGACTGAAACAAGAATGATTCTTTCTTAAGGAACACACTTTTAATTCAAGCTCTAAGAATTCCTCAAAATGAAAGTACAGTGCAAATTTGCAAAGAAATAAATCACAAAACACAATACCCTCTAAAGCCAAAGAGTAAGGGCTAGCAAACAAATGACAAAAATGGGACTCAAATAGCTTAGTTATTGAAAGTAATAGCAACAGCATAGGAAATAACCTTGTTTAATATGTTAAAAACAACAGTGTATCAAAATTTTAATGAAAATATTATGAAACTCATCAAGCAGATTAAAAATAACCCAACCAACATTTTTAGTAATAAAATGTAATACTGAAATAAAATTTTTAATGGATAGTTTAAAATTTTCACCTGTGTCTCATTCCATGCACAGATTAAGATGAATCATTATATACTCACGACCTTGGAGATAGTCAAAGATATTTTGGCAGACTGGAAAAAGTCCTAATTCAAAGAGAAAATAAAAATTAAATTGGGCTTTCTCACAATCAAATGCTTTGCTAATTAAAACATATCATTCAGAAAATAAAAATCCAACCCAGAGACTGTGAGAAAATATTTGCAGAACATCTATCTGATAAAGACCTGTGTCCAGAAAATATAAAAAGTCTTTATAATAAAGATTGAGACAGTAAACCCAATTTTTGAAATGGACAAAAAGAGACATTATCCAAAAAAATGATTTGTAAAAGCTGTAAACTGGAAACGACTTTAATATCTATCAATAGAAGAATGGATAAACAAGTTGTGACATATTCAGATGGTAGCATACTACTTGGCAATGAAAAGGAACAGCCTACTGGTGATGCATGTGAAAAGACAGACACAGGAGAATACATACTGTAATTTTACATTTATGTGAAGTCCAAGAACAGGCAGAACTAATCCATCATGAAAGATACCAGAACATAGGGCGTCTCTGGGAAGGAGACTAATGAAAAGGGGCCTGATAGAATATTCTAGCATCATGGACATTTTCTGGATCTTGATGGATTATATTAAGTGGGCATATACAGTTGTTAAACACATCAGAATGAAAACTGAAGATTTATGCATTTTCTTCTGTGGAATTATACATCAGTAAAAAAAGTTAATTTTAAAGGTATACTTCTAGGTCAGTTTATTACCTTAGATGAATGTATTCAAGAAGAGGTAAGATGGGAAATTAAACATTAAACTTAAGAAATTAGAGAATCTATAAAATAAGCAGTTAAAAAACAGTAGAACAAACTCAGAGTAAATAATAAATATAGGAGCAGAAATGAAAGAAAAAAATACAATAGAAAGATAAAAAGTGGTGGTCTGAAAAGTCTAAGGGATACAACAAACCTTGGGTGAAATTAAGCAAAATGAAGAAAGCACAAATATCAGTGCCAGCAGTGAAAAAGAGGACCTAAATGTGGATGCGATAAAGATTAAAAAGATGAAAAGACATGCTTCTCCCTCTGCCTCTCTCTCTGTCTCTCTCTCTGTCTCTCATGAATAAATAAATAAAATCTTTAAAAAAAAAAAACTTTTAAAAAATGGGCGCCTGGGTGGCTCAGATGGTTAAGCGTCTGCCTTCAGCTCAGGTCATGATCCCGGAGTCCTGGGATCGGGTCCCGCATCGGGCTCCCTGCTCCTTGGGAGCCTGCTTCTCCCTCTGCCTCTCTCTCTGTCTCTCTCTCTCTCTGTCTCTCATGAATAAATAAATAAAATCTTAAAAAAAAAAAACTTAAAAAAAAGATGAAAAGACAATTTTTTTCTTTTCAAATTTGTATTAAATTCTAGTTAATTAACATACAGCATATAGTGCAATATTGGTTTCTGGAGTAGAATTCAGTGACTCATCACTTAACCTATAATACCCAGTGCTCAGCATATCAAGTGCCCTCCTTAAAAGCCATCACCCATCTAGCACACCGTCCCCTACCCACCTCCCTCCATCAATCTTCAGTTTGTTCTCTAAGAGTCTCTTATGGTTTGTTTCCCTCTCCCTTTTTTCTTCCTGCCCCTCCCCAATATGTTCATCTGTTTTGTTTCTTGAATTATATGAGTGAAATCATGTGGTATTCGTCTTTCTCTGACTGACTTATTTCGCTTAGCATAATACACTCTAGCTGCGTCCACATCATTGCAAGTGGCAAGATTTCATTCTTTTTGATATCTGAGGGATATTCCATTCTATAGATATATACCACATCTTCTTTATCTGTTCATCTGTCGATGGTCATTTGGGCTCTCTCCATACTTTGACTATTGTTGATAATGCTGCTATAAACATTGGGGTGCATGTACCCCTTCGAATCTATTTTTTTATCCTTTGGATAAAATAGAGCTACCTAGTAGTGCAGTTGCTGGATTGTAGGGTAGCTCTATTTTCAACTTTTTGAGGAACCTCCGTACTGTTCTCCAGAGTGGCTGCACCAGTGTGCATTCCCACCAACAGTGTAGGAGGGTTCCCCTTTTTCCGCATCCTCGGTAACAACACCTGAAACCTGTTGTTTCTTGTGTTGTTAATTTCAGCCATTCTGACAGGTGTGAGGTGGTATCTCATCATGGTTTTGATTTGTATTTCCCTGATGATGAGTGATTTTGAGCATCTTTTCATATGTCTGTTAGCCATCTGGATGTCTTCTTTGAAAAAGTATTCATGAAAGATAATGTTCCATAAAGTAATTTATATTTAAATGAAATGGGAAATATTTTGAAAAATAGAACTTTTTTCCAAAAAAAGTCATCAAAATTGACTTAAGTATATAAAACTTTTGAGTCCTGTAACTATCAACAAGTTACCATCAGTAATTTAAACCTTTTTTTTAAAGATTTTATTTATTTATTTGAGAGAGAGAATGAGATAGAGAGAGAGAGCATGAGATGGGGGAGGGTCAGAGGGAGAAGCAGACTCCCCACTGAGCAGGGAGCCTGATGCGGGACTCGATCCCGGGACTCCAGGATCATGACCTGAGCCGAAGGCAGTCGCTTAACCAACTGAGCCACCCAGGCGCCCCAGTAATTTAAAACTTCTTTCCACAAAGAATACCTCTGGTCCAAATGATTTTATAGGCAAATTTCATCAAACGTTAGTGAAACAGTTTATTGCTGTCTTATACAAACTTTTCCAGGGAATAATTAAAGAGGCAGCACTCTCCAACTCTTCTTATATGGCTAATATAAACTTGATACATAACAGAAAAGGTATACAGCAGGAAAGAAAATGACAGGCTGATCTCATGCATGAACAAAGATGCAAAAATTCAGATAACTTATTAACAAATTGTGTCCAGCAGTGTGTAAACAAGATAATTCATGATGATCAAGTTGGGTTTAGCCAGAAATACAAGGTTGGTTTAACATTAGAAAATCTATTTCTGTTACATAAATAGATTTAAGGAGGAAACATATTCTCAATAAATGAAGAAAAAACATGCAATAAAATTTATAATACACTATACTAACAACTCTTAGGAAATTGGTAATAGAGGAAAATTCCAAGGGAGTTTGGTAAAAGAAAATCTTAAAAGATTGTACATAATAATGAAATATTAAAACCATTTCCTTTAAAATTAAAATCAAGTCAAAGACTCTATCATCTTTACTCATCATTGCACCGGAAAGCCTAAATAACAAAGGAAGTCAAGAGAAAAAATATTAGCTCTGAGTATATGAAGAGAAGAAACAAAAATAATATCCTTTAAAGGTGTTATGATTCTCTACATGAAAAAAACAAATTATGCTTAGAAAATTAGAAGAACATATGACATTTTAGCAAATTTTCAGGTGCAAAATCCATGTAAAATTTAATTATGTACACCAGGAAGAAATAGAAATTTAATTTAAAATTAGTTACCATTTAAAATAAGGTAAGAAAATGTGAGATACCCAAGAATAAATTTAACAAAAGATATACAAAGCTTTTATGTAGAGAGAAATAAAAAATCCTTTAAAATGTAGTAATAACGTCAAAATAAATGGAGAGATGTATCATATTTATGGAGGGAAGATTAATATTCATCTCCAAATTGATCTGTGGAGTCTACACAATCTGAATCAAAATTGTAAAAGGTTTCATAGATGAAAATCTCATTCTAAAATAATTATGGAATAGTAAAGGATTAAGATTGGCTAAAATAGTGAGGTATATGAACAATAACAGAAGCCTTTTTTTTTTACCACAAACCAAGACTTATTAAAACTGATAGTCAGTTAGATAGTATTATATTCAGTCACACAAAGACGGATTGAACAGTAAATCAGAAGAGTCAGAGCCACCTCCTGTGTATATGAAAACTTGATGCATGCTGGAGATGGCTTGCTGATCAGGGGGTAAAGAATGGATTTTTTTTAATGGTGCTGGGATTGAGTACCTGTATGAAAAATATAAAGTTGGATCTCTAACTTATATAATTCAGAAGAGTCAGTTCCAGAAGGAAAAATACTTGAATGAGAAAGAAAAGCAGAAATATTTGTAGAAGTACATTTAGGAGAGTACGTTTACTACCTCAGGATTTAGGAGACATTTTTTAAAGAAGACAAAAGGAGCACCAACCAAAAGGAAACTCATTGATAAATTAATTTACTTTAAAATTAAGAACTTTATAAAAGGAGAGAATCAAAACGGGGAAAAGCCATAAACTGAGAGAAGATACATAAAACTAGCAAAAGAATATTTTTCTAGAATATAAAATTGACAGGATAATTAACAATCATTATGAAATGAATAAAAATATAACAAGGCAAGTGACACAAGAGGAAGTGGCAAAAAAATTTAAAAGATATTTCAAAGAACATAAACTACTTATGACCAACTGACTAAATAAAAATTTGATCAACCTCAAGTACAAATGATAACTACAATGAAATAATAGTTCAAATCTACCAGATTGGCAAAAGGTAAAATGCCTATTAATATCAATGTTGATGAAGATGTAGAAAAATAGAAACTTTTATATACACTGCTGGTGGGAATATAAGCTATTTTAACCCCTTTGGAACGATCTTTGGTATTATTCAGTAAAGTTGAAGAGACACATACTGCATAACAGAAATTTTTTTTCTTGATATGCATCCTTGAAAATTTATTGCCAATGTCAGCCAACAGCAAGTTCAAAGTGGCATTGATTATTATAGCAGAAAACTGAAAATAACATAAATGTTGTCAGTACCAGATGGATAAATATACTGGATAGTATATAAAATATATACTGGATAAATAGGATCATATGCAACAATTAGAATGAGTTAATTACACATATGTATCAACATGGATGATGTTGATGTTAATCATGATGTTGACCTTAAAAAAGACAGTAAGAATATATACAGAATTATTGCATTGTGTAAAATGCCAACTAAAGTAAAATGCAAAACTGTGTTGTTTAGAGATTCATAGTTATGTATTAAAACTATGAAGATTAGTAAGGGAATGATAAATACATAATTCAGGTTGGTAGTTACTTTAAGCATCAAGGAAAAATGGGTTTGGTCTGGGAATGGGAACAGGGGACTTCAGAGATATTTGTGGAGGGTAAGCTGGTGGAGGGTATGCATTGTTCATTTTATTGTTACTTAAAAATATATACTTAAAAGTTTTTCTGGTATGTATTTAACAAAACATTTTTTATAAACAAAAACAGAAGTCATGATGTGTTTTTCTTTCCAAGGCTGATGGAATTGGACAATCATTAAACATAGGTTTTCAGGGTAACATGAGGCATTGCTGGGAATTCTTAGTTATTACGGGAGATAAAAAGAAATTTTAAGATCCATTAGAGGCTACATAAGGGTCAATAAAATATTTTTAATTTTCTATAAGTGGTGAAAATCGTATGTAACTTTGAATACTTTGTATCAGATTGCTATATTTTTTTTGCTCTGGTTCCAAGTGGACAATGAGAATGGCTGCAGTCATATCAAAACAGGATGAATTGTTTGTTGGTTTATGCTGTCCGCTATTTGAAATGTCGCACTAGAACAATAACCTTCTGTGGTTAAACTGTGCCAGGATGGATGCTCAGGGTTCTGTAACCAGCAATCAGCACCCTGTTTTCCAATTGCCCTGCCTAGATGCCTCCCCACTTTAGTGATTGCTCTAGGGCAGTCAGTCTTCACTGGGAGAGCTGTGTCTTTATTGAGCCCTAAAAATGTGACTCTGGCCAGACTGGGAGTCTTCATAATCTCCCCCACCAGGAAGCTGCCCAAGGAAAGTAGGTAGCTTGAAAGAATTGTTTCAGCACAAGGCTATACAGGGATGTTTGTGCTGTCCCAGGGCTAGTGAATGAAAGGACATTTCCAGAAAGACATTTTCCAAGCCTTTGAATAGCTTTGCCATAACAACACAATCAGCCTCAATTGTCTGGCTAAAGAGAAACCACTGTCATTAGCAGAAAAAAAAAAATAAATAGGGCTTATACTTTCTCTGTGTTAGAGTCCATTTCTTTGAAAATTATCAATTTGGCCATTTGCAAACAGTTTCTCTGATTCAATTGCTTCTTTGGCTCTCCGGAGTGGTGATTGCTGTAATAGATAACTCCCCTCCAAAGAGCCTGAACTAACCTCACTTGGGATCAATACTGAGCAAAATTAAAATTGAATTTGTTTGGTGAGGTTTAAATTGAATTGATGTCTGTGAGGAAACTCATGTATTCCTGCACCGTATGTCATACACACGGAGTATATTTTTTTATTTTAATTTTCTGGCATTCTGATTTTTTTTTAACATAACATATATGGCATCTTATATAAAAATTATTTGTTTTCTATAAATTAAAAATAGAAAAGAAAACTAAATAAAGTCAGAAAAAAGAAAAAAAAAGGAATCAAGAAACAATACTGGACTCTTTCCCATTAGCTTTTAGAGCAGATTCCCTTCCGTGCCATGCCCAGCCCAGGATTAAAAAGCTTTTCAAATAATCTGAAAATGTCCCAAATTCTTATGAGGAAATCTTGTATAATCACAGATGATCACCTTCTTTCTGATTTGTTATGTGATTGTGGATAAGCTCTCTTATTCTGTCCCTCTGAACAGGGTCTAGAATTTATTGACATGGATGCTTGAAAGTTGAAAAAGATGATGAATAATTTTGTTGTACTATGTGGCACTCTTGATTTAAAGGAAAATCTTCTTAAACCTCTGTAAGGCTGTAGAGTATTTGTCATCTCCCTTCTGGCTTCTGTCATTACCTGACTCTCTTTGTAGTTTTAACCGTCTCTATACCAAGTTGGTGATAGTAATAAATAAGCAGGCATTTCATTCTTCAGAAATGCAAGTACTATGCATTGTTTGCATGTTTCAGGAAGTGAAACAGGAGATCTTAAACACTGATTTGAGGATTCTACAAAAGCAATCTCCATGAATATTGTTTAAAAACAATTTTAGGGGTACCTGGGTGGTGCAGTCAGTTGAGCATCCAACTCTTGGTTTCCACTCATGTCGTGATCTTGGTCCTGGGATCCAGTGCCACGTTGGGCTCCACGCTCTGCAAGGAGTCTGCTTGGATTTCTCTCTCCCTCTCCCTCTGCCCCTCCCCCCCACTCGCACTCTCCCTCCCTCTGTCTCTAAAATGAATAAATAAATCTTTTAAAAAATAAAACAATTTTATACTTAGATATATTTAGTATCTCTACTACTAACAAAAAGTGTGCAGTATTACTTTATCAAATTTTCAGGGAATTGGGTTTCACTTTTAAATATATTCAGTTGTTATCACTCAAAAACGTACTTACTTCTCTCTTTAAAGAGTTCATAGACTCATGAGGGGGTCAAGCAATTACAGTAGATTAATTATATAATAAATGTGATAAATTGCAGAGTTTATTGAAAGCTCTATGGACACATGAGGAACAACTGAGTCCTCAGGGGAGGAGGAACCAGGGACAATTTACAGAAATGTGATATTGGAAGGGGATCTTAATAGATAACAGGAGAGGGTGGATGAGTGGAGGGGCAGTCCTAAAAGAACTGTTTTAGATCTGTTGCTTTCTTTGATTTGCAAATGAACCAGCCAAAATAAGGAGGGGCACAATGCAGCCGAGGGTGGAAGCTCTCTGAGGCTCTACCTCACTTTTCATTATAGGTAGAATAGAATCCCTGGGGCTGCACATTTCTGACTGTGCTGGAGGCAAAAAATTCCATTCTCTTTAGATTTGTTGGGCCTAGTGATTTGAACCTAGCAAGAGCTCATAAGCTACTCTGTAATTTATCAGGAAGTATTACATCCCAAGGTAGACCACGTTGCACTTTAGATGACCTAAAAAGAAATAATTTGTAACAAGTAAACCAGGTATATTAAAATATAAAGTCAGTTGGAAAACATTTATTATAGTAACTGAAAAAACAGGGTGTAATGTTTCATATTTAGTATCTCAACTATGGAAAATATGCATAGAAAATAGAAGGGAGAAATGACAATATACTAGTGGTTGCCTCTGGGAGGTAGAGTTATGGGTTTTTTTCATACTTTTCTGAACTTTATAATTTTTCTACTAATGACACTAATTTCTTTTAGAGTAATGGAAGCTATATTTTTAAAATATAGCCTTTTCAATTCAACAACATCATCTAATTATTTCTGTCCTGAAAATGGGAGTGATTCTATCTCCATTAGATGGTGGTAGTGGCAGAATTTCAGATCCTCATAAAGCAGCATTGTTTTAGATCATTTTGCTTACTCTCATTTGCAAAGACAAGACTGTCTTTCCTTGCAAAAGCAATACTTTCTTGATTAATTTTGTTTTGTTTTTTCTACCCTCTGTGCTTTGGAAGCTTATTTTGGGGTTAAAGTGTTCCCTTTCTTAAAGGGTTGGTTGTCATATGTGACTCTAACAGTTAGGCCTTGAGTTGATCTAAATCTTGGCTTAAAAGAGGCAGCCACATTCTAGAGGCTGCTCATAAGTCTGTTGGTTACCTGGTTACCCAGCAAAGCCTACACTTATGCCTCAGGGGATCGATTCTGCTGCCTTCCTTTCTACAATTACACCTGTTGATTTCATTTTGTCTCAACTGCCAAGGTGGTCTGTTTCTTTTGACCCTTTGCCCACACTCAGCTCAGTGGATAGGATTCCTCTTAATCTCCAGTCACTTCAGCAAAGCTCACCTGATGTGGGGGAAGGTCCTACTTTCCCCGTTTGATGTTTGAAGAATTCCCTGTAGGGCAACTGGTAATGTCTCACCAATGTAGAGGTAATTAGGAAGTGATAATATCAGAGCCATTCACTTGGGAGTGCATCTTGATGCCCCTTGTCACATTACAGCCACGTTATGCCCATCAGTCTGCCTACAGAGATGCCAGCACCCTAGTTTTAATTCTTTCTCTCCTTGAGTATACAAATACCATCTGGCCGGTGTGCAGACTTAGTAGCCAAATTCCCAGTGGCATCTTTGCTATATGCTGTTAAAACATTTTTCATTCTAATGGAGCCGGGAATTTCCAGACCTGCAGCCTCTTCATTCCCCTCAACCATGATAGTTTCTGACTATATATTTTCCCATTAACTTCAGGGGGATTTCTTTGTTTCTTTGGGGGAGGGTTGCAATTATGAATATATTTCTTTACCATTTCTCAACCTTTTTATTGGCCACTGATACTGTTCTTAGGAGATAAATCCTTCCAACCCACTGAATTTATTAATTTTTGTTTTTTGTGGGCCCGCAGTTGGAAAGCAAGCAGGAGGAAATCTGTGTTCAAAAATCTTTGTATTTTTTTTACCTTATATATTCTTGATACCATCAAATTATGGGAATAACATTGAAAGCTGGCCTACCATGAAAGGAAGTTACATTTAAAAAAAAAAAATGAGCCTTTGGTCATGAGCACAATGACATTGACTGAATCTCTTTACTCTTCTGCCTCCTCCATCTCAGCAATCTGGAGGGTCATCCACTTTTCAAGAGCTGCCTCTGGGAGGGGCCGTTACACGACATGGTGTAGCCCCTAGCTGTTAACTGCAGCCCCCAAGCCCCATCACACTGACTTAGTCCACAATCTCATGGGCAGCCATTCCTGGAGGCTCCTTATGGAGCTAAGTAATGGGTTGTCCTCTCTCAGCACCAGGACTACTCCTCTGTGTACCAAAGCCCTTCCATGAAATTCCTGCTCAGGTCAGCAAATTCTCTCCATCCTCTTGTTGCAAAGCCTTCCTTTGCCTGTCTGGCCCAAACTGAAACCTGACTGTCATCAGAGGGCGCTGTTTTCCTGCAGTACTCTCCTGCTAAGGTTTTCCCCTCTCCCATCCCCCGTCTCAGGGCTTGAAAGGAGTTTCCGTATCCACCTAGTCACTCCCTGTCCCTTCAGTCAAACTGAAAACTAGAAACCCGTCCCTGCCAGAGGCAAAGCGTTTTTGTGGGATCAAAGAATTGCAGTTCCCAGTACACAGGTTTAGATAAAAACCCAAAACTCCAATTACAGGAGGTAGACTCAGAGTTTTTAAAGAAGAAAGGAGGCTTAGGTAAGCTGGTTTTCAGAGGAGTTCATTGATACTGACAAGCAGGGCTAGGTTTGTACTTCATTGATTGGTCAGGTGACGTGTTCACTCTGCAAAAGTTCGCTTTGATCAGTCTCTTCAAATAGGACCTTCATAGGCTGGCTGACATCTTGGAATGTTGGCAATCTGGCCCAGCTCACAGGTTTAGAAAACAGGACACGCACGGTAGTTACTCTGAAATGGGTGCTCCAGCTCTATTTTAAAAAAATGGTTCCTGGGGGCGCCTGGGTGGCTCAGTAGGTTAAGTGTCCAACTCTTGGTTTCAGCTCAGGTCGTGATCTCAGGGTTGTGGGAGGAAGCCCCACATTGTGCATCTGGGCTCTGGGCTCAGCAGGGAGCCTGCTTAAGATTCTCTCTTTCCCTCTCCCTCTGCTCCTCCCCTCCTGCACACATGTGCATGTGCACACACATTCTCTCTCTCAAAAAACAAATGGCTCCAGTTATGTCATTTTTTATGCTTTTAAATTGTTTTCTGTCACTGTGCTTTCAATCCTTATCCCTTGGCCACCCTGAATCTTTTTTTCTTTTTCTTAAACCATCTCAAGCTCTTTCCTATCTTGTAGCCTTATACCGTTGATCCTTGAACCACACAGGTTTGAACTGTACAAGTCCACTTATATGCAGGTTTTTTTTTTTGGTAAATACAATACAGTACTATAAATGTATTTTCTCTTCCTTAATAATTGTCTTAATAACATTTTATTTTCTTTAACTTACTTTATTGTAAGAATACAGTATATAATACATATAACATCAAAAATATGTGCTTATTCACTGTTATGTTACTGGTAAGGCTTCTGGTCAACAATAGACTATTAGTAGTTTTGGGCAGTCAAAATTATATGTGGATTTTCACTTGCACAGAAGGTCTGCACCCCATCTCCTGTGTGGTTCCAGGGTCAACTGTGTATGCAGTTCCTTCTTGCTGTAGGTTCTCTCTGCTGTTCTTCAGTAGCAAGGTCTCCCTCATCCATTATTCTTGAGCCTAAATTTCATCTCTTCACACAATCCCTCCTTGGACCTCTCCTTCTAAAATCGCTATCCTGCCTCCTATTCTCTACCCCCGACCCCGTTACTTTAAGTTACTTTAAGTTACTTTATTAGTTCCTTGTGAGTTTCATGGGGGAAGGCACCTTCATTTTCTTTCACCACTGTGTCCTGATGCCTCACACAGTACCAGTCACTCAGTATTTGAGAGGTGAAGCAAAACACATCATGACTGTTAGGATACAGATATACATTCCAGAACCATAGAAATTGGGCATATGATATTAAAACAAATCTGTGGAAGCATTTTCATCGGAAGCTACAATAATATATTTTAGGAGTGACTTAATGAAGGACTAGTTAGAATTTGGAGAATCTGGTGAATTTAAAATGGTGGGAGATGAAGTGGTATAGGCAAATGGCCTATCTTCTGAGACGCAGTAGCTGGAGATTGTGCAGTTTGAACATATTCAAAATATGTTGATTATAATTTGCCAACAACAGAAAGCAAAGATTTTTTTATAAATATCTTTGACTAGCATGAACACCCAAGTTATTGGAGAAAGCATGGAAAGAGGCTAAAGATTAAAACACAGTGGTTGACTATGATTCTCAGATATTGTATCATCCAGTCTTTTCTTTGGAAACACATGGACGTTAAACCCTAGCTTGAAATCTGGAGAATTCTCTCAATGTAAGTATTCAGTGTTTCTGAATGTTTTATTTAGGCTATCAGGACAGATTTGGCATTTTTAGAATGCAAAATTAAAGTACCTGACTTACCATGGTGAACCATTCATCCGTGCGTAAAGATGAGCTCAAGATGGGGGCATTGAATAGCGTTTGGATTTCTTTTGGCAGATTTTTAAAACATTTTTTCAGGTTTATTACCCATCTTTACCTATCTTGGCAAGGGTGGGGATGTAACTACTGAATGCATATTAGGTCTCTAAGTGTCCTTCAGTTAGAGCCAAGAGAGAAGATCAATGGTGTGTGTTTGAGTGTGTGTGTGTAAGTTGTAAATTGTTTCCAAACACAGCATATCAGAGAAAATGCCAGTGATGGTTTTGTTGAGCAAGACGCCTTTAGCGCATAAATCAGGATTCTGACTCTTTTAACAACATCATCTTCCACAGTGTCTGAAAATCATCCATGTATCATCATATTTTATCATTTATCATTACTGTATAATTAGGATGTTGTCATTACGGTCATTTTACAGATGATCCATCTGAGGTTCAAAGAGGTTAAGTAAAATTTTCAAAGTGAGTGGTATAGCTGGTACTTAGCCTTTAGTTTTGCCACTTCTACCTCCCATGTTTTATGTTTTATCTGAGTTGGAACAGATACTGAAAACATCTGAGACAGATTATAGCTTGGGAGGTTTGGCATCCTGTCCATCCTAAGGTGCAGTGAGTGATCAGAAGATTTGACATCTTTCTGTTGCGGATTTCATAGCTACATTGATCTCCTGGGGGTGTGTGCTATAGAGCATCAACTATTGCAAAGTGGAAACACTAAGAGAATGGTATTGTTTAAGCTGGTCAGGACATAGGGGGGGAAGCCCTTTTTGGCTAAGGATCAGGAATTATTATTTTTTTTTCCTGCAAAAGAGACTCTTAGAAAGAAATGATGGTGGTAAATGTAGTTGATGTAGGCCCATCCACATAGTGTCAGTGCCCCCAGAGTGGTTCAGTTTTCAGGATGTGAGTCCCATTATTGTCCAAACACAGTGTAGGCCATGAGAGAACTAACAGTTTTAATCAAGTACTGGAGCTGTTTTGTGGTTCTGGTATAGAAGAAACAAGTCACTTGTGCTTCCCAATACATTATCCAGTCATCAGTTCTACATTCATGATTTGTCTTTGGTTCATTTGATACTATATCCCTTAGGGTTGTCCCAGTATTATATAATAAAGAATAAAACTGGCCTTTGTCCTTGGATCCTGAGAGGGAGACTCTAAATCCTTGGGATTTCCTGGGTCGTAAGAGTGGCTTTGTTATTCATGAGCCCCTTGGATCACACCTGATACAGATGAGGTAACTCCTGGTGGTCCCTACATAGCTTTAGAAAGGAGGCTGGACACAAGGTAATCACATGATTAGAAGGTTGGGACTTTGAGGCAGCCTAAACTTCAGGGCAGGGTGGAGGACTGCAAATTGATTTCACTCCTGGTCAAGGATATTAACCACAGTAACAACTCTGGACACAAGGCTTAGTGGAGCTTCCTGGTTGGTCAACCCAACCGTGGGCCTGGAGGGTAATACACTCTGATTCCGTGGGTTGAGGGCATGGAAGCTCTGTGTTTCAGACATTCCCAGTGCTTCTACTATGTGTCTTCTCTTTAGGCTGCTTCTGAGTTGTAGCCATCATCATAATACTGCAATTCTAAGTATATAGCATTCCTGGTTCTGTGTTATTCTAGAAAATTATTAAGTGTGAGGGGAGTCATGGGAACCACCAAATTTGTAGCCAGTTGTCAATATTGCTGATGGCCTAAGGATCACTTGAATTTGTCACTGGTATCTAAAGTAGGGTCAGTCTTCAGAAGATTCAGCCCTTAACTTGTGGGGGTTTACACTAATTCCAGATAGTTAGTGCCAGAACTGAATTTCAGGGTTGCCTGGGTAACTCATTCGGTTGGGCATCTGACTCTCAGTTTCAGCTCAGGTCATGATCCCGGGTTTGTGAGATCAACCCCGCGTTGGGCTCCATGGAGATTCTCTCTCCCTCTATCCCTCCACAGCCCCCCAACCCCGACTCCTGAGCCTGCATGCTCTCTCTCTTCAAAACAAAACAAAACTGAATTTCGGTGTGCTAGTTGATGTTAGACTAGTTGGGATTCAAACAGAGGACCCCATAAGGGATGATGTATTATTAAATTATGCACGTATGCATCTTCTGTGAATTAAGAGAAACAACACACTTAGCAGATATAGTTATTTTTTTCAATCTTAGAACTTTGTATTTCTCTGATCTCAGTTATTTACTGGGATAAATTTTGTCTACACAACTAACTCCCCCTGGATATAGCTGGGATAGTTTCATATGAACTAACTGATTCCTTGATCAACATTATTAGTGTGACCAGCATCAGGTAAAGTGTCCATGGAACTTTCTGCAGTATTTAATTACTGGTAAAGGGATGCCAGTGACAGGATTTTGATCCTTGGCATTTGATGGTGATGGGCCTGTATGATGGATTCTTTTAAATATCCAGATGAGCAAGGAAGCCTGAAAAATGAATACAGGCCATGCATTCTCCACATACCTGTAGATTGTCCTAAGTGGTCTCATGGTTATGTGTTCATACTCAGTAAATTACAAGCCTGAAATAGACATCTTCTTAGAAGAATCTGCTTCACGTTTAATATTTCTGTGTCTAAAATGGCTTTTTAATCTACTGTCAGTTGCCAGAGATCTAGGGAATGCTTCATTATCTATGTTCTCCTTTTGTATTCTCTTTAAGGCAATTCTTTTTCCCTTTATTAGATAGAAAACTCCATTTACCTTATAGCGGTTGTTGGCAATTTATGAATTGGCCACTCAAAAGCAACAATAATCTCTTTACTTACCATTTATACTTTATGTTTAGTATACAGTATGAAAATATTTTGGGGTTGTTTGTGTAAAGTTCAGGGTTATTTATATTTAGTTTCTATGTTTGTTTAATTCAGAGAGGGATGCATGAGGGTAAAAGATTCTAGAGGAGTTGGGAAGTTAGGGGAAGTCAGTGAGGAAGATAGAAGAAGCTAGGAAAATAAAAATTGATGTTCTCATTGTTTTACCACTTATCCTCCATGAACTAAATTGGGAATGTGATTTAAAACACTCTCCCATCCCAGTCTCCCACAAAAAACTGTAGCTGAGTGAGAAAACTCAGAGCATTGTATCATCTTAAATGGCTTAAAGACTACATATTAGCTTGTTACCCTTCAGGATGCCACACTGTTACCACAATGAATCTTCCTTTCAGACACTATTTGATGGAGATCAGAACTTCTGAGTCCTATAGCATTTGCTTGTCTTACATTTCTTTTAAGGCAAACACATTTTTTATTACACTCACAGCATAAGTCTTTAAATTACTTGTTTTGTAGATGTGTCATTGATAATTCATACCATACAGGTGCAGACTGGAAACAAAATCAACTCGAACGCTCGGGTTCACCGTCTGCCCTCTGGTACTACTTAATAGTAAAGAGTATTCTGAATTCTCATGTGCTGCTTCACTGTGTTTAGAGGGTTATGGAATGATTTGGGACAGGGGTGGGGTTGAGCAAAGGGGATTAAAATGTGCTGAAAATGAACTTAAATGGCAGATGGTTTATAGTCACCATTTCATTTATCTTCATAGCTTAACGCTAGGTGATCTTATGCCCACGTTATATAGAAAGGACCTATGAGTCAGATTAAGTAACTTCCCAGTGTCATAGAATTGCCAGGTAGAATTCAAGACTCATACATATGCAGTTTTTAGTTTATCACATGCTGAAGCCTGCTGTTCCCTCCTCTTTCTTTTCCTCCTTCTCTGATTCTCTCTCTCTCTTTTTTTCTTTTCTTTTCCTTTCTTTGTATGAAACCAGTCAAAATCACTTAAATGATCTCTGCTAATCCTAGGAATCAGTGGAGTGAAGAAAAATATACCTGGGGCTTCTTCGAGTTCCAACTGATATGATTTGCTGACATGTCTGGTGGCTGGGTTTTCATTATGCTACTTTGTTTATGCTTCACCAAGCTATTATTTTTGCTTTTATTACCATAAAGCAGCTATGTTGAAATGTAATTAGCAATTCTAGTCACTAATTATCTAATCAGTAGTAATTATTAGTTGGTTGGGTTTTCATGCTGCATATGATCCAGTGTTCTATTAAATGCTCTAGCATACAAACTCCATGTGATTTTGTTTACATTAATAAAATTATAGTGCATTGGAAAAGTATGTACTTTGGCTTCGTTAAAAAAGAAAATTCAGGGTGCCCGAGCGGCTCAATAGGTTAAGCATCTGCCTTCTGCTCAGGTTGCGATCCCAGGGTTCTGGGATCGAGCCCTGCGTCAGGCTCCCTGTTCAGTGGGGCTCCCTGCTCAGTAGGGAGCCTGCTTCTCCCTCTGTTTCCCTGCTCATGCTCTCTACCTCACTCTCTATCTCAAATAAATAAAATCTCAAAAAAAAAACCACCACAAAAAAACAAAATTCAACTAAATACATTTTAAGGATTTATTGGCTTTA
Source organism: Zalophus californianus (assembly GCF_009762305.2). NCBI lineage: Eukaryota > Metazoa > Chordata > Mammalia > Carnivora > Otariidae > Zalophus > Zalophus californianus. Next base: position 15,080,493 of record NC_045599.1, read on the forward strand.
TTCAGTGATTCACGAATCAGGCAATATCCTGTCTACAGTGTAGAAAGGGGCTTCAGAGAACTGTATAGGCAGCTTCTATGGGCTGAACCACTAGAGCTGTGCAGGCGGCTTCCTTGGGCTGGACCACCATAGGCAGGACAAGGAAGTCATTCAGGCAAAAAGCTGTTTGTTTCAGGCAAGGCCACCTGTCTTTGGGGGAAAGCAGGGTATCTCTCAGGCAGATTACCTCACTGGTGCTGACCAGGTAATTCCAGATTGACTAGCTAAGATTATATTCTTGGGAGAAGTTGAAACTATGATTAGGTTAGGTGTTAAGTCTCAATTTGGTGACAGGGGCATAGCACAGGTGATTCCATTTTGGGGTTGTTGTCTCTCTTTTTTTTTTAACAATTTCAACACTCATGAGTTCACATTATTAGTGGTGCCACCATAGTCCAGCTACTTAACTTTTCTGAGCCTCAGTTTCTCCATCTGTAAGATTGGGGAATAGTAATAACACCTCTTAAGGAATTATTTTTCTAAAAAGATAAAATATGAATCACACAAATATAAAATTTGTGCCAAAGATTTTACTTACTCATTAATTATTGAGGAAACCAGAAAGATATTATAATTGCTTTAAAGGAGAATTCAAAATGTCATACATATACAGGTAATCAGGAATGTTTTAATGAATTTACAAATAGGTGCAGTTGTTAGCTTTTCCTGGAAGTGGGTAGGTGGGGAAGTCAAGTGTCCCCCTATTGTAAGAACTCATTTGCATGCGTATGGTCAAGAATCATTTCTGTTTCAGTCAGTTATCTACAATTAAAGAGCTGTAAAATGCTCAAAGTCAATGAAAGGCAGAGATCTACTGAATTAGCTAATTAGGAGGAATGTGTTCTGGGAAGTGTTGAGTTTTCCATTGAAGACTCTCACTAATCTTTTTTGGTCCACTTCAAAGTATCTTATTTGAGAGTTTCTTGAGAAGTTTATAGCACAATCATATAATGCCATAGATATATAGTTATTGACTCGTGAAACAAAAATTTATATCAATTCATTGAGACAGCTGACGTGTTAAAGAAAAAATTACTCATGACGCTTGTCAAAGAATGCTAAGGTACACCATTCAGGGAGACTGCTACAAGGGGGTTTTGTAGAAGGGAGAGAGATTGGGCTCAGCTCTAACTGCAAGAAGGCCAAGTGGAGATTTATCATTAAGAAGCAGGGTGGGGGGTCAATGAATGGAAATTTACTGAGAGGAAACGTCATGGATAAAGGGGTGATTCTGACTAAAGTGACTTGATAGGATTATAGCTGCAGGCAGGTTAGGGTGATAAGACCACCAGGATAGAGGGTAAGGAATTTGACCAGATATCAAGGATTGTCAGGTACCAAGCCCGGTGGTGAGGAATTTTACTAGATATCAAGGGTATGGGATTTTTGCTAAACTAACCCAGCAGGACTCTGGCGAAACTGGACTAAATAGTCCAAGGACAGAGCCCAGAGCAAGTTCTGGCCAAAAACAGAAGTCAGAAGAGCCTGTCGAGGAACTCCTGGGTGGCTCAGTCGTTAAGCGTCTGCCTTCAGCTCAGGTCATGATCCCAGGGTCCTGGGATCGAGTCCCACATCGGGCTCTTTACTCAGTGAGGAGCCTGCTTCTCCCTCTCCCTCTGCTGCTCCCCCTGCTTGTGCTCTCTCTCTCTCTCTCTCTCTCTCTCTGACAAATAAATAAATAAAAATCTTAAAAAAAAAAGAAGAGCCTGTCAAAAGTTTGGTTAAGGAGAGCGTCTTTATCAAATATCAAGATTTAGAGTGATCCATTTAGGTTGTTTGCTGATTGAGTGTAAAACTCTTTGGCTTAAAGTGGGTCTTGGAATTATGAATCACCATAAGGAGGAGAGACTAGAAAATGACCAAAAATAAAGCAAGCCACTGCTCTGTTTGCAAAGCAGTCACCAAAAATGTTCAAAGGCTCATCAGACTTTTACACCTCCGTCTTTTGCATGAACAAGTTGACAACCTAGATTTATTAGGCTTATGGCATTTTTTAATAATCAAGAATTTTCTTCCTCCTGACTATGATTTGGAATAGTAAAAAAAGAAATATGTGTCTCAAAATAAGGGCTTACACTCCACTGATCAAAAGCCCAGAAGATATCAGATGTGACACAGCTGTCGCAGTAGGTAGGTCTCTCCTAAAAATAAAAACAGACTTGGCGTGCTTGAGGGACTGAGGAAGTAATGCCGTGAGCAAAATAAAAGCTTTTGGCTAAGACTGTTTCTGAGGAATAAGGGGTTTGATCTAATTATTCAGTTATTATTTGGGCTGGGTTGTTTCTGGTTAGCCCTTCATCCCCTCCCAGATCCATTCTCTGACCTTCCCTGCCTGAAGTGGAGCCCTGAGGGGCTGATTGCTATGGACTACACACCTTGACTTCCTTGCCCTCTGGTTTCTTGTTGGGTTTCGTGAGTTGAAAATAGAGATTTTTCTCTCCTCCTCTTTCCATGCTGTGGTTCTGTGTCCCTTTATAACACCATCCTCCCCTTGCTTGCCTCGACAGACCTCCTTGTAATAATGATTTCTGACTGTTGTCGGTCCCCAGGTCCTTCAATATCTCTGTCTCGTTCCTTTCCCTGCCCACACCTCTGACTGTAGTCCCAACCTTAAATTTTCTTTATAGTCCCAGCTGATTGTGTTTTCTGTTTATATTCAGCACTCTAATGAATTCAAGAAAGAATAATAGCAATAAACTGTTATTCAGAAATAACTATATTCTCGACAGTTATATACCTTATATGTATTAACTAATTTGAACCTTAAAACTCTAGGTAGTAAATATTGCTATTGATGTTTAGAAGACAAAGAAACTGAGGCACAGAGACTGTCGGTGCCTTGCCCAGAGGCACATCTGACTGAAAAAAGGCATGTGAATGATTGTGCTGAATTTTGTAATTAACATAAGTTTCACACAAACTTTAAAAAGTAGAGGCTCTTTTTCTTTGCATGCTGTGTTTTTCTCTCCTGAATAATACTACACTCCTATCATAAATTGTTTTATCTTTCTTGAATGAGGGTCAAGTATGTGGTGTCCTACCTGTCTTTGATTGCATAAATCATCTCATTTTGTCCTGCTTATAATGCTTCAAGTTACAGAACTCATAACATTATCACATTGAGTACTAGCTAAGAGAGCATTAATCATAGATGGTCGTAAAGGCTAGAGAAATTAACATTATAGTTTGCTGGAAATTGTGTTAATCATGTGAAATCTTGAAAATGTCAGATTACAAAAATGCTTCTCTTCCTTGCTATTATTGAAAACTAATCTCATCCAATTACATAGTGCAAATCTGGACCAGGCAGGCCCTTTTCTAGGTAATTTATATGTGCCACCTAATTTAACCTTCCCAATGACCCTGTAAGTTATATTCAACCATCCATTTCTCATACACGGAAACCAAGATTTTCTAACAGCTTCAAGGTCCCGCAACTATTAGATAGAACTGGAGTCTGGTAGCAGTCTGCCTTGACTCCAAATACTACAACTTCTTATTTAAGGAAAAAAAAATCACAGTAGTCTGTTGTGTAGGTTGGTTGGATTCCATTTCAGTTGTTTAGAGCTCATGTTCCACGTTAGATTTATTTGAACTCTTTTTCCCTTAGGCATAGGCCAGTCCTAGTCAACATCTTTTGGTGGCCTGTGGAGCTGAGGGCTCTGCCCCAAGGAGGGCTTATAAAAACCTGCAATATTGAATATCAGTGGGAGGCATGCAGTTTTAAGGCATGGATTTATGAACTATTGGTAGGTCCTTTCAGTGTTAACGTAAGAAAGAGAACTGTGCTTGACTAAAAACATAAAACACATTGGCTTTAAATACAGGCCTATATTTATTATGTAGAACTTTATATGTTCTTTTATTTTGATTGCTTTGAGGTGTAAGTCTTGCTGGTGGCAGTTTACAGCAGTGTGGCTATTGGGCACACTCAGTTGGAGAGAAGCCACGTGTCTCCATTTTTCTCGGTAGAATGTAAGTGAATTATAGTGTATTTCATCAGATTTCCTCTCATATTGTTAGTTCATAATTAAAAACATACCCTTGTGTGTACCCTAAAGATTCCCGGCTTCATATTTTGAAATAAATTATCAAATGCTAAACCCCAATTTCCATGACCACTAAAAAATGACTGTCCAAAAAGTGCTCTTTTTTCTCTGCTCTGGAGAGAGAGCAGAGAATAATTCATAACCTTTATTTTTATTTTTAAGTGATACCTGTGGTAAAACTGGCAGGTCCTAGACCATGTTGTGTTTCTTTCTCTTCTAATTTTCTGGCTGCTCCTAACTTGTTTTCTGTCCTTGGTTTCACCAGATTCTGCTGACTCCAAAGGTGGATTAATCCTAAAATTCCATTCCTGGCTCCCTGCTGTTCTTTTTGCACCTCTTTCTTAATGTTTTCTATCATGTCCCCAAATATACACCAACGCTGCCTTCTAGGTCTCGTCTATAAATGCCTGCTGCAAGAAGAGGCATTTAGAATACCTAAAATGCTACACTTTCTCCCTCTCCAGCCCTGGTTCTGTTCTGAATGTCTCGCCATTGACATCTTAGGTAGTCTTGGGCACTCAGACCTGAGAATTTGGGGCCCAACTTAGTCCCCCTTTTCTCAGTTTCTTTCATACTGTTTTTCACAGTGTGTAAGTTCTTCTTTATACCAGTTCATCTCCCGACTTTCCCTCTTTGCTGCTTCTGCTCTAATTTAGGTATCCATCACCTTCAAACTGAAACCACAACCTTGTCAATACTATAAGGAAGCCTTTTAAAAACAATTCTCATTTTGAATATTGTTTAGGAATGGAAGCCCTAATTTCTCGATCAGGACGATACATGGATGACCTAGTCTACTGTAACTCTTACATGGTCTTCGTAGGTCCATTCTCTTTAACATCCCTCTCACTGTGTCTCTTGTTTGTGTTCTCAGAGCACTTTATGCATAATCCTCTTTAGTAAATGGCACATGTATTGTGGCGCTGGTGCAGTGAACTTTAAACTCCTCCCAGCCACAAGGAGCTCTTCAAAGGCAGGGCCATGTCTTACTCATCATTGCCTCTCTGCTGTCAAGCATGGTGCCTGGTGTACAGTAGAGATCTCAAAAAAAAAAAAAAAGTCTGTTTAGTTGAATCCAAAAGTGTGGAATTGGATTGAGTTTCTCTATAAAAAAACAAACAAACACATTATCTCCCAGAGAACCTGACTAGGCTTTCTGGGCTGCTTCCTGATAGTGAATAGGAAACCACCAAAGGTGAAAAGGTGGATAAAGCCCAGGTTGAGGGGTGACTTTGATACATAATTTAGCTTTGCTCATATTTAGACATAGCACTTTAGAGAGATTAATCTGGCAGTGTTCTACTAAATGTCTGAGAAGAAAAAAGGACGTTGAAGGTGTAAGGAGGTATTGAAGTGATTCAGGTGTGAGGTTATTTGAATCTGGAGTTTGGTAATGGAAGAAGAAACAGAGATGTATTGATAGAGGGAGGTTAGTTAAGGGAAGAAAAAAATGTCAAAAATAGGAAAAATAAAAGTTGACTGCAAGACTTGAGGCAGGAGAAATAAGAGTTCTCTCTGGGATGGTCTAAACCTCTTCATTCTGATTGCAGTTGGAACCAACGTTTAGTAAAGTGTAAAGGATGGACTTTTGGGACTTTAAAAGCCACCTAAGATCTGCTGCTCATGGGTTGCAACTCTTGAGAGAGGTTTGCAGATGGAAAGGATATTGGCATGCTTTTCATCAGAATGTTTTTCCTTCAGCTCTTTTCTCTCCCCTGGGAGAATAAAATAACTTAGAGCTTAGCACTTATGTGTTTCCAAATGCCAAGGCAGTTTGAGAACAAAACTTCTGTATGAATTCTACCCTCAGAACAGCTGGAAGATAGCATCTTATGATCTTCCAGGCATTTAGAAATTGTTGGTTTTATGAAGTTAGGTTGATAATCTTACTTAAAATTCTTCAATGAATCTTTCCTAACAATCTCTGTCTTTATTGAGTCTCTAGGGGCAAAACTATCTTAGAAAGATGATTGAATGCAGTTCCAGAGGGTGCGTTGAAGGGATGAATTGTCCAAGGTGTTGTCTAACTTTAAAGAATGTATTAAAAAATAGTTTAAGAGCTGTGATGTGAGTGGAATGGCACCAGATGTATTATTCACACTGTAACTTGGACTTCACAAAAAACAAGCAGTTTTGCAATTCTGTCTATAATAAATCTGGCAATCTTTGGGGTTCATTTGTTGCGATTAGGGAAGGAAAAGCAGTGAAGTAATTAAATATAAAATTTAACATGAACCAAGTATGATGTGGCCAATATACAGGTCAGTTGGATAATGCTTGGTATCTAGACTGCTATCCTAACTGCTCACTATTCTCTCTCAGACAGTGTTGCTTTTATGGGGGAGGGAAGGGTGTGTAGTATTAAATATCTTATCTCGTCCTTGGAAGTAATCTTCCCTGGTCCCTGGTCCTTGTCCACTAGGACAGGCAGGGCCAGCTTCACGAGCGTGCCTTTGCCCAGGGTCTCATGATCAGAAGGGTCCACAGTTGGTTTAATTGTCTGCTGCTCTTCATTTGACCTTCTTAATAATTTTGTCTTTGAACTCGTATTTTGTAAGCAAATTCATCTGGGACAATGGAGCATATGTATGAGGAAAGAAAGATGCACACAATGTGAGCATCTGCCACCGTTCCTTGCCGCTCTATTCACACAGCATCTGCGATTCTCCATGAGCATGGAATTCTAGGGGACTCATGTATTAGTTATGTAGACTGCATAATAAATTACCACAAACTCAGTGGTAGAAAACAATATACATTTTTATCCAACAGTTTCTGTGGGTTGGGAGTCTGGGCGTTGCTCAACTGGACCTCTGTGTAGGGACTCACAAGGCTGCATTCAAGGCTGGCTGGCTGCATTCTCATTTGGGGGCTTGATGTGGGAAGGAAAGATCTGCTTCCCAGCTCCCTCGGATTGTTGGCAGAATTCACTTCCTTGTGACAGTAGAGTTCACCTCCACTTGCTTCTTTAAAGCTTCAAAGGGGAAGGGGAAGGGAGGAGAAGGAGGAGGAAGGGAGGGAGGAGAGATATTTTGTTGTTGCTTGGGGTTTCTGGCTTCTAAACCCTCTTTTAAAAGGGCTTGTCTGATTAGGCCAGGCCCACCTATAATAATCACTGTTTTGATGAGCTTAAAGTCAACTGATTTGGAACATTAATTGCATCTGCAAAGTTCCTTTACCTTTGACATATGATGTAACACAATCCTGGGAATAATATCGTATCATACTTACAGGTCCTACAGTATTCAAGTGAGGAACTCCATGGGATATGTACGCCAAAGGCAACCCATCTTAATAGTCTGCCTACCACAATCTGTGATATGTAGAAGTTCAGCGAGACTCAAAATTAGTTTACGGTGTTACACCTATAAATGAGGAAGCATTAGCATCCCCAAGAGGCATGTTTTCTTTTCTGACCAAGACTTGCTTTGATTGTGGAAATAAATCAGCGAATGGACTCTAAGAAACACAGCCAGGAACCCTATCATGTCCTTTCTTGCTTGTGTTACTTTCCTGCATTCACCTACCCCTTATGTTGAAAATGATAAGAAAAAGAAAGATAGTACAACCCCAAATTCCTTTTCTTTTCAGTCCTTCCTCATTTACCAATCAGCCAAGGTAAAGAATATTGGTAGAAGGTACCTGTATGAAGAAACGAAATACAAACATTTGTGTTACTTTTGTACAGATTTTCTGCCATTCTGGTACGAATATAATGCATACTCACTTAGAAGCTATGAAAAATATAATTCTGTAATTTTAGGCACACTGCATATGAGTGAAAAGCTTTTATATTTGCATTTAAGACTGGCATTGCACTACATAAAGATAGTTGGTAAAATTTATACTAACAGTTCAGATTTTTAATTTTTACTTTTTAGAATATCATTTGCTTTACCTAGCAAGTAAAAATATCATGACAGTTTGAGGGAGAGGTTGGAGAAGGAAGGAATAAGCTTTCTGTTTTATAGTTTAAAAATTTTATATTTTGGTACTTTTAATGACACTTTTTCTAGCATTTTGAGACCCACATTTTCATTTTGCACTGGGCTTTTCAAATTTTATTGCCATCCTATACTTGGATACTGGTTGCGGGGAACTCTGCTAGCTTCCAGAAACATCTGTAACTTTTGGACTCTTGGACTATTTTTTTAAATTTTATTTTTCGGCTTAGGTCACCCTTTGAGTGGGATTTCCTGGCTGGATCTGGCTTCATCTCAGCTTATTCCAGTGCTATGGACTATTCTGAGATTGGGCTGTGATACTTTTTAGAGTTCAGAATCTCTATCTGACTTTTTCATTATCATCATTTGTCTAACCATTTCCTTTCCTCAGCTCTCTCTTGTATTTCCCTTATTTATTTGTGTGTGCTTGGACCAATACCACCTAGCTTCCCCACTATGGCTTTGTCGTATTCCTTAAGACCTGGTAAGTTAACTGGCCCACATGCATTTTTATGCTTGACTTTGCTGTTTCTGGACTTTATTCTTTAGCATGTATTTTAGAGACTATTTAAAGTTCCTCAGAAAAAAATTGAACTGAATTTTCCCTGGGATATCATTGAATTTGCATATTAAGTTGGAGTTATTTGAAACTTCAAAAGTACATGGGATATCTTTCCATTTATTCTAATTATCTTCTATGTATTAGAGAATACTTTTCAAAATATTACCATTTTTTTCCATTAGGGTTTGGTCATTTGGTATGAATGGCGAATTCTATCTTAAAGAATAACAGAAACTTTGTATCCTCTTTAAAGTCAGTAGCTGACATGTAAAAATTGCTTTCAGTGTCTGCATTCGTGTAGGTTATAAAAATCTTTGCTAAATTTGCTCAATCCACAGAAGTTCAGGAGATTAAATTAATTAGGATTGACTGCAAAATCCTTGGTTATACCAGAATTTTCATGTTATTATTTAGTTTAAATGACATAAATGGCATCATATTCTTGATATCTTAGAATGAAGAACATATGTGAAGATTTTATTTTTTAATCAAGAGTTCATCGACATGGATAAAGATGAACCTGTGAAGATAGGTATATACACCTATTACAGGATGTATCAGGACTTCTAAGTGGACTTTTGTTAATATTTTTGGAATAAATATATTTATTCTTTAACTTACATTGCATTTCTCTAGCTAAAATTTTATCTTTGAGACAGATTTTCTTGAAACACTTGTTTCTGTTCTATCAAAACATTTAAAAATTGGTAGCTATTTAAGAGCAGAAACTTAAATATACATTTTACTCATTATATGGCTTTTTTCTCCTTAAGAAATTAGTAGTTGAGGGAAGGATAAAAATCTGTGGTATCATCTTGAGAAGCAACAGATTTGAAAAGTTGATTAATGTTGCTATTACACATTCTGTATAAGAAATATTTTCAGACTTCATCAAATGTCAAAACAGGGAGATTTTGGTCTTTAATCACCTACCATACATACAGGCTGCCATAGCAGCAAGAAATGAACTGTCATCAGTTAGTGTGATAGACCAGTGTTATCTCAAAATACATTTTAAAATGTGAATTTTAAGTAGTATATGGCGTAGTTTCCAACTTTGTACTTTCAGTCTTCACAGAGTGCGGTGTTTGGTACGGTTTCTTGGTATGAGGTCAGGGTCGTAATTGCTGTTGCCTTGGGGAAAGCTCCCATCGGTGCCTGCATTTTATTTCTGTCATTTGTCCAGTGACTTTGGAATGTGGTCATCCCTGAACGTTTATCAAATGATCAAGCATGAATATCACCGTGTTATGCTACCTTAAGCCTCTTACCTTCTTTATGTCTATTCCTCCCATCCTACTTTCTTCAGATTTTTTTTTTTTTTGCTTATATTGCCTATATTCCCCCATGCTATCCTTTTCATCTTGTGAATATTTTCTTTACAATTGGAAGTGTGTACCTCTTCCTTCTCTTCATCGGTTTTGCCCATCCTCACACCCACCTCCACTCTAGCAACTATCAGTTTGTTTTTTAAATTCTACATATAAGTGAAATCATGTCTTTCTCTCCATGATTTGTTTCAGTGAAACAAATAGTACCCTCTAGTTCCATCCATGTTGTCATAAATGGCAAGATACCATTTTTCTTTATGGCTGAGTAGCATTCTGTTGTGTGTGTATATATCAATCTTTATTCATCTATCAGTGGACACATAAGTTGCTTTTATATCTTGGCTATTGTAAATAATGCTGCAAAAAATATAGGGATGCATATCTTTAGAATTGGTGCTTTTGTTTTCTTTGGGTAAATACCCAATAGTGGAATTACTGGATCATATGGTATTTCCATTTTTCTTTTTTTGAGGAAACTTCATACTGTTTTCCATAGTGGCTGCACCAATTTACGTCCCCACCAACAGTGCACGGGGGTTCCCTTTTTTCTGCATCCTTGCCAACCCTTGTTATTTCTTGCCTTTTTGATACTGGCTGTTCTGACTGGTGTGAGGTGATATCTCACTGTGTTTTTGATTTGCATTTCCGAGATGATTAATGATGATAAGCAGCTTTCATGTGTCTGTTGGCCATCTGTGTGTCTTCTTTGGAAAAGGGTTTATTCAGGTCCTCTGTCCATTTTTTTAATTGGATTGCTTGTGTGTGTGTGTGTGTGTGTTGAGTAATGTAAGTTCTTTATATATTTTGGATATCAGCCCATTCCTTGAGGTATCATTTGCAAATATCTTCTCACAATTCACTAGGCTGGCTTTTCATTTTGTTGATTGTTCCTTTTGCTGTGCAGAAGCTTTTTATTCTGGTGCAGTCCCAAAGGTTTATTTTGGCTTTGGTTTTCTTTGCCTGAGAAGACATATCCAGAAATATGTAGCTAAGGCTGATGTCCAAGAGATTATTGCCTATGTTTTCTTCTAGGAGTTTATGGCTTCAGGTCCTACATTTAGGTCTTTAATCCATTTTGATTTTATTTTTATGTGTGGTGTAAGAAAGTGGTCCACTTTCATTCTTTTGCATGTAGTTGTCCAGTTTTCCCAAACACCATTGATTGGAAAGACTGTTGTTTCCCCATTGTATGTTCTTGCTTCTTTTGTCATATATTAAGTGGACATATAGGCATGGGTTTATTTCTGGGCTCTCAATCCTATTCCATTCATCCGTGTGCCTATTTTTGTGCTAGTACTAAAATGTCTTGATTATTATAGCTCTGTAGTATATTTTGACATCTGGGATTGTGATACCTCCAGCTTTGATCTCAAATTCTTGAATTAATTCTTAGCCACAAAATTATAGGTTTGAGGTTTATGATACACAAAGCATGGCATTGGGTTCGAATGAAGAAATGCTCAGACTTCTTGGTTTTGAGAACTTGGTGTGTATAATATGCATTATATTTTTTTCTAATATATACACAGTCTTGAGGAATCATCCCCTTGTGCGTGGTTTGTTGGAGAATTGTCAAGCCTAAGGAGAAAGGAGTGCTATATGCTGTTCCCGTGGTCCATCCTGAATTGTATTTCTTCACCTTTATTTCATAATTGAAAGAATTTTCTTCAAGTTCCTTTAGGATTGAGGCATACTCAGTGAATTTCTGTAGTGATTCCACCCTGTTCTAAACCATTTTGCTATGGTTCTCATGAAATCCCATTGAACCAATGAATGATACGGTGATTTGTTCATTCTGGATAGCTTGGTGCATTTCAGGATGGTCACGGAGGCTTTTTGTCATATGAAACTGGCAATCTTCTGAGGGTAAAGATATTGTTTGTGGTATTTATGGTCATACTTACTCTTTCTTTCTTCATATAGCCTTTATAAGTTTTGAGTAATTTGACCTATAATTTAATAACAATGTCACACTTTTCTGTTATCCTTCATGATGTGTAATAGCTTTTATGAAGTAGTTATATATTTCTACTTTATTATCATTCACTTAGAAAAATTAAAAACTCCTTATGTTAAAACAGTAAAATAATAAACAAATGAACAGGAAAAAAACTTTATTCATTCTGCATTGGATAACATAAAGAATGAGGAATGCCATGCTACATATAAAGATGGTAAAAGACATAGTCTCTGACCTTGCAGGTTATACTGTAAGAGATACATTAGGGAAATTTTTGTCTTTGATTTTTATTATTTTTAAATGATTTTTAAATGATTTTAGTGATTATTTTTAAATGATTTCACTTTCCTGACATAACGACATAGTCCATTATGAGGAATTCAGTGTATTTCAGAAGTAGTTGGTTAGTTTGGAAAACATTACAACATCTGAAGATATTTATTGGACTTAGGCATGCTCGTGAGTTTAAACCTAAGACAGAATCTGAGAATACAAATATTTGAATTTGAATATTTTTGGTTGGGGATATACATTCCTGTTTTACACTTCACTACTCACAGCTCCCTGCTGTACTTGCTGACTTTCTATTCCTGCCTTGCACCTATAGCATTTAGGGTTGCTTCTCCCCGTTTACACTGCAAATATCGACAAAGATTGCAGAACTGTAGGATTTCCTGCTTGCGAGTTATGACATTTGAATTTTAAAGTAAATTAAAGATGAGGAGAATAAACCATATTCTTCCAAGCTAATATTCAATCAGAATTTATCAATATGACTTTACCAGCAGGCTATGCTATTCTGATTTAGGTGTTTCATTCATTCTGATAGGTCCATGCTGTACTAGTTGTTACATATTTTGAATATCAACTCTGATTAACATAATCCTAGTGCTGTGTGGTGTCATGCATGTGTGTGTATGTGCGTGCGTGTGTGTGTGTGTGTGTGTCTGTGTGTATGTGTATGTTTTTCATTTCTGTCCATTGCAAGCACCCTGCAATGCCATGGTTCCTATGAGACAGAATCCTTTAACATCAGTAGACTCCTTGTTTAATTTTGCTTTTGCTTCCTGCACTAACAAATGACTTTTTGTTCAAGGATGACAAGAGATCAATTAAGGAGAAAGAAGAATGTTAATCCAAGATGGAATAGGCCCACCCTAATTGAAGAATGGTGAACACGAATCTAGTCAATGAATTATAACCTCATTTTAAAATTCATCCATCCATTTGATAATTAATTCTGATGGCATCTTACATAATCATCAGAGGCTTTCCCTACAAAGTACATGAAGGTAAATGAACCTCTACTTCAAGCTTGACATGTATCTTTGGCTCCCTGTTGAAGAATACATTATAATGAAGCAATGGACAGGATGCCTGATCATTCAAGGTTGGTTAGGAAGCAGGCAAGATTAATATCACTTCTGTGTAATGAAATAATTTTCAGGTATGAAACACTGTGTCCTCTACTCTTGAAAGAGCTCTTTAGTCCTGTGGATTTACAAATACTACACTTTCCTTTTTATGATTATAAAAATACTAAATTCTCATTTGAGTATGATTTCTAACCTTTGCAAAAATAAAGGGAAGGGATTAATAAAAATTCCTGTTGCTGGGAAAAGCTTGTTGTTGGAGTTGCCCCTATACCTGTTTGGGTTTCACAAGTAAATTGTGAAAATGGTGGGCTGCACTCTCAGAATGTGAAGGCAACCCATAAATAGGAATCAGGGGCTGATCCAAGAGTCCCCAGACAAGTTTCACCAAATAAAGGAATAGTCTTTAGAATCTCTGAAGTTGGTTCCTGTTGCTTACAGAGCCTCATGCAATAATAGAAGCCCCTTGGGGAGCACAGGGGTTTGTATATTAAGTACACTGCTGACCTCATTGGCATGTGGTAACAAAAATTAAATTAAATTAAGCCACAGTGCTGATGAGTTTTGAGGGTTCTTCAATGAATGTTCCAATCAGAAGCCTCCTTTTTTCAGTCTGTGTAAGCCAAGGTACATAGGCAAATGCAAAACTCACTTTTCTCAGTATTTGGATAAGACCCTTTCCTATTGGAGTATCGATGCTAATACAGAATTCAAAGTGGGATCATCCAGTTTGCTATTTCCCCTGCGGGGACAAATCTATTTTCAGTCAGGGGCCAGTGGTGTGCCTCTAGGTGCCATGGCCATGGCCGTGCCGGTCAGTAATTTCAGTGGACTGAACCTGTTTTCATGGGTCATGGCCCTAACATTCATCCAAAGGCAGGAGGAGTTATATTCAATCTGCAGCAAGCTCCAGAACAACAAGATGGGCTCGTCGGTACAGCTCTGCTTCTTTTACAGGTTTTGGTCTTCCTGGAGTGTCTTTTTCTACTTTAGTCACCAGAACTGGGAGATATATTTTTTATCAGCTCATTAACTTCTGACTTCTTAGTGAGGTTAAATACAGCCATACTAGAAATGAACACATTTTCATTGTTAGGAATTGCTGACAAATGCAATCATATGCCTGTTTATTTAAAGCAATATATTCAGCACTAAAATCAACTTGACAACTCAAAACTCCCATATCTTTTCTTAAGGCAAGATGTGCACAAACAAAACATGTGCTATATAAACATACTCGACCACTGGCTACTCCCATTTCCCATGTTCTGAAGGCAAAGTCATCACAAATAAAAGTTTTAAAGAAAATCCCTATACATTCATGTGAGGTTCCAGGATTGACTTGGATAGCACGTTGGATCAGTGGTGTGAGGGAAGAGAAAGTGCAGAAGGACCCGGATTTTTTCTGTTCTTAGAAATTTTAAAAAATTCTTGACAACTCAGAATTATCCTTAGATCATTTATTGTCCTGTCTAGTTCTCTCCTTATAATATTAATTATCTATGCTGCTTCCTTTGTCTCCTACCTTTTTAATGTGATATCTTAATATTTAAGATATGCTTTTGGAGGGATGGATGCAAGCTGCAGTCAGAAAGTCATCATTCATAGTACAGGGAATCATGTAGTTGAACCCTAAGACATCAAATAGAAAATTAATTTATGATATATATCATATATATATAAAACTTTTATAGATAAAGTGTATACACACACACACACACACACATATAATGCTTGGGCAGTAACTTTTATGGAGAGCAAAGATGAAAGATTTATTTTTAAAATTCTCTCCTTAAAAATGACCTAATAATTTAAAATAGATGCAGAGAAGGGAAGTGAAAGTGAAGTGCTCATATAATCCAAATCTGGGATTTCTAAAACATGTTAAAATATTAGTTCATCTTTTGTAGACATACGCTTCTATCTCTAGAGTAGTAATTGCACCTTGGTTTTGAATGTAATGGAAGGCATGAATCATTATCAAATTCGTCACTTTCTTTTCTTTTTTTATTGCAGTATAATCGGCATACAATATCCTAGTTTCAGGTGTACATGATCATGATTTAATATTTTTATACATTATAAAATGTTCCCCATGATAAATCTGGTTACCATCTGTCACCACACAAAGTTATTACAACATTATTGAGTATATTAAATCCCCATGACTTATTTATTTTATAGCTGGAAGTTTGTACCCCTTAATCCGCTTTACCTGTTTCTTCGGCCCCCCTCCCATTTCCCCTCCATAAACCAGCAGTTTATTTCTTGCATCTATGAGTCTGTTTCTGTTTTGTTGGTTTGTCTTGTTTTCTGAGATTCCACATATCAGTGAAATCATATATTATTTGTCTTTCTCTATCTGACTTATTTCACTTATCATAATATCCTCTATGTCCATTTATCATCCCTTTATTTTTATAGCAAGTAATACTCATATCAGTTATTCCTATCCCACTAAGAAAGTCTCATTATTTCATATAAATGAAACACAAATAATAAGACTTTAAATCATATGAAACAAAACTTCGACTTTTGAATATATGATCACTCAAGGCCAGTGGATGATAATTTTTCCTTATGATTCTACAGGTAGCTAATTTATTATTTTCTCATATACTTGACTTACTATAGGACCCTGCAACCCATTCAGAGCAGCATCATTTAATATATTTGTCAGACCATTAATCTAAAGATGTAAAAGCTGTTTGATCTTCTGTATCATCTGCTTAAGCAATTACACAGATCTGAACCAATTTTTGTGTCACTTTGCATGGGACCCTCTGCATTCATAGCCCTGAGGTCTTACTCTTTCCGCAAACCCTTGCCATTGTTCTTTCAAATGTCAGCATTCCTGTTAATGACTCATGGTCCTCTGATCCTACCGGTCTCTCAGGTCTTCCACTCCAATCATCTCAGTCTGTTCTTCATTCAGCATCCAGAGCTTGTCACTCAGATGTCACCCATCAAAGATCTGGAACACTGACGTTTCCTCCCTGACTACACTCCCTCTTCTTCAGGTGCATCATGATATCATTCTCCCTGTCTAAGTACTTCCAACGTATTTCCTTCTACCATTATTTGCTTCCCTTTGTAAATTCTGAACCCATGTAAATTCTGAACAATTTGTAGTTGTGCTCATTAACCATAAAGTCATGAATATATAGCTCCAGCTTAAACTTCTCTCCTGAGCCACAAACATACATATCCAAATTTTTCCTGGATTTCTCAAATAAACTTCCAAATCAAAGATCTCTCATAAATCTTCTCCATCTTGTTTTCCCTATTTTGGTTAAAGTCACTCAGAATAGAAACCCGGTCTTCTCCATTTCTCTTGTACTTTCTAATTATTGAACACTAAGATTTTTTAATTCCTCTTTCTCTGACTATATCAAGTTTATACCTCTTTAAAAAAAACTCTTACAGTTAAGTACCACATAATCTCTCATACAGAAAATTGCAACAACTTTCCACAATACTCTCTTCGTTTCTCTTTTCTACATACTCCAGTATATAACCCCAGTTTAGTTTTATCTTTTCTGTTTTTAAAATCCTTTATCAGCTCCATACTGCATATAGAATATTGTCTGAACTTTGCTTATCACGTTAAGATCCATTGACTGTAAAATCCTATTCTGTTTTTCCAGCAGTATGTGTCAAGTTTTCCTGCTCCCAGAGTCTATTCTAGCCAACCCCAAATACTTTCCACCTCATACATATATTCTGTGTTTTTTTCTTTTTGTCGTCCAATTTTTTTTATGAATCTTTTATCTTCTGGGATGTTTTCTTCCCATCACCACCACTTACTAAAAAATTTGCCCACCTGTTAAACTCTGCCTCACTTTCTACCTCTTTATAAAGCTTCAGTCAGTACTTCTGGGAGAAATCTCATTTATCCTTGTCTCTGGAATAAATACATACCGCATGTTAGTATAATTTTTTTAGGATCCCAGATTTAACTCAATTGAACAGATACTTGGTGAGCATGTATGATATGCTAGGCATTGTGTAGAGAGTTTGGGGTATATCAGTGTGAAGAAAACTAAAATCCTTGGGAGAAGAGACAGATAATAAGTAATAAACATGATAAATAACTTAGTTACATGATACCTTAGAAGATGCATAGTGAAGAGAAGTAAAAAACGAGGCCAGGGCAAAGGGAATCAGAAGTCGGCTCTGGTATTGGGAGGTAGATTAAATTTGAAATAAGGTGGTAAGATAGGCCTCATTGAGGAGATAATTTGAGCAAAAATATGAAGGAAGTGGGGGATTAGCCTTGTGGTAATCCGGAGTGTGAACTTCTAAGGAAAGGGAACAGACTGCACAAGACCCTTGTTTGGAGTGTGTCTGTCTTGTAACAAGGGAGAGAAAATTAGGAGATACTGTCAGAGAGATATGGGGGCAATGCCATGTAAGTCTGTAGAAGCCATCAGGGACATTGGATTTTGCTCTGAGAAAAGTGGGGAACCATTGGAGGATTTTGAGCGGAGGAATAACAAGTATTATATGACTTACGTTTTACAAGGATCATTCTGGCTCCTGGATTGAGAACAGACAGAAGAGCAAAGGGAAAAACAGAAAACCATGCTAGGAATGATACAGAATGGAATGGGGGCAGTAGCAATAAATTAAGGTAGAAGTGGTCAGAGTCTAGTTATATTTTGAAGGCAGAGCCAGTAGAACGTGCTGAAATTTTGGATATGGAAGGAAAGGAAGGAAGCAACCATGACTCCAGGAATATTGAACTGAGTAACTGTAAGTATGGAGTTGCCTTCAACTGAGAAAGGAAAAGTTGTAGATAGAGTAAATATAAGATCCACAGTTTGATTCTGGGTATGGTAACTTTGAGATCAGATATCTATTAGACAACCAAGTAAAGCTGTTGAGAGGATTACTGAATATACAAGATTGGAATGCAGAGATCTGACCTGAGACAGAGAGATATATCCATAATTTACAGCCACGAAACTCAGCGAAATCAAGAATATGAGTGTTGTAGAGAAGAAACCCTGGGGCTTTTCTACAGTAAGCGACTGATGAAAAGAAAAAAAAAAATCATTGGAAACGGAGAAGAAATGATCAGTGCTGTTGGAGGAAAACCAGGGGAAGAGGACATTTTGGATTCCAAGTGAAATAAGTACGTTGACAAAGAGCAAATGACCGATGCCAAGTGTGGCCGAGAGGTGACAGAAAATGAAGACTAAGAAGGAGTACTGGGTTTACTAACATGAGGTCACAGGGAGAATGACATAGAAGTGGCAATGAGAACCAGGAAAATCCCCACGTCCAGTGCTCTAAAGACTGTAGGAAAGCGGTGCCTGGGTGGTTCAGTTGGTTAAACGTCTGACTCTTGATTTTAGTTCAGGTCATGGTGTCAGGGTCCTGAGATCCAGGGCCATGTCAGGCTCCACACTCAGCACATTCTCTCCCTCTGCCCTTCCCTCCCCGCCCACTCGCGTACATTCTCTCTTTAAAAATAAATAAATAAAATCTTAAAAAAAAAAAAAGAAAAAGACTGTAGGAAGAAAAAAATTCAAGCACTTTATGCTCGTGAAGGAAAGAGTATCCCGAGGGGATAATCAGTTCTTCATTAGAGCCAGAAAATGAAGTAAACATTCAGAAATATGAAGACAGGGGATTTGATGATGATGAATGGTGAACTTCAGAGGGCAGAGTGGAAGAGTTTTCAACGTTGAGGGGGAGGTGGGGGAAAGAATTAGGGGCTATTTCCACCTCCTAGTGGAGATCAGGGTACAGGTAATGGATGATATGCTGGGAATCTGGCTTCCACAATAACACTATAAAGGATAAAGGGATAATGCGATTAGTCAACACAGATAGTGGCAAGGGTGTGAGTTTTGGTAGTAGGGACTGTTTGGATTTTTGGGTTTCCTTGTGGACCCACTGGTAGAGGATCAAGATGGTACTTATAAGCCATCTTGAGATGTGGTCTTAGTCTCATTATATAGTCTTCCTCTTGACCTTTCCTAAAGGGCATGGAAGATGTGAATAGAAGAGGCATGATCTTATTTCCAGTCATTTAGCTGAGGAATGAGCTAATACCAAATATTGAGGCTCTACCTTAACCCTGTTCATGAGACTGATAACTGAGCATTACTCTGTGTTGCTCCCGACCCCACCCCCCCCACCCCCCGGCCCGGGCTCCCTTAACTCCTGATGACAGCTCTAAAAGGCCTGGAGGTGCCATGGTCAGAATAGAGCAAAGACCAACCATGCTGGGTTCAGTCACTTGTAGCTAACCGGTTAGAAGACCTGATAGCCCACATCTGCTTGCCTGGGGCCTGAGGTACCTCTGTGGAGAGGGCTCCAGCTGAGGAGAGAAGGAGCCAGACACAATAAATGAGATCAGTAACAAACTCTAGGTACTAGGAAGGGAGTAGGTTATACAAAAAAACTGAAGGAACCATGTTCCCTGTGTGAGATGGCAGTGCCTGCCAGAAACCGCAGAACCCCAGTGTCCCCTGGGAAGGACAGACACCCCTGCAGAATTATTGGTGGGAGCTCAGCATGGAGTTGAAGGCCATGCTTCAGTAATCAGATAAGGATTTGTGAAATTAGAAGTATTACCGTTAATATGAATGCCCTTTATTACCAATAGACTAATGAAGCCTGGATAAATTTGTGTTACATAATAATGAAAGCAAATTGCTCTGCTAGCCTGTGAGCTCAGAGGGACAAGGCTGTACTTATATTTCCCACTGGGTACAGCTTAATGAGTGTGTTGAAGTGGTTACATAAAATGATTAGAAATACCGTTGTATGCCTAGACCCAATGTTGCAGATGCTTTGTTTAGTGTTCAGAAGTCTCCCGTAACAATTTTGAGCCAGAGAGGAAGAAGAAGAGAAACCCAGTTAGGTTCATGAAACAAAGTAGCCTCACTAACGGATTCAATTATTTTTTTCAATCAAAAACAATTCTGGTCAAATAAAATGTTATAGGATATGCTCTGACCCTTGTTTCACATCTTAAATGGTATATAATATAAAAGTCTAGTATAATGTGGCTAATGTTTTGAACAGGAGCTTGATAGTGAATAAAGATTTGACTTAAATATATCCATATACCAGAGAAAAACGATGGATATCTTTAAGAATTTTTTTGCTGAAAGGCCACATAAACATGGACCAAGATGAGAGAGACTAAAAGTGTAGAATAAATTAATAAGGTGACCAAATAAATATAGATGAGAAAGAAAACAAAAGCAAAAGTGTACAACACTTGAGATTAGAAATTTAGTAAATGTAAAAGAGAGAGAGAAAGAGAGAATCTAAGGGTAGTAACGAAAAATAGAACACATGTCTTGACTTAAATTTCACCTTCTCCAAGGACCTCCTCAGACCACTCCATCTAAATATGTACTCATTTTATTTTGTAGTGACTCAGACCATAGCCTTGCATCTGTAGGCTTGTTTACTTGATTATTTACTTGTCTGTCTCCTTCACTAAGCAGAAAGTTTTATGAGGGCTGAAGCCAGGCTGGGCTTTATTTATCGTATGTTTTTATAATGGAGCACAATGCCTAGTACATCATAGGCCCAAATACTGGCTGAATGAATGAATGAACAAATGGATAAAAGGGTAGAAAGAATATGTGTTATAAATTTGTGATTTTCCATATTGCTAGTGGATCAGTAGCACAGATAATCTTCAAAAGTAATTTATTCAAATACAGTTATGCCTCTCTGTCCCAGGAGTAAAAACCAATATTCTTGAGATAAACCAAGAATTTCTGATAGGTCATTAGTGAGAAAAGTGCATTTATTTAAAGAATTCTGGGAAAGAGAAATGAGTTCTTGCTGGGTGTATCAGAGAGAGGACCTTGGATTACATGAATAATGTTGGAGACACAAAAGATTCTATAGGGTGGATACCTATGTAGAAGATAAACTGTATTTAAGGGTAAATAATTGGCAAATTATACTAGATTTCCCCAAAGAAATCCCCTAAAGTCACAATTTCTAGGTAAGTGAGTTAGCAAAACCTGTTCTCGCAGAGTCTGCTATTCCTCCCACACTGTGTGGTTGTTCCTTTATGGGAATTGCATGTTTCACGAGGTGATGTCATACTCACCCTGAACTCCCTAGTTATTAACTGAGAGAGCCTATGAGTGATCTGCCTGCATCTGGGGGAGGGGAACGGTGTGTATCAGAGACGTGTCAGCTCGGGTCTCTTTCCTCAGTGTCTACCATCTCTGAGCAGCTTGAGCAGTTGAGGATACACATGGCTCAGCCATGAGCCTGTACACATTGAATGTATCTGCTCACATTGTGGCTGCAGTTTTTTTTTCTCTCTCTCTTTTGGAGTTGCATTTTTGTTCTGTGCTTCAAGAGAAACAGATATCCTAGAGTCTGCATTTCAGGTAGTTTGAAAGCTCAGTTAGGGTGACCATAAGTTGATGCTTGCCCATTTCTAACTCTTGCTTTGATATATTTATTAATAGCTCCTCCTTTGGGTCTCAAGAGTATCCTGGGCTGGATTATAAATTAGTCCTAATAGGGAGTCATTCCTCAAGAGGCCACTCTGGTTTCCAAAATCTAGAAAGGAGTCACTAATGAGTACTAACTCATAGCGGGCCCTGGCAAGGTACATGCAAAATACCCAGAAATATCAATGCAGGTTACTAACACTCAGTTTTGGTAAGGCTCTTTAAAGTAGGTTTCTAAATATTCCTGACTTACACGTTTGCCTGACTGTTCTTAGGTATCTGCGTTGGTAGAAGTCAGAATTTACTGGCAATATATTTGTGCAACTTCTAGGTCTCTTGACAATCTCAGTGCTAATTCTTCAGAATCTCCATGCCATATATATCTCTCTAATAAAACAAAATGTAAATGAAATGTCCAAGGAACCCCATAAATAAAGGAATAAGGTAGTTTATGAAGTTTAAAATCAGATTGCTGCTAGCAACATAAATCTTCTTGTGTCTTACATTTCATCATTATTATAATATTAACCTTCAACCTCCTTGAACGTACGGAGTGAAAGTGCTAATGAATGAGTAGGGCTATGGCTGGGTAGTAACCACGACGTGTGTGTGTGTGTGTGTGTGTGTGTGTGTGTGTGTCTGTGTGTGTGTGTGTGTGTGTGTGTGTGTGTGTGTGTGTGTGTGTGTGAAGGTCTTTTCTGTATTTTCCCCCAACAAACACTGAGCACTCGTTCTGAGCCACAACCCTGCTTTCCGTGAGTTTGTTCAGATCAGGTCGGGAGAGAGCAATTTTACAGAAATGTGGTTACCTTATTTTTTTTTATGTGTTTTTCCTGTTAACTCCATATTATACACAGCATAAAGTATTTCTTTACCTTTCTTTATCATCATGCTGCTAAAAGTTAGTTCTTTTAGGTTTGCCTCATGAAAAGAATGGGTACAGGAACCTGGCTTTCTAAAGATCCACATCTTTGACTAAAGGCACACATGTCCTGTGCCTATTTTCACACCATAAATTAAGCAGATTTTACCTTTCATCACAATTTTCTTTCTCCCTTGATGTGTAAGGAGGGTGTTGGCGGAAATAATTTGATGAATCTTCTCTTCTTTGAGCTGGAGCAAATATAGACAGTAAGCTTCAAAGGAGCAGGAATCATGCCCATTTTATTCAGCATCTATACTTAGCACCCATCACGATGGCTTGCACATGCTAGGTGTTCAATTGGTATGTCTTTAATGAATGAAGTATCTGGTGGTTCTAAAAATCAGATGTAAGCCACAGTCATGTTTTATACTCCAGCTTTTGATACTTTTACATTTTTTTTAAAGTTCTGATTTTTTACGTGAAGATCTTTTTCTTAAACTATTTCACAGGAGTTATTTTATGTGCCGCTATGGGCAAAGAAAATAAAAATCACAGATGGATAAGGATGTAGAATCTTCGCTAGCTCATTTGTTAGCTAATGTGATTCACATTCTTGACTCAGCAAATTGTTATGTCCCATGAACCTGCATAATCATTCAACAGTGAGATTTACCTTTAGGCTCATAGAGGCTACAATGCAGGTATTTACTAAGAAACTGGAGGAGGGTTTTATTCCTTGTTCTTTGGCACAAGGGGGAGGGATAGTAACAGAAACCTACTAACATTAATGTTACATGATAAAATTTAACTTTTGACTATCACTGAGATGCAGTGGATGCTGCACACAGAGGAAAGGTGCTCTATCAGAGTAGTCATCAGAGAGACTGGGTTAAGTAGAGAAGGAAAGATAACGTATCTCCTTTGTTTCCCCCCTTTGCCATTTGCAAGTGGCCGACCTTCCGCCACAACCTGATAGCAGAGTTGACCCTGTAATCTTAATTAGAGAACTGAGACAGTTTTTGGAGGTGAAAGTGATTGGAGGATATTTTTTACTTTAAATGAGAACAGAAACTTAGGGGGCTTACTGGAGAGGAGTTTCTTTGAAGGGCAAGAAAGGTTTTCCTTCACTGAGTAAATTTTAAAGGGATAATGGGAGTCAAAGTTGCATTTTGATTGTATCCCACACGTCATGCTAGGTTAGTTTTTCTGTGATACTAGTTTAAATGGAAAAGGAGAATTTACGACCTGGTTTCTCACTGGAACTCACTGCCAGCAAACGTAGATGAATCTCACACAGGGACGTTACCGAGAATGGGATGTTACTGTTTACTTTCTCTTAGGTCTTCTCTTGTTTCTCTTTGCATCTCATTTTCACCCTCTGTGTAGATCAACCTGCTCTGCTTTTCCACATGACAGGTGCAGGCAGCCCTACAGATCATTTCAGTTCAGGCACCAAAGACATTAAGTGGTGTCTCTAGGTCCCATTCTAAATTTCTGGTAGGTAGAGAATTTTCTGTGCTTCTCTTGTATAACTCCCCCTTGTGGGTACATGGGTATGTCATTCCAACATGACTGCAGGGACCCACCAGTGTGAATGAGCAACACGTTCTCTGGAAATAGGGCTCTTGTTTGGTCAGGAAATCCATCTTCGTATAGAGGCCATAGGAAGAATGCTGGGAACTCGGGTATTAGCAGTTCATTTGGGGTAGAAGAACATTAGGTTTTGTAGACTGAAATCTCATAAGAAATTTCAATGGTTAGGGGCGCCCGGGTGGCTCAGTCGTTAAGTGTCTGCCTTCAGCTCAGGTCATGATCCCAGGGTCCTGGGATCGAGCCCCGCATCGGGCTCCCTACTCAGCGGGAAGCTTGCTTCTCCCTCTCCCACTCGCCCTGCTTGTGTTCCCTCTCTCGCTGTCTCTCTCTCTCTGTCAAAAAATAAATAAAATCTTAAAAAAAAAGAAATTTCAATGGTTATATGTATTTGATATAGTGCTTATGTGTTTTATAGTATTTTCTGCTAATTAAACATCTTAATAAAACTCCCTGGGAAGTATACTTGTTCTGTATTTCAGATATGTCTGAGATTTCTGGGAAAGGGGAACACACCACCCTCCAGTTATCTGAGAAGGTTTATACAAGTTTGCATGAGTTGATGTGGAATCTTGGTCCATTTGATCATTTTGCCACATTTTCTTAATAGAGTCTTGCTCCCAGTTGTAAATATTTTGAGATTTTATTAATTTAATTTAATTTAATTTTATATGAGAGAAAGAGCGCGTGCACATAAGCAGGGGGAGCGGCAGACAGAGGGAGAAGCAGACCCCCCGCTGAGCGGGGAACCCAACGCGGGACTCCATCCCAGGACACTGGTATCACGACTGAGCCGAAGGCAGACACTTAACTGACCGAGCCACCCAGGCGCCCCAAATTGTGAATATTTTGGGCTGAGCAGATACTAGGTGGCAGTTTGGGAGGCCCAACGTAGTCGAGGTTCTCAGGGAAGAGAACTAGCAAGCAGAGAGCCACATAGAAGGGGAGCTCAGACACCTGTGAGGGTCCCTGGGGTCTGGACCTGACTGCTCAAGGCTGGGAAGAGTCAGAACGGTCCCCTGAGCACAGAGAAGGGCAGGCATTTTTGGTATTCCCATCAGTACGATGGACGGTGGGGTAAGATCCTCAAAGAGTGCTTATTGCCTCATGAGAAAGACAGAATGAGCTCTGAAGCTTTTGCTCTTGTCCCTCATAAGAAAAGTGTAAAAGACATCTTTACCAAGTTCACACCATTTCAAAGTAATTTAATTGTGCCACAGAAAAGAGATTAGGAATACTTTTTGAAAATATAAGAATATCTGACACCTGATAAGGCAAAATGCACCACTCCACCTTGTCACTCATTTTGATAACTGCATACCCCTTGCTTCTGAAGTATTGAATCTGGCCTTTATTATTTTAGGATTATAAAATTCCTGTGACTATCCAGTAGGCCAATACTGTACAGCATCTCTTGCATGTAGCCCTGTCTCAGAAAGAATAGCCACCATGAGGTTTCTCACCATTTCTGGTGTTTCTTTCCCATTGTTTCAGTAAACAGAATATTGACCTTCAAGCCTGTCCATTGAGTATGGTTGGCCAGTGAGCACTAGAGGGCTTTTCTTTCTTCTTTTCTTTCTTTCCTTTTCTTCTCCTCTCTTCTCCTCTCCTCCCCCCCCCCCCCCCGGTTTTTTTTTTTTTTGCAAATGTGATCCCTGGCATATTTCTGTTCCTGATCATTTTGAGCCCTTCTCCACTGTCATAACTATTCTGACATTTCTTGTTTTCTTAGTGCAGGCCATTGCTTTTTCCAGGCTTCTAAGAGCTATCCTAGCTAATGTGTTAGCACCATCTCTTCAGGATTCTTGCCAGATTATTAACTCTTGTGTCGGAGGGGAGTGTCCCCATATTAATAAGCTCTCTCTTTCCCAACTTTCATGCTCCATACTCTCTGCTCCGGTGCCCTTGGCATCCAGCCCCATACATGCTGCCCTGGCTCCTGATGAGTCACGTTCACTAGCCTGTAGCTCCTTCAGCATCCCCCTTCTCCCCCAGCAGGATCAGGACTTGCTTGGCTGGGTTGTGTTTGATTTGAGCCTCATTAATAGTCTTGTAGCCATGAGTGGAGATGGCAGAGAACCTTAGGAGGGTATATGTTCTTTCTCAAGACTTTGCATCATCTGCAAGCGAGGGCAGAGTGCTAGGGTTTGAGAGGATAAGCCACTCAGCAGGGTGAGAGAGTTCAGTGGGATCTGAGGGGTCAAGATTCTCAAGTCTCTCAACCCCAATGTCCCCACCATGAGTGGTACACCAGCTGGGGTTGAGAATTCGGTGTCGCTTCTCTAGACCTTGCCTTATAATACCCTGTTGGGCCTGATCTTAAGCTTTTTCTGCCCTCTGGTTCCAGTAGATGAAAACCTCTTTATACTTCCAAGGAGGGCCTCTGACTTTTATCAAGCGCCTTTTTCTTTTTCTGAGACAATCCCCTCTGAGTGTCGTTGAATTTCTACAGGGCATCAGTAGCAGCCGGCAAATATTGATTCTTTGGTTTTTATAATTTCATTTTCCCTCAGCCTCTCCGATATCCAAGGCCCTGCACTTGTCACTGCTTTCTGACACAGCGATGACTCGTTCCAGTTTACCACAGGTAGAAGTTTTAATAATTATACCACCACAGCATTCAGGAATGATAAGTATCCCAGCTACTACCACTGAAGGGACCCTCATTATAAGCTCTCTAAAATTCCATCTTATAATTTGCTTCCTAGGACCATCTTTATTTTTTTTTAAAGTTTTTATTTATTTGAGAGAGAGAGAATGAGAGATAAGAGAGCACGAGAGGGAAGAGGGTCAGAGGGAGAAGCAGACTCCCTGCTGAGCAGGGAGCCCGATGTGGGACTCGATCCTAGACTCCAGGATCATGACCTGAGCCGAAGGCAGTCGCTTAACCAACCGAGCCACCCAGGCGCCCTAGGACCATCTTTAGTACCAACTTTTTATTTGATGTTGGAATCCCTGGAACGCAGACTTGAGGTGGAGATGTGTTGGCAGGAGGCTATGGGGGAATCCTCCTGGGCACAGTACCTGTAAGGGAGTGAGGGAAGCAGGCCTGGGCTGAGGGGTCGGGGGGAGGAGCTGCTCTGTATGGGAACATCTGTTGGGACATGGGGCTGTAGCAGGCGCCAAATCCTTAGGTTTCTCTGGAGCCGGGATGATCTTTCAGAGTTGTCCCAAACAGGGAGACCCCTGAGCCCTTTGTATCGCAGCATTGATGAGGAGCTGGAGGCAGGCTTTCTTGGGAGGAGGCCTTTGTTACCTGTCAGCTCCTTGCACCGGAGGGTCATTAACTGAATGGGACTCAGCTGGGAGCCCTCTGCATCCTGCACGTCCACCAGCTTCGAAAATAAAGCTGCCGAGATCTGAGGCTTGGTTTTCAGCACGTGCAGTTGTCCCTCCAAGCCTGTATAAACTTAAAACAGTTTATGGCCAGTTTTGTCCCGTATTATTTTTACTACCCCAAGAGAAGAAATCAGATGTGGAATTATTTAATAATATGCCTCGAAAGAACGTTGAAGCCACATCAACTTCAACATTCCCGGTTTTCGGGCGAAGAATTGGGGGTGCAGGTAGGTAAGTCAAGTGACTTGTGAGGGGATCAGAAGATACTGATGCTGAGTCTTGAGTTCAGGTCCCCTGCCTTCACCCCATGTTTGTTCCCTCGTAGAATGTGGCATGTCTCGAGAATGCTAATATTATGAGTCATTTCCCATAATTGAAGGTTTGAGAATCAGGTTTCTACTGCAACATGCTGTTGACTCCAAAGACAGTTTGTTTCCCCTCATTTTCTGGAGGCATTGTTTCTTTTTGTAGGACCAGGTTATTACACAAGTGAAGGTTTTAAGCTCTGGAAGGCGATTGGTGGTCTTTGATAATATATTGTACTTTTATTGTTGAAAACTTGTTTTGGGTAAAGTTTCTTTTTTACTGAGTTCAACAAACAATGAGAATTTTACCTGGGTAAAAGTGGAAATTCAACAGTAAGTCACCCAATTTTGCTTTGTTTTTTGAAATGGAGTCTTCCCCTGACAGAGTGAAGGTTGAACACTAAGGCATTCTTCTCCCACAGGGTTCCCCTTGTTTCAACTAAAAGGCTGTTGTGAATCTATCTACTGCCAACAATAGGGAGTTTTCCCATGAACTGGGGAAAGCTTTACCTTTGCCTTTTCTCACTATTACTCCTCTTCTTAGTTTGGTCTTTCCCAGAATTCCCTCTGAAATGTGATTTCTGTTTCTGGACTGCACAAGTAAATTGTCTTCAACTTGATTACTAAGTTCAGTAGCCTTTTCGTGAGCCTCTGTAATGAGCTAGGTATTGGGCTACATGTCAGGATACAAAAGTGTTCAAGATAGGCTATCTGCCCGAAAGGAACTTGGTCTAATTGGGAGGAGATAAAGACCTAGAGTAATAATTCCACTATTAAGTATTGTGCGTTCAAAGGCCTACACAGTGCTGTAGGTTCACAGAGGAAATTAAATAACTTTATACCCGAGGCATTTGAAGAAAAAGTATTGTCTTCTCACATGGTATTGTCTTCAGAGGGCTTCAGGTCACACATATATGGGGTGGTTGCCTAGTTCTCGTTAGCATGCTAAACAGGAGTGATTTCTAATGCTACTTAGCAAATACTGTGAACCATGAAGGAAATGGATACAGAAGGTGAAACTCGGTACAACACTGTGGGAATTGGGGAGCAGAAGGTTGTGTAGAGCAGGCAGGAGGCAGAGATAAGCTTTCTGGGGGAGGCGAAACAAATTGAATGAACGAGTAACACCTGCTTTAGATGGCAATCCAAAGGGGCTGTGGGAATCATCCAGAAGTGGGGAGAGACGCCTGGGCATGAAGGAGAAACCTGTCCATGTTACAGCTTTGCCTGAGGCCGGTCCTGCTTGGTTTAATTTGACACTTTCCTGGAACATATGTTACATTACCAAACATGTAACATTACCTAAATGACCTTTGGATTTTGGAGTAAATACTAATGTCTTGTTAAAGTTATTCCTATTGGGTGTTCAGTATGTATTTCTCTAGGAACTGCTTTTAATTAGGACGGTGTTTTAGTTTGCCCATCGTATAGACAAGTAAAATACCCTGCGTTTATAGTATTTACATTTTATGCTTCAATTAGTATCAAATGTCAATTGCATGACCCAGGAAATCCCAGAATGCAACATTTTGTATTTTCAAAATAAAATACTTTTTCGAACACATTACTCATAACGAACTGTATATGCAGTCATGCTTGGTTTTGTCAGAGCAGGTCATTTGCTGTAATTTATTGGAGGGAATGTAGTGGTTTTATGAGGTGAGAGAGGTAGGATGTATCTGTACATCTCACATTGTATCTGCTCCTTGCTTTTCAGACTTCCCTTTGTTTCTTTTTTTTCCTGAAATTTTGTTTTAATTTGAAAAATTCTAAAGAACATTTGAATACTTGTCCCTAGATTTTCAAATGAACATTTTACCTTTACACGTGCATGCGCGCGGACACACACACACACACACACACACACACACACACACACACACACACACACACACACACACACACACACACCCCTTATCCTTCTTCCCTACCTACCCACCGCCTAAACTCACACACACACACACCCCTTGTCCTTCTTCCCTACCTACCCACCGCCTAAACTCAGTATGTTACTGTTTGGGAGGAAAAAACTTTAGCTATTTACCATGGCTGTTCTAAGAAGTACATTGACATGAGATAGATTAACAGAAAATCAAATTTAATTATGTACATGTGGGGAATCCACATAAACAAGACAGATTATAAAGACCGGCAAGATGAGGTATCTGTGTCATTCTGGACTAAGAAGGGGTAGGGGTCTGAGGCTTAATGGAAAGAGAAATGTTTGGTAAACAGATGAGTGCTGGGCCATTGAGAACCAATGGAACAGAGAGAGGACTTTGATCAGACAGGCCTTGCTGGGTTCTTCCCTGTCTACCCCTCCTAGTTTCTATTAGACTGTGGTTATCTGTGGTGATAGCTCACTTCCTGGAGCAGGTTGTCTACCTAAGTTCATTGAGGTAGTTGGGGGAGAGGCAAGAAAAACATTGTGCATCCTCTGTTCCTTAAAAATAATCAGCTTAAAATGAGACACACACTCAAAAGACCCGTTTTGGGATGGCAGATTTTGCTCCTCTGCATTATCTGTTATTGTCATTTTTCTGTAAACATTTGGGTAAATTAAGGAATTGCAATACTACATGTAGATGTAAATACTGTATTTCAGAAGACTTCTATTGTTTTTGGTATTAATACCTTAAAAGGTGAGGGAAAAATTGATAAAGCAAGTCTGGTGTATTCTAGAAAACCAAAAAGCACAGGCTACCATGGAGTACCAGGGAGTGAGTATTGGGGTTACAGAGGACATAAGAAATTACTTCATTCTATTGTCAAGTGTTTGTACCTACATACAGAGCATTTTGAAGGCATAGAGCCAATATTTATCTCTGTAAGTCTATAGCTTAATCTGAAGAGGCTCCTGTAAGTAGGAAATATCTTTGGAATCATGTTTAGTTTCAAAAATAAATCTAAGTTTCTTCCTTCACTAGATACCAACTTTTGTTTCATACTTGTATTTAAATATGTTAAATAGAAAAATGAACTTAAGTCCATGTTGTTAAAGGGTGTCGATTATAGCAGGGTCCACAGCAGAAGAAGGCTGTCAACAATCTAGATGCCCTTCCATAGAGGGCAGGTTGAATAAACTGTAGCCCTACCAGAGAATATTACGCAGCCATTCCATAGTGAGGGGAAAATGTGTGTGCAATGACCTCCAGGAGGTACTGTGTGAAAATGACAAGGTTTGGAATAGCTTTTATAGGGTGACTCCCATCTGTATAAATAAAAATGTTATTCTGTCATGAAACTCATACAACAAATAAGTATAGGGTACCTACTGTGTGTGGGACTATTCTAGGTGCTTGGATATAGTGGTAAGTGAAACGAAGTATTCTCATGGAATTTATACTCTAGTGGAAGCAGACAGTGAAAAATGTATCATTATGTTACATAGTGACAGGTAGTGTTAAATACAGTAACGCAAGTGAAGTATGAGAGGGAGAATCAGGGACTTTGGTTGCTCTTCCCCCGCAAGAGACAAGGATAAAGTGACTTAGGAACAGAGGCCTGAGGTTGGTAGGAACAGACTGGGGGGAATGAGAATAGGGGTGATATCTCTAGTTTTACTACTTTGAGTTTTGAGGCCTGTTAATATTCTTAAATACATTACAAGAATGAAAGAAACCTAAAATTCAACATAAACATGCATAAATGAACCTAGTATGTTATCAGAGTTGAAAACATAGCCACACAAAATAAAAATTTAAGTAACTTAAACAACCCTTGATGGGATGTATCCTAAGTGCAGTGTGGCGATGAAATCTTAAACTTGACTTAGCAGTTTCATTGTAAGTATTGTTAGTGGCACTCTAATTCTGAAACATTTTCTGTCTGTCAGAAGATAGAGCAAATGAATTAAGATACTGATCTGCGAATCTGAGTCTTCGCTGTGGAAGAAGGTAGATGACAAAAAGGGTATTGTAGTATCTGAGGAAACCCTGTGTTAGGGCATGGGGGAATAGAGTTTTTGTGAGATTTGAAGAGTTAAAATTTTGGAGGATCTCTTTAAGGAGAAATAAAAGAAAGAATTAGGTATAGAACCTGGAAAAGAGCTCATTAGCCTCATAGTAAATGTTTCTCAAATCTGGTGGTGTTGAATTTGACTTTATACAGTTTTATTTATATGGTTTTCTTGCTTTATATGGTGGAAAGGCCTAGAGACAAGCATAGCCTTCTAGCAATGAGCACACCTCCTGCTCACAATGTGTTTCCTAATACATTCCTCAACAGAGATGAATGAAATGATCCTGGAGAATGGTTGTCTCCAGGTCTGAGCTAGAAAAGTATAAGGAGGGAGATCACCCAGCCTCTTGGTGCCAGACTCACTCATGGGCTCAAAGACTAATGGGATCCCATCAAAAGGACATGCAAGGATAGGTCCTAAAGCTTTCTGTCCTACTTTGCTGTGTATATTCATATACTCTAGTGCTAATACAAAGCAGTGTTCACTTCATAACTCTGTCAGATCCTTCTGATGGCCAACTTGGCTTGGGGGTGGAGTTGAATCAAAATCAGGGGCACTGAGAAATTTTCATAGGAGGAATGCTGTAGAGCCAGTCTAACATGGCTGCGCCTAAAAGAGGGCACAGACAGCCATACAGGGACAGCTGGTGGCAAGCTTTTCCCTGCAATCCTCACCCTGCTTTTTAGAGAATCCATAAATTGGTGAAATTGTTTCTTTGGGAATATCCTGATGGGCTGTTAGCTAGTTGCTGCTTCCCCAAGGAAAAGCAATGGTTTGCTGTCCTCATATTGTGTCTTTTCCTTCTCCTCTGTTTTTGTCTTTCATTAACGAAATTAATCTATTAATTGGTTTCTCTAGTATATAAAATACTATACTGATAAATGTCTCAAAATGCTTTTTTGCCATTTCCTAAGTTTGCTTTACATTCATGAAATCCTATTATGTCTGAAAACCAGTTGTACCATGGAAAGTAGGTTCTCACACCCCCCCCTTTGGCCCCCAAATTAAAGATTCTACAAGAACAAAAATGCCTTCTTATAAGGATCTTTTTTGAGTTGATCACTAGCTGTGTTAATGACCTTAAAATTTTTAAGGCCACCGGTTTTCCCATGTACTCATTAATCCTTCTAAAATGCCCAAGACTGAAATAATTAGCATTCAAATAAAAGCAGAAATAGTGGGGTCCAACAGAATATTGGTGAGATGGCAGAAACCGTATTTAGAGCGAAAATTATGAGAAAATACTAAATACATGTGATGAATTGGTTGGCATATAAAAAGACCCCAAAGCAAGTAATCACTGGAGTAAAAGGAAAGGGGAACAGAAAACAGCAGAGATTGTCCAGAGAAGGAATGAATGGGTAGGTCAGTGTCATGCAGAGTAGATTTAAAAAAAAAAAAATTGCTCCATGAAAATAATAGTGGGGAAATAGTAACATAAATACAATGCTGGTAGAAATTTCGGCCAGGTTTGATACTGGGAAGCTTTTGAATACCCTATGTAAATGATTGTGAGCCTTCAAAATACAATGTTACTCCTGATGAAGGGGGCCTATACATGAGAGTATTAAAGGCATGATTCTAAAGAACGCTGCTCCCATGAACCTTGATGGTTAGAGCCTCACTTTGATTTGCATGGTGGTAAATTAACAACTTCTCGTGTGTGGGTGGGTGGGTGGGGTGGAGGACAGACCCAAAGGAAAAATATACATTCTGTCGGAAATGCAGATAAATACAGAATAAAAGATACTCTTGTTCTGCAAATAGAACCCTTTGGAACACATCGAAATGAAACCGTAAGTATGCTCCCTCTCAGGAAAACCTACCTTATCATGTAGAATAACATTGCATTAGAATGGAGTCAACATCTTGGCAAAATTTGGAAGGAGAAAAAAAAAGTTCTTTAGCTGGTTTAACTTAGACTGGGCCTGTCATTAAGAACATGGAAATAATCTAGTAGAGTCCGCAGAAACTGTGGTATTTTTAAGAAGACCGTTGGAAAGCTGATTAGACATCTATTTGATTTGGTGTGTAAGAAAATTGGGCCTAAAATGTAAAGGGAGCCAGAAGGGCCATTACGTGTATAGATTGAATATTGTTATACAAATGTACTGAGTCACTCTTAGCACTTAAACAAATGATTACCAGCAGAATGATCCATTTGAAATTCAGCCCATGTTACTCTGGAACAAAGTTGTGAGGCAGACCATAAATCTTGTGCGGATGCTGCACATGAGCACGGGTTCTTTGATTTTTATTTTTTGGCACTACCTTAGTCATTCTTAAGTTAGAAAATCACAGAATCAGAGTTGGAAGGACATCTAGAGACATCAGCTGAATTACTTCCCTGCATCAACTCACTACCTTGTGTGTAAACATTTCCAGGAACAAAAACATTTTACAACTTCCCCAAGGAGACTGTTAAATCATTCCAGTGTTTATAAGCCTTAACAGCTAGGAGTTGTGTTCCACATGGGCATTGTATTTGCCCTCATTCCTCTGTTCCCACCATGTATTTCTTCTCCCATTTCATGTGGCTTCCTCTCATTTGAATCCTGTTTTCCTTTATTCAAGTACATCTGTTTTCCTTCTTCCTTGCATCCCTAGTCCAGGTTTTGTAGAATATTCTGCTGCCACGTTTGTTGTCCTTGTAGTTATTGTCAGCATCCACAGATCTTTTCTGTTTTCTCCTGAATCCTCAGTAAGTGTATTTTGGATTGAGAGCAAATGAACCCAAATGTTAACAAATCAAGCTGGGAGGAAAATGAGGGATTAGAAAGTGTGAATATCTAAAGGACTGTTTTCACCAAATGCAGGATATAAAGACATTCTTGCAGACTTAGGAGAACCTCAGTGAGGATGGCTGCCAACTTCTCTCTTTGGTTTACTTACCCAGGCAAGATTGTTGGGAATGCTTGCTGGCCAATGCTATTAGCATACATAAAGCTCTCTGTTGGAAAATTTACAGAATCAATTAGAGTTCAGAATTTTTTTTTACAAGCATGGTTGAGGGACTCATTTAATGAATTGCATTTCACGATGTTTCTATTCTTGTAGGGACTGCCTGTAAAATATTAGCAGGTGGCACTGAAGACCATGGGAGATTTTACACTTCAAGAGGTACTCCTGTAGGTATGCATTTTCCATCTTGTAGGTGGCACATCAGTTTAGAAGTTGTACCGTTCCTCAAATCCTAATTTTACAAATCCCACAGAATTTTCCAAAGAGTAACCTTTGCGTTTCACATAGAATCACTATCTAAATCAATTTATGAATAAATCCGGTGATTGTTCTTTTTGTGAGCTAGATTCTTGTTTCATTTGTGTTGATAATGCTGGTCCTTTTGTTTTCACCATCAAGGCAGTCCCTTGATTTGCTTAGCATAAGTGGATATTTTTGTGCTAAGTGAGGAGCACAGTTTATTCCAAAAGTCTCAGCTCCTGATAACTATAGAAGTTTATTCTAAAAAAGGATCATACATATTCATCAAGTTTTTGGATAAAAATAAAAGCAGTACTTTAATTTACAATATTTTTTATTAATAGAACTTCTGCAGCCTACTTATGTTTATGGAGAGTTACTATTTGTAGGAGGTATTCAGGAAAGTACCAATGTCTGTCAGAAAAGAATTTTATTGTAGAATCATTGCAGAGGGACAGACTACTCTTTCGGATGACCCCGAAGTGAGAGTATTGAAAGTTTCAAGTCCTAGCTCAAGCATACTGGGCAAGGGTTTTGGGAAACATGTAAATGAATCAAGAGGTTATTTGATTATTGGAAATTTTCTATAGCTGCTGAAATAAATGTATCATGTAATTACAGTGTGATAAGTTTAGCTATGAGAGATAATGCATAAAAGCCACCTTCTTTCTGAGTGTGTGTGCATGTTCTAGGAGATGATGAATTATGAATAATGAGTGCCGTGGTTACACATGTGTTTAAAGGGAATAGTTTTTTCCATACCGTCAAGTCATAAAATCTCCTCTGGACCTTGAAGCTCCAGTCTTTTGCTACTCCTGCCTCTGGCCCCTGGGAGCCTTTCTTTCAGGTAAGGAGAAGGTGAACTTGGGCTGTAAAAGGCCAGATAGTAATTATTTTCGGCTTTGTGGCCCATGCGGTCTCCATTGTCACTACTCAGCTTTGCTTGAAAACAACCAGGAAGATACAGAAACAAATGGGTGTTGCTGTGTTTCAGTAACACTTTATTTCCAAAATGAGGCGGCAGGTGGGATTTTGCCCACGGACGCTAGTTGATTGACCTTTGTTCTGAGTGTCTGATTCTTGCTCATTACTAGGCGTTTCTCTCTCTCATAGAGGTTCTTGGGTCGTTTCACATTCTGCCTGAAGAATGTTTTTAGAGGTATTTTTCAGTCCCTTTCAAGGTAGTCAGAAGAGCTATATTGCAGTAAGTGTTTTATTAAAGTGCCCGGTTGTATCACATAGGGAGAGTGAGGTACTGGGACCCCCTGGAAGAGCTGATGTTCCCCCCAGAGAGCATCTACAGTGTGTGCTAGACAGAGCCGTGGCACAAGATTCAGGAAGCTGGAGGTCTACTGTGCATCTGGGACCGCGGGCCTTGGTTTCCTCGGTAGCAAAGGAGGATACTGGGATGAGAATTGCATGAATTTTTACCAGCTCCAGGATTTTAGGATGCTAAATTAAGGTTCTTGGCAAGGCTGATTCTGTAGGCAGTCTCAGATCTCCATGTTGCACTTGTAAGCCATGTTCCTCAGAACAAATAGCAGACACCAGTAACTTTTGAAGGAGAACACATTACTTGTTTCACCCTTAGGAACTGATGAGAAGTAGCACCTTTGTGGGCTGTTTTAAACCCAGGGTTGGAACTCCGCATGAGGCTGACCTTGCTCTTGAGGACATTTGTGGGTAAAAGCAGGAGTATTTTTCTTTTAAAATTGGTAGCTATAATGAATATTTAAAAAAAATGGCTCATATTTTTAGTGTGATGTATTTCGTTCTTAAGAGTCCCCTTTCTTTTTACATTGTAACATTTATGAAATCAAAGCATTTTTCACACGATTACTATCATTTAGGTAGCAATTGTGAAGGAGTTACTGTATTTGGGCATCAAAACTTGTATCACTGTATAGACATACAGCTAAGTATTGCTATTGGTATTGTATAATCCGAAGCCCGCAAGGGAATCCTGAGAACAGTTAGTGAAGCACAGTTTAGAAATGCGTCTTCATTGTCAAATCACTGTTGCATACCAGAAACTAATGTAACGTTCTATGTCAACTATACTAAAAAAAAAAAAAATGCTGTTTCACCAGGGATCTTGATGGCACAGCGAACAGTTTTCTGTAGAAAATTATGGACCTTACTGACTCTGAATTGACAAGTATTTTTGAATCTGAATATGAAGAAATTTTGGTAATAATTTGTATTTCTTTTTACATACACACTAATGATATGGGGTGGGGTGGAATAACAACTTAGGTCCAATAAAGTTTTAGTGAGCTCTTTTTGTAACCCAGAATGGCAAGTGATAAAAAGTATTGGGACATAATTTAATTGGCAGTGGTGTGTTTTTGTTCTTAGTAGCACATAAAGTAACAGTGTGTTTCTGTAACTGAAGACATCTTAGATTTATAAACATGCTACTACTATGAAAGTAGGAAATGTTGGAGAATTTAGAAGAAAAAAATTATGAATTATAAAAAGAATGAGGTGGTAAATTAGGGCAAAAGGAGGTTTTATTTTGCCTTTCAGCACCGAGAGAGGTAAAGGATGAGAGAAGTACACTGAGACCTTGATGCATACTTCTGTCAGAAGTGAGCTAAGCTCACCAGTGGTATATAATAATAATAAGCCCCTGGAAGAGCATTGAGCCTGTCTGTGTTTTTTTGTTTGTTTGTTTGTTTTTGTTTTTAATTTTTTTTTAAAGTGGGCTCCATGCTGGGCTTGAACTCATAGCCCTGAGATCGAGACCTGAGCTGAGACCAAGAGTCAGATGCTTAACTGACTGAATCACCCAGACGCCCTGATCCTGTTAAGTCCTCCGTGTTCCTAGCACCCGGCACGATGCCTGGAACAGAGCTGGCTGCCCATAATTTCTTTGTTGAGCATGAGGATAAGTGGTCTCCAGAGCAAGGTGGGTACATAGGAGAGCTGTGGTCATGCGGCCTTTTATGTCGACTTGAAAAGCTTCAGAAACATCCCTTGTCACCAATATAAGTCCTTCTTTGGCTTCGAGGGTTCAAAATGTTAATAAAAGTTACTCTTAGGCTTCATCTCTGAGTTTGTGTTAGACAAAGAAGCTTGAGTCATCAGTGCTGATACTCAGGTTTGCAGGAGTTTGTACTGAAACTGGCCTTGACAAAACAATTCAACCAGCTTGAACTAAATGAAAACCAAGCCCGTTTTCCCTGAACTTTTTCTTTTTTTAATAACTCAGCAGTTAAGATCTTGGCAAAACCCTTTTTAAAAGTAGCCCATGATTAAACTACCCTTTTATCCATTAGCCTGAGAGAAGAAATAGAAAGCCAAGGTTATCAGTTTCTGTACCAATTTTGATAGAAGCAGATGCTAACTACACAGAATTCTTGCTGAACTTGTTTCCATATGGTCTCCAGTATGTTTTGTTCTTGCAATTTTTAGAGCCTGCAATACTTTGGGAAGCCTAGGTGTCATCACCACCCAAGCAAAACCAAATCCTTAAACTTAAAAAATCTTTTTGGTTAGAGAAATGAATTTATTTAAAAAAAATAGATGTTGAGGTGTTAAAACGAAAGCTTTCCTGGGGGACTTAGAATTTTAGTATATGCCTTGGGTCCTTGCTTTCTCTATCAGTGTTCTGTTCTTTGATGTTGTACACTATAGGAATAAATAAATATAAAAACATAAAGTTTAGTTGAGGAAATGATAGCAATGTATATTAAGGAATTATAATATTGTTGTGTATGCATAATGATTAGGATTGTGTGGAGAGATTTTAAATGATAGAGAAATGCTAAGGAGCAGAAGATCAGTGAGGGTCAGAGTGTTCACAGAAGTCTTTTGAGACTTCCCCTTCAGAATTCTGATAGAGCACAATGAAAGGGTAGAGTGTTTCTGTCCAGGGGGCTGTGTGAACTCAGACACAAAGAGAAGGCAATTGGCCTGAACATGGGGGAGAGCAGGAATCTGGGAATAGAGACAAATAGTTAGCTGAATAAAATAAAACCAATGATAGAATATTCCACAATTAATGATGATATCCACACCATGTGCTAGGTTCTGTCTAGTACTGGAGATTCAGTGATGGACAAGACCCATGGAGTACCTACCATCAGGCGACTGACATTCTAGTTGGGTGCAGCAAATAAGCAAATAAATAAAAGCAAGTTTGTGGTAAGGAATAACATCAGTAATAACTACTATTAATATGGCAAAGGGGATAAGAGCTAGATGCTAAGGTAGTGAATATTGGAGATGGGGGCTAATGTAGGTAGTGTAGTTAGGGAAAACATCTCTAAGGAGTTGACTTGCAAGCCAAGATCTAAAGGTTGAGGAGCCAGCTAGGTAAGGGGGGAGGAGAGAACAGGTAGCACAGAAAAAGATGGATAACTTTAAAAAACTAACAGATTTCAAAGCTTGGAACAAAATAAGGAAGAGAGGCAAGGGCTCAAGATGAACTAAGCAGGTAAATAGGACCGAGGTCATGTTGGACATCAAGGGGCAAAGTAGAGAATTTGGATTTTGTTCTAAGTCCAATGAGTAGAAATTCTTGGGAGAGTTGTAAGTAAGAATATGATCAAATATGACATATAATTTAAAGGCTATTCTGGTTCTTGTGTATATAGCAAATTGAGGGGGATAATCATCACCATCATCCTCATCAAGATCATACCTACACAGCACTCAACTATGTATCACACAGTATTGTAAGCGCTTTATAATTATGGTCTCATTTAATCCTCATAACAACTCTGTGAGGTCGATAGTGTTATTAATCCCCTCTTTTAGAGGTAAGGGTACTAAGATAGTACTCGGAGGTCAGTTACTTTGGCATGCATTCATGTTAGTAGATGGCCAGACTGGGCTTTGACCTGAAGCAGTCTGTGCTCTTGATCACTGTGCTGTCCTGTCAGTAGGAACGAGGAAGTGGTAGAGGCTTTGCTGTAGTTGGTGAGAGAGAAGCTACGACCTTGGACTGGACAGTAGGACTGATGGACTTGGTGGTAGGTCAGGGTCGGACTGGCGGGGGTGGGGGGAGTGGTGGCGGTAAAGAGTAGTCAAGATTGGTGTCTAGGTGTCTTCTCATGGCTGATCGAGAGCATCTTAAGTCAGGGAAGGTTTGTGTGGATGAACAGGAAAATCATGAAACAATAATTTGGGTAAGTGTAGGGATAGAGGATGCTTGTTTGAGAAAGATGTGTTTGACGGTACTGGGAGTAATGAGTCAGAATTAGAAAGTCCAAGAGCCAGGAAGTCTTCAAGGAGTCTGTTTGGAGGGACTCCTGTGTGAGAAGTTGCGGAGCTTGTATAGGGCAGATGGCTTTGGGATTAGAAAGGAAAACGTGGCCCCAAGAGATATTTTTAAGGAAAATTTCTGTCTTTGAAGCGTACTGGAAATGAGAAATTAATTGAAAGGCATACCTAAGAAAGCTGTGCAATCATCTGTGTGACCCAGATGTAGTCTGTAATCATTGATGATTTCTGTTCTGTTTCTAGAATGTAAATAAACTCTTAGGGCTGAACCCAGTGTCTTGGACCATCCATCTTCACATGAACGCTCAGGCCTTTAAGAATGTATCATGCACAGAATTGAAATTGCACAATGAAAACTCATGTCCTGCTTATGACTTACAAATGAAAAGTGTGTTTTCTATTAAAGTTCTATTAAAGTATTGAGGGCTTATTCTAAGTCAGTGAGGTGCCAGGGATATAATAGTGGCAAAAGCAATGCTAAATTACTGCCCACCTGTGGCTCTACTTACACTCTGGAAGATTCTTTGCACTTTGCGTTGTGGGTCTGTGCATCACGAAATACAAACAGAAAGAACATATATGAATGGGGGCGCCTGGGTGGCTCAGTTAGTTAAGTGACTGCCTTCGGCTCAGGTCATGATCCCGGGGTCCTGGGATCAAGCCCGGCATCGGGCTCCCTGCTCCACGGGAAGCCTGCTTCTCCCTCTCCCACTCCCCCTGCTTGTGTTCCCTCTCCCGCTGTGTCTCTCTCTGTCAAATAAATAAATAAAAATATATGAATGTTAAAAATGTTCTCACTTTCATATTGTTTTTCATAAACCCCAAAGAGTAAAAGTAAATACAGCTAGGGGCGCCTGGGTGGCTCAGTTGGTTAAGCGACTGCCTTCGGCTCAGGTCATGATCCTGGAGTCCTGGGATCGAGTCCCACATCGGGCTCCCTGCTCAGCGGGGAGTCTGCTTCTCCCTCTGACCCTCCCCCCTCTCATGTGCTCTCTCTTTCTCTCTCTCTCTCATTCTCGCTCTCTCAAATAAATAAATAAATCTTAAAAAAAAATACAGCTAATGTGTCCCTATATAAAGTGTCCACAAATTTCCCTTAAATGTCAAGTCACTGAAGTAAAACACCCCGAGGCTTCATTTTCAGGGGGGTGTGGGAGCCTGTTTTTAGGGTAACTTTTATAAAGCCTCTTGAGATTGGTTCCAGTTTGTATTTTGAGCAAAGTAATTTCAAAACATGACATATGAAAATATCAGATAGCAAGGAAAATGAAAATGTTTTCCTTTATAAATAAAGGAAACATACTGAGTGTTAATTTCCTGTGTTTTACAAAGCACAGAGAATCCGGCTCTGTATTGCCCTTCAGGACTTGGCTATCTGCGGCAGTTAACATTAACATGCAATTTTTTTTACCCTCTTAACAAATTTTTATTTTAAAATTTTCTTGAAATGCAATTAACATGCAGTATTATATGAGTTGCAGGTGTGCAATATAATGATTAAACAAATCGGTACATTACTCAGCGCTCATCATAAGTATATACTTAATCCCCTTTATCTATGTTACCCATCCCCCTACCACCTCCCTTCTGACACCCACCAGTTTGTTCTAAGAGTCTGTTTGTTTTTGTCCATTTCTGTTTGTCTTAGTTCGTTTATTTCTTAAATTCCGCACATGAGTGAAATCATATGGTATTTGTCTTTCTCTGACTTACTTCACTTGGCATTAATGCGGTCTAGGTCTATCCAAGTTGTTGCAAATGGCAAGATTACATTCTTCCTGATGGCATATTACTTAACCATATAAAGGGATGGAAACTTTTTTAGGGGGTACATGAAATGTTGAAATGAGGACAGAGGCAGAGAAGGCTGTAGGCTGCTGCTGGGTGGAGTGAAATCCGGTACTTATGTTCGCACACCAGAGGGTGTTGGGAATCCTCAGGGCGATGGTAGCACAGGACTTGCAGGGGCGGGGGCTGGGGGCTTTGTAAATGAGCCAATGATAAATCAAGTAGGAACAGGCCAGGCCTGAGCAGG
Source organism: Zalophus californianus (assembly GCF_009762305.2). Classification (NCBI taxonomy): domain Eukaryota; kingdom Metazoa; phylum Chordata; class Mammalia; order Carnivora; family Otariidae; genus Zalophus; species Zalophus californianus. The sequence continues at coordinate 15,122,723 of NC_045599.1, forward strand.
ATGGTGCCAAACTGACACATTTAGTCTTTAATAGGAGACTTGAGAAAATAGTCTAAATATCTCTGATATGATCACAAGAGCAAAGAGAGCTGCTATCATGCTTTAGAGTAGAGTGTGATGTGGTGGGAGAAAAGATTTGCTCCCTGAGATTATTGCTGTCAGGCGAATTGTAGTTGCCTAGGTAAGAAATGGTCCAGTCTTAGGGTAAGGCTTAACCAACTGAGAAATGGTCCAGTCTTAGACAAATGAAGCAAAGGACGGTGTATAATCATCAAACCATAACCTTGTAGAGCTGGATGGTGCCTTAAAGGTATTCTTCCAAATGAGAAATTGCAACTGTACCATCTACTGTTCCAGTGACATTGGACCAGGTTTTTTTTTTTTTTTTAAATTGCTGATGGACGGTTTTAATAATTTGTAAAATGGTGTCCCATTGTTTCTATAAGACTCCACTCAGATGTGCTGTAAAACAGACAGTAGGTAGGAAAGGTATAATTACAGGAGAGGTTTTGAGGAAAGAAGTGACAGGTTTTGGCAATAGACTCCATATGCACAGTAAAAAATGAGTCAGAGTTTAGTCATTAACACATTCTGTTCCTTTTTGGTCATATGCATTTATGAGATTCTATAAATGAGGATGATTAACATTCATTTGAACATTAAGTGGCATATTGGTAAAACAATTTTCTCTGTTGGCCTTTTGTTCTGTAACTCCCAAACATTCCATAGCTGGAAAAGCAATCATTTGCACTGATTTTGTGTATTCTTCATGTGCTTCGCAGAAAGATCAGGTTGTTTCCCGTTTACTTTCTCATCTGTGCAGTGTCTGAATAAAAGATTTCACCTGATGTGCAGGTCTTGGCCTTGCTCTTCTGTGTCATCCGTGGGTACCCTTGCCACCTTCATCAGCTACGTTTTACTTGTGATTGCTGTGTCGGGGGTTGATTTTCAGCAGTGTTTCCTAGAATTGTTAGGTAGCTCTTGGACATGTACCATTGCAGAAACAGTCCAGGTACCTTACTTTGGTTTGCTCAAAGAAATCTTGAATAATCCTGTGTAATGGATAGCTCTGGACTCTGGCCCCAAGTTGCCTATTTGTGAACATACTGGTGCCTATGTAGCAAAAGGAGGTTTTATTTCTATATACAACAGCAGAAAAAGAAATTCTAGTTTACTGGCTAAAAAGCCTGGCTTTGACAGCTTGCCCTCACTTCTACTAAATATGTATCTAAGATCCATCAGTTCTAAAATCTTGAGTATTTACCCTCACAAAACTCTGCCATCTACATAGCTTGTTTGTACAGCTTTACAGCATACATCTTGAATTGTCCAAAGGGAAATAGAAGAATCCTGTGACAGAAAACTACTGGTACCCAGATGAATGTCCTGCCAAGGTAGTTCAATGTAGGTGAGTTACAAGATGAGGTAGCCAGAGAGAAGTTTTGTGAACTGAATTTCATTCCAGAACATGAGGGTCTGTTATGCAAGTTGAAGCATACTCATGAATGGCCCACCCCTGTCCTTTCAGCTGTCCTGGGCTCCCCTGCAGCTGAAGGATGATCCCATTTCTGGAGCACTGACAGCTTTCTTCCACAGAACTATCTGCTTCTCTCTGGTGACTGAGCTCTTTCTCTCGTACTAGGAAAGATGGCTTTCCTTCCCTCAGGGCAAATTGGGTGAGGTGTTCTTAGGCCTTGTGGCCCTCTCCACAAATGGGAGTGGTGGTCAGTGAATGCCCCAGCCAACCCCAACAGTCTTCCGGTGTATTCCACACACAGGGGCCTGTAATGGACAGAGAGACCCAACACCCACAGAGGTTACCCACTTCCTAACTCATGCTTTCTAGACTTTTCTCCCTTCCCCCTCTCACTTTTTCCATTCCATCATTTGTGCTTCCTAAGACACCTCTGAAGAACCAACCCGCGCTGAGATACTTGTTTCAAAGTAAGACCCAATCATGAAGTGTAGACTTGATTTTCAAGGCCACAGGGAGCCAATTATGAATTTTAAAGCGGGGGAAAAGATGTGATCTGATTTACATTTCAGAAAGTTCACTGTCTGAAGTGCAGAGAATATATTACAGCAGGAAAGGACTGGAGGCAAGAACAGCAGGACGTTGCTGAGTTAATATGGGCAGGAAATGAATATTTTGAAGGAAAAAGGCATATAGAAAAGGTAGTTCTTTAACCTTTAACACAGTAGCACCATTCTCCAATTTGGGGGTCAGTCTTTGTAATAGTGTGAACAGCCCAGCCTTGTTCCACAGATAAGTCAAGTGTCATCTTTCTAACTCTTGTAGGTCATCACTTACCGTCATGCGATTGCTTAGTCATCCAGTCTCAAAATCATTGTAAGGTCGTTGTTGGTGCCCAGCCTTTCCTCCATGTTAAACAGAATGACCAATCCTTCAGCAGAGTCTCCACATGCTTGAAATCTCACTCCAGAGCACAAAGGAGGGTTTGGCACCCTTTCCTAAGAGGCTGTAGCTGGCCATTAGATCAAGGTTCTCTTCTTGGAGTTTATTTCCATGAGGCACTCGGTAAGTTGACAAATTTTTCCAAACAACCCAAGATTACTTGTCAATGGTTGTCTTTTCTTACCTTTGTATTTAACGAATTATGTTCCTGAGGCTCTTTGTTTACTTGGAGGACCATAGCCTGCAATTTGGGTAAGTTGATGTTGTTCCAGCTGTGACTTCCTGGTTTAAGCAGCTGTACTTATCACTGGGTTGGAAGTGGACCACAGCTGTGATGGGGCCTTGTTGTGTTGACTGCCTCAGGGTGGAGGCCACACCAGGGTCCCAAATTACCTACAGGGTGGACTCCGGTGCTGTGGGATGTCAATGGTTAATGTGTTACCCCAACCAGTTACACATATTCTTTTTCAGTGTGAACTCAATATACAAGAATAAAACATACTTACTATTAAAATTATACTTTTTTTTAAGTTTAAGGTATACAATGTGATTTTATCCATATCTATCTCGCAGAATGATTATCACAATAGTTATTTCGCACATGCATCACCTCACATAATTAAAATTTTTTGTGATGCAACTTTTAAAACCTATCTAAAGTTTTCAAATATATATAATACAGTATTGTTAAATGTCATACCCATGCTAAACGTTATATCCCCAGAACTTACTCATCTTTTAAGGAGAGGTTTTTACTGCCTTCATCCATTTTCCCCCTACTCTCTCCTTTCCCACTTCCCAGGAGCAACCATCAACTCTGTTTCTATGTTTGATTTTTTTTTTTTTTTTTTTTTTTAGATTCCACCTGTCAGTGAGTTCCTACAGTATTGATCTTTTTCTGGCTGGCATCTTTCATTTAGCATGATGTCTTACCAGGTTCATCCATGTTGGCGCAAAATGGCAGAATTTCTTTATTTCTGATGGCTGAATAATGTTCCGTTAATATATGTCACATTTTACCTCTTCATCATTAGTGACCACTTATGTTGCTTCCTTGTCTTGACTATTGTTGACTATTGTGAATATGCTTTGAGATTTTCAGATACATACCCAGAAGTGGAATTGCTGAATTAGTAGAGGAACATTCTTAATGCTTTCCATGGTGAGTGTGCCAATTAATGTGGGAGGTTATATGTCTTAGAATATAATATGGATTCTTCACCTGGCTTTATTCCTAACAATCTCTCCCTTGATAGTGTCTTATTTTGCCTAGATTCTAAAGCTATATTCTTTGTTCCATGGCTTCTTCCTCCATCTTCGAAGTTAGCAGCATAGCATCTTCAAATCTCTTGGATTTCGTCACATTGCCTTCTCCTCTGTGATCAAATGTCCTTTCTTCTCTCATAAGAACACTTGGGATTGCATTTATGGCTTGTCCAGGTAATACAGAATAATTTCCCTGTATGAAGATCTTTAACTTCATGTCTGCAAAGTTTCTCTTGCCGTATAAGTTAGTAATCACAGGTTGCAGGGATGAGAACCTGGGTCTCCTTAGGAGGCCTCAGGCAGCCTCCTTGTAGCAGGTCCTTTTCTCAGGGCAGTCCTCCATGCTGGTTTCCTTAATCTCAAATTTGGATGAACTAACTAAATTTTCTAGTGTGAAGGTTTTTAAAAAAATTGAGCTATGCTTTATATGAAAGAACAATGTAAATAATTATTGGGAGATAAAATGATTTTTTTTTGTATTAATGTTTACAAATAGTGGCACAAAATCCATCCTGGGTTCATGTTCAGGTAATGCAGAAAATTCAGAATTTTTATTGTCAATTACACCTAAGTTTAAATCCTGTTTCACTGCTTACTAGCCATGTAAGCTTGGACAAATGATTGGGCTAATTTGACCTCATTTCTCTTATCTGAGAAAGGTTAATAATACCTCACAGGATTGTTGCCAAAAAATAATTGAGCCAGTAAAATATGTAAGAGACAAGAGACTTTTTAAAAATATTAGTCAAATGTGGTATGTATTATTTAGTGTAAAATTACAGTTAAAGGCATTTTCCCATTATGATAGTTTCTTTATACCTAGGTTTTCTGAGGAGAAGGATGATTCAAAGAAGAAATGGCCTTCAAAATCTGAATTCCCAGATGTGCCTATGAATGCTGCTTTTTAGGCATTGCCAACAAGTATAAGTTTGAGAGAACTCTACTTTGCCTTTTTGATTGATAATATTTGTAGATGCTGGGAGAGCAGTTTTTTTTTTTTTTTTTTTTTTGTACTTGGTTTGTAAACTCAGGTTCTTAAAAACGCTTGGATTGCTATGCAGTGTAGGTGGGTCTTAATTGCTTTTTTGCTTTTGTTCTCTAACATCAGGCTCTTCCCAAGCAGTAGTCCTGTGGTTCTCTTCTTGTACTAATCTATGTATGTCATGGATCCTTGTCAGCAAAAATGTAGCCACCAACCATATGCTGGCTACCAAAGCAGACATCAGAAAGACAGAAATGGGCCCTGTTCTCCCATCCTGCTCACTGGGTAACGGCAGTGTAGGGATCTCTGTATTTGTGATGATGAGAGGGGAGGACTTGGTGGGTAAAGACTGCATTCTTTCAGAATGGAGATAGTGCTCTGGAGGGATTGGTCTGGGTTAGAATAGCAGAGAAAGAGTCCTTAAAATGTACATACTTAGGTTTTTGCTTTATAATCTTAGGAAAATTCCCTACTAAATGTTAAATAAGTGGGAGCAGTCACCTTGATTTTGCAGTTCACTGCTTACCAAGGATCACCTTACTCAGTACCAACCTCATAAATAAATTGATGATCGCATCTATAAATATTTTTTAAAGATTGTATTTATGTATGAGAGAAAGAGAGACAAGCAGGGGGAGTGGCAGGCAGAGGGAGAAGCAGTCTCCGAGCCATGCAGGGAGCCCAATGTGGGACTTGATCCCAGGACCCTGGGATCATGACCTGATCCGGAGGCAGATGCTTAACTGATTGAGCCACCCAGGTGTCCCTCACATGTATAAATATTTTTTGAATGAGTGAATGAATGTTGGGACTTACTAGTCCTTGTTTATGGAAATGGAGGTTCCAGGGATGGATCACTATTCCTTTCAGAGGAGTTTATGGTATCTCCAACACTCACTGTGTGGGCATTTGGGACTTGTGGCTTCATGATGATTTTCTCAAAATCGTGGATGGTGTTGGGTGCTGCTAAGTTATATTTTTCTTTATTGACTATAGACCTAGGAATATTGACACTACAATGCTTTGAGAGTTCAATGGTTCATAGGTACTTTGAGCTGCTTTAGAATGCAACTTAGAATATTGAAAATGAAAAGTATACATTTGTACAGGCACACATTAATCACAACACAATGCACTTATCGGTCCATAATTGTACTCTGTATTTACGTGTTTGTGTAATGTCTTGGAGAGTGTAAAATGTCATTACATGTAGGCTGTTTGTTTAGTCTGCTCAGAACAAGAAAGAAAGAGTAATTTATCCAGGGTGGTTGTCTTATGGTGAAGGTACTCCAGATCAGATGAAAGAAAATTCCCCAAAGGATAACTGTGATAGTGATGGATGTGAAGTAAACTAGAATGAAGTGAAATAAATCCCCAACTGCAAAATACACAGCCTCCTCTATTACAAGCCCCATTTGCTATTTGGTCAAAGAATGACAGTCTTCTCACAGGGGGAACCTTTGATGCTTTCTGTTCCTCTGAGCAACTTAAATCTACTCATGAATTTCTATTCCTTCCCAAAGTCCACAGTTTGGAATTTATCCTTCTTTATGAACACACACACACCCCTACCCCTGTAGACATACCATGTTCAAACTGTTGAAAATCAAACCTAAAGAACACCTTGAAGGCAGGCAGAGAAAAAAAAAGACAAGTTATATACAGAGGAATATTATAAGATTAATGACTGGCTTGTCATAAAAAATTGAGACAAACCAGGAGAAAATGCAGTGATAACTTTAAAGACTGGAGGAAAAAAAGTCATTTGTATCCAGAAAAAAATACCTTTCAAAAATAGAAGAGAAATCCACAATCCACAACTGACAAAATTCTCTAGAACTTAATACACACATAGAGTCCAACACACAGAGACATAGAGACACACAAATGAATGCAAGTAAAACAGGAAATTGTGAGGAAGGTCAGTGCATTGTATTCAAGTCAATATCCTGGTTGCTGTACTGTACTAGTTTCCAGAATGTCACCATTGTAGGAAACTGGGCAAAGTGTACTAGAGAGCCCGCTGTATTTATTACAACTGCATGCGAACCTACAATTACAGTCAATCAAAATGTGAGTTAAAAATAGCAAAATAACCCCCACCCCCCAAAACCCCAACAAAAGCAGTTGTGTTAAAAAAAAAATAAGGGTGAATAAAGGACTATGCTACAGGAAATACTAAAAGAAGTTCAGGCAGAAGGAATATGATTCTGGACAGAGAGCAGAATCTATATAGAGTATATATGGCAAATAAGCAGTTTGAAAAAGAAAACATTTTATAAGCAAGTATGACAAAGGGGAAATTTGATGGTCTATCTTAAATTATAAGGCTACAGTAACCCTTTTTCCAACGATAATTAGATAAATTGAATTGATATTCCAGAAGCATTCTTTCTCATATGATCAAAGTAACATGTGAATTCTTAAAAGTATATTATTGACTAAATATGTTGGAAAGTTGGTCTCCTTTTTGGAATAAAGTTTAATCTGTATTGCACACTAAAATAAATTCCAGGGGTATTGATATTTAAATACCAATAATGAAATTATGAAATAACTAGATAAAAGATTGTTGAATAGTTTTTTTGTCTTTTTTTAAAATTTTTTATTGTTAATCACCATACATTACATCATTAGTTTTTGATGTCGTGTTCCATGATTCATTGTTTGTGCATAACACCCAGTGCTCCATGCAGTACGTGCCCTCTTTAATACCCATCACCAGGCTAACCCATCCTCCCACCACCCTCCCCTTTGGAACCCTCAGTTTGTTTATCAGTCTCTAAAGTCTCTCACGGTTCGTCTCCCCCTCCGATTTCACCCCCTTCATTCTTCCCTTCCTGCTATGTTCTTTTTTTTTTTTTCTTAACATATATTGCATTATTTGTTTCACAGGTACAGATCTGTGATTCAACAGTCTTGCACAATTCACAGCGCTCACCATAGCATATACCCTCCCCAATGTCTATCACCCAGCCACCCCATCCCTCCCCCGCCACTACTGCACCCTCAGTTTGTTTCCTGAGATTAAGAATTCCTCATCTCAGTGAGGTCATATGATACATGTCTTTCTCTGATTGACTTATTTCACTCAGCATAACACCCTCCAGTTCCATCCACATCGTTGCAAATGGCAAGATCTCATTCCTTTTGATGGCTGCATAATATTCCATTGTATATATATATATATATATATATATATACACCACATCTTCCTTATCCATTCAGCTGTTGGTGGACATCTTAGCTCTTTCCACAGTTTGGCTATTGTGGACATTGCTGCTATAAACACCGGCATGCGTGTACCCCTTCGGATCCCTACATTTGTATCTTTGGGGTAAATACCCAGTAGTGCAATTGTTGGACCATATGGTGGCTCTATTTTCAACTTTTTGAGGAACCTCCATATTGTTTTCCAGAGTGGCTGCACCAGCTTGCATTCTCACCAACAGTGTAGGAGGGTTCTCCTTTCTCTGCATCCCCGCCAACATCTGTTGTTTCCTGACTTGTTAATTTTAGCCATTCTGACTGGTGTGAGGTGGTATCTCAGGTTTTGATTTGGATTTCCCTGATGCCAAGAGATGTTGAGCACTTTTTCATATGTCTGTTGCCCATTTGGATGTCTTCTTTGGAAAAATGTCTGTTCATGTCTTCTGCCCATTTCTTGATTGGATTATTTGTTCTTTGGGTGTTGATTTGATAAGTTCTTTATAGATTTTGGATACTAGTCCTTTATCTGATACGTCATTTGCAATTTGCAAATATCTTCTCCCATTCTGTTGGTCGTCTTTTGGTTTTGTTGACCATTTCTTTTGCTGTGCAAAAGCTTTTTATCTTGATGAAATCCCAATAGTTCATTTTTGCCTTTGCTTCCCTTGCCTTTGGCGATGTTTCTAGGAAGAAGTTGCTGCGGCTGAGGTCGAAGAGGTTGCTGCCTGTGTTCTCCTTTAGGATTTTGATGGACTCCTGACTCACTTTGATGTCTTTGAACCATTTTGAGTCTATTTTTGTGGGTGGTGTAAGGAAATGGTTCAGTTTCATTCTTCTGCATATAGCTGTCCAATTTTCCCATAACCATTTGTTGAAGAGACTGTCTTTTTTCCATTGGACATTCTTTCCTGCTTTGTCAAAAATGAGTTGACCATAGAGTTGAGGGTCCATTTCTGGGCTCTCTATTCTGTTCCATTGATCTATGTGTCTGTTTTTGTGCCAGTACCATACTGTCTTGATGACAGCTTTGTAATAGAGCTGGAAGCCTGGAATTGTGATGCCGCCAGCTTTGCTTTTCTTTTTCAACATTTCTCGGGCTATTTGGGGTCTCTTCTGGTTCCATACAAATTTTAGGATTATTTGTTCCATTTCTTTGAAAAAAGTGGATGGTATTTTGATGGGGATTGCATTGAATGTGTAGATTGCTCTAGGTAGCATTGACATCTTCACAATGTTTGTTCTTCCAATCCATGAGCATGGAACGTTTTTCCATTTCTTTGTGTCTTCTTTAATTTCTTTCATGAATATTTTATAGTTTTCTGAGTAGAGATTCTTTGCCTCCTTGGTTAATTTATTCCTAGGTATCTTATGGTTTTGGATGCAATTGTAAATGGGATCGACTCCTTAATTTCTCTTTCTTCTGTCTTGTTGGTGTATAGGAATGCCACTGATTTCTGTGCATTGATCTTATATCCTGCCACTTGACTGAATTCCTGTATGAGTTCTAGCAGTTTTGGGGTGCAGTCTTTTGGGTTTTCCACATAAAGTATCATATCTGGAAACAGTGAGAATTTGACTTCTTTGCCGATTTGGATGCCTTTGATTTCTTTTCGTTGTCTGATTGCTGTGGCTAGGACTTCTAATACTATGTTGAATAGCAGTGGTGATAGTGGACATCCCTGCCGTGTTCCTGACCTTAGGGGGAAGCGCTCAGCTTTTCCCCATTGAGAATGATATTCGCTGTGGGTTTTTCATAGATGGCTTTTATGATATTGAGGTATTTTCCCTCTATCCCTATACTCTGAAGAGTTTTGATCAAGAAAGGATGCTGTACTTTGTCAAATGCTTTTTCTGCATCTATTGAGAGGATCATATGACTCTTGTTCTTTCTTTTGTTCATGTATTGTATCACGTTGATTTTTGGATGTTGAACCAACCTTGCAGCCCAGGGATAAATCCCACTTGGTCGTGGTGAATAATCCTTTTGTTGTACTGTTGGATCCTACTGACTAGTATTTTGGTGAGAATTTTTGCATCCATGTTCATCAAGGATATTGGTCTGTAATTCTCCTTTTTGATGGGGTCTTCATCTGGTTTGGGGATCAAGGTAATGGTGGCCTCATAAAAGGAGTTTGGAAGTTTTCTTTCCATTTCTATTTTTTGGAACAGTTTCAGGAGAAGAGGTATTAATTCTTCTCGAAATGTTTGGTAGAATTCCCGTGGGAAGCCATCTGGCCCTGGGCTTTTGTTTGTTGGGAGATTTTTGATGACTGCTTCAATTTCCTTAGTGGTTATAGGTCTGTTCAGGTTTTCTATTTCTTCCTGGTTCAATTTTGGTAGTTGATACATCTCTAGGAATGCACCCATTTCTTCCAGGTTACCTAATTTGCTGGCACAGAGTTGCTCATAATATGTTCTTAGAATTGTTTGTATTTCTTTGGTGTTGGTTGTGATCTCTCCTCTTTCATTCATGATTTTGTTGATTTGGGTCATTTCTCTTTTCTTTTTGTTAAGTCTGCGCAGGGTTGTTTTTTTTTTAATTTTTTTTTTATTTATTCATGAGAGACAGAGGAGGAGAGAGAGAGAAGCAGAGAGAGAAGGAGGCTCCCAAGGAGCAGGGAGCCAAATGCGGGACTCGATCCCAGGACCCCGGGATCATGACCTGAGCCGAAGGCAGACGCTTAACCATCTGAGCCACCCAGGCGCCCTGCCCAGGGTTTTATGAATCTTGTTAATTCTTTCAAAGAACTAGCTCCTAGTTTCGTTGATCTGTTCTACTATTCTTTTGGTTTCTAGTTCATTGATTTCTGCTCTGATCTTTATTATTTCTCTTCTCCTGCTGGGTTTAGGCTTTATTTGCTGTTTTTTCTCTAGCTCCTTTAGGTGTAGGGTTAGGTCGTGTATTTGAGACCTTTCTTGTTTCTTGAGAAAGGCTTGTATTGCTGTATACTTTCCTCTGAGGACTGCCTTTGCTGGATCCCAAAGATTTTGAACGGTTGTGTTTTCATTTTCATTGGTTTCCATGAATTGTTTTAATTCCTCTTTAATTTCCTGGTTGACCCATTCATTCTTTAGTAGGATGCTCTTTAGCCTCCATGTATTTGAGTTCTTTCCGACTTTCCTCTTGTGATTGAGTTCTAGTTTCAAAGCACTGTGGTCTGAAAATATGCAGGGAATAATCCCAATCTTTTGGTACCAGTTGAGGCCTGATTTGTGACCTAGGATGTGATCAATTCTGGAGAATGTTCCATGGGCACTAGAGAAGAATGTGTATTCCATTGCTTTGGGATGGAATGTTCTGAATATGTCTGTGAAGTCCATTTGGTCCAGTGTGTCATTTAAAGTCTTTATTTCCTTGTTGATTTAGCATCTAACAGATCTAACAGATCTGCTTAGATGATCTGTCCATTTCAGTCAGGGGGGTGTTAAAGTCCCCCACTATTATTGTATTGTCAATGTGTTTCTTTGCTTTTGTTATAAATTGCCATATATAATTGGCTGCTCCCTTGTTAGGGGCATAGATATTTACAATTGTTAGATCTTGTTGGATAGACCCTTTAAGTGAGATATAGTGTCCTTCCTCAGCTCTTAGTACAGTCTTTGGTTTAAAATCTAATTTGTCTGATATAAGGATTGCTACCCCAGCTTTCTTTTGGTGTCCATTGGCATGGTAAATGGTTTTTCACCCCCTCACTTTCAATGTGGGGGTGCCTTTGGGTCTAAAATGAGTCTCTTGGAGACAGCATATCGATGGGTCTTGTTTTTTAATCCAATCTGATAGCCTGTGTCTTTTAATTGGGGCATTTAGCCCATTTACATTCAGAGTAACTATTGAAAGATATGAATTTAGTGCCATTATATTGCCTGTAAGGTGACTGTTACTGTATATTGTCTGTGTTCCTTTCTGATGTATGCTGCTTTTAGGCTCTCTCTTTGCTTAGAGGACTCCTTTCACTATTTCTTGTAGGGCTGGTTTTGTGTTTGCAAATTCCTTTAGTTTTTGTTTGTCCTGGAAGCTTTTTATCTCTCCTATTTTCTTTCTTTTTGTTTCAAAGATTTTATTTATTTATTTGACAGAGAGAGACATAGCAAGAGAGGGAACACCAGCAGGGTGAGTGGGAGAGGGAGAAGCAGACTCCCTGCTGAGACAGGAGCCTGATGCGGGGCTTGATCCAAGGACCCTGGGATCATGACCTGAGCCGAAGGCAGACGCTTAATGACTGAGCCACCCAGGTGCCCCTCTCCTATTTTCAATGACAGTCTAGCTGGATATAATATTCTTGGCTGCATATTTTTGTCGTTTAGTGTTCTGAAGATATCATGCCAGTCCTTTCTGGCCTGCCAGGTCTCTGTGGATAGGTTTGTTGCCAATCTAGTATTTCTACCATTGTATGTTATATATCTCTTCTTCCTAACTGCTTTCAGGACTGTTTTACTATTAGATGTCAGGGTGTTGACCTATTTTTATTGATTTTGAGAGGGGTTCTCTTTGCCTCTTGGATTTTGATGCCTGTTTCCTTCCCCAAATTAGGGAAGTTCTCTGCTATAATTTGCTCCAGTATACCTTCTGCCCCTCTGTCTGTTTCTTCTTCTTCTGGGATCCCAATTATTCTAATGTTTCATCTTACGGTATCGCTTATCTCTTGAAATCTGCCCTTGTGATCCAGTAGTTGTTTATCTCTCTTTTTCTCAGCCTCTTTACTTTCCATCATTTGGTCTTCTATATCACTAATTCTTCTGCCTCATTTATCCTAGCAGTTAGTGCCCCCATTTTTGATTGCATCTCATTAATAGCCTTTTTGATTTCGACTTGGTTAGATTTTAGTTCTTTTATTTCTCCAGAAAGGTTTCTTTAATAACTTCCATGCTTTTTTCAAGCCCAGCTAGTGTCTTTAAAATCATAATTCTCAGCTCTAGGTCTGACATCATACTAATGTCATACTAACTCTTGTTCTTTTTGTTGAGGTGATTTTTTCTGTCTTGTCATTTTGTCCAGAGGAGAAAAGATGAATGAGAGAACAAAATGCTAAGAGGTTAACAACGTCCCCAGAAAATGTACTCTAAACAAATCAGAAAAGACTGAAATGGGGAAAAGAAAGGGAAAGAAAGAAAAAAGGAAAAGAAAAAGATAAAAACAAACAAAAACAGAATAAAACAAAAACAACAAAAAAAACCAGAATATGATCATATATGATCAGGCTAGTGCATAGATAAGTGCCACACAGTAGATTTTGGTGTATTTTGCTCTGTTAGAAGTAGGTGCCTCCCAAAATTGTAAAGAAAGAAAAACTTATATATGTACAAAAATAAGGGCTGATACGATGAAGGGATGGAATATGACTGTAAAGATGAAAATTATAAAAAATTTTATAAAAGGAATCTATAAGATAAGTTGTTTGAAAAAAGAAAAGAGGATTAAAAAAAAAAAGAGAATGTGATCAGGCAGCAGACTAGAACAAAGCCATACACCAGAGATTTAGGGTATATTTTGATCTGTTAGAAGAAATTGTATCTCAAAATTTTAAAGAGAGAACAACTTATATATATATATATATATATATGTGCCAAAAGTAAGGGTAACTACTATGAAGGGCTAGAATATGACTCTAAAAATGAAAAATAAAATGTTTTTTAAAAAAGGGATTAGATGTTGGTTGAGAAAGGGAGAAAGAAAAAAAAAAGACAGTTAAGAAAAATTAACTTTGAAAGACTAAAGAATTATGGTAAAAAGCCATGGATTCTATGTGCAGTATTCCCCTAGCGCTGGAGTTCTCCTGTTCTCATTGATCGGTAAACTTGGTCTTGGGTTGCTGGCTGTTTTTGCTGATCTTCTGGGGGAGGGGCCTGTTGCCATGGTTCCCAAATGTCTTTGCCGGAGACAGAATTGCCCCGCCCTTGCTGGGTCCAGGCTAAGTAATCTGCTTGGGTTTGCTCTCGGGAGATTTTGTTCCCTGCAAGCTTTCTGTATGGCTTTGGAGGACGAGAGTGAAAATGGTGGCCTCCAATCTCCGCCCGGAGGAGCTGAGAACTCGGGACCCCACTCCTCAGTGCGTCCCCAGAGAAAAGCAGTCACTCCCGTCTCCCCGGTCTCTGGCCGCACTCCGTGCTCACCTGGCCTGTGACCGAGCGTTTCTCTCTCTGGCACCCGACCCCGTGTGGAGTCTCCAAACCCAGCAGATCCCTGCGGTGCGCTCTCCCAGGGGAGGAAGGGGAGTCTCCCCGGATCTGCCCCTCATTTGGTCCCTGCTGGAGGAGCAGTGACCTGACTCTGCCGCGGATCACAGTTTATGGCAACCCCGAGCGAGAGGCCACTCCTCCTCTCTGCAGTCAGCTTCCCCGCTCCGATACCTGGGCGCTCTGCCACACTCAGGCACCCCTGGTCCTTCTGTGACCCCGAGGGTCCTGAGACCACGCTGTCCCGCGAGGGTTCCACCCCTCGTTTAGCCACTGGAGCGACGTCCCTCAGTGGAGCCGACTTCTAAAAGTTCCGATTTTGTGCCCCACGGCTCTATCACTTGCCAGAAGCGGCCGACGGAGGCCCCGTCCCCCGCCGTCTATCCTCCCAAATATCGCCTCGGATTCACTTCTCCGCACGTCCTACCTTCCAGTAAGTGGTCGCTTTTCTGTTCAGAGAGTCGTTGCTACTCTCTTCTTCGATCTCCTGTTGAGTTCGTAGGTGTTCAGAATGGTTTGATTCAGCTGAATTCCTGAGACCAGATGAAATCCAGGTCTCCTACTCCTCCGCCATCTTGCTCCCCCCCCCCGTTGAATAGTTTTTTGATTTCAGAGTATGGAATGTCTTTCAGTGTAGTATAGGAACAACTAGTTTTCTTACCTTAGATGAGAATTTGTTTCTGAGCGAAACCCTCACTGTTCAGGAAAATGTCTTTCTAGGCATGTGAAATTTACTACTGCACACCAATATTTGGGTCTCTTTTTCCTCACCACAAAGACCACATGCTCCTGGCCCTTTGTCTCCTGATGCAACCATGTGACTTTTTCTGGCCAGTTGAGTACATGTATCAGTGAGATGTGTTAGTTTTTTTAATTTTTTTTTAAGATTATTTATTTATTTGACCGAGAGCAAGAGAGGGAAATGAGCAGGGGGAGTGGGAGAGGGAGAAGCAGGCTTCCTGCCAAGCAGGAAGCCAGATGTGGGGCTTGATCCCAGGTCATGGTCCTAGCCATGACCTGAGTTGAAGGCAGATGCTTAATGACTGAGCCACCCAAGCACCCGAGATGTGTTATTTTTAAACCCAAGACAACTCAGGGCATTTTTGCCTTTCCTAAGCTCTCTTTCTTTGTTTGAACCTGTTTGCAAGCAAGGAAGGTGATGGAAACACAGGAAGATGGGATACTGGGCTCGTGAACAACTAAACATACCTCTCTGTCTATCTCTAGCAGAGCACTAGATAGTAGCTGAAGAAATTGTTGCACTGAGCCACTGAGTTTTGGGCAGTGTCTGTTACAGTCTGCTCTGGTCAAAACAAAGTTAAGGGACTTGGTTGGATCTGAGACCACAAAATAAATACTGAAGATGTTCTGTGTTAATATTAGTTGGTGTTTGTAGAAAAAGATATGTGGATTAGAGGAGAGTGAAGTGGTAGTCCTGTGTAGGAGATGTTATCCCATCAAATAGAGACAAGAGAGTTTTAAGAAGATGGACATCTTAACCTGGGATACCACCACGTGATTTTCCACGAAACTCTAAAAGTTCCTACACAAAATTGCCATGTGTGAATAGTTAGTAATAAAGAAAGAGGCTGGGTATTAGGTTCGGTTAAATGTGGTGCAGAACTACAATGGCCCAAGTGAGATGATAACATAATCACTGAACTAATTCAGTAGAAACTGGAGTCTGAAGGGACTAACAAATGAATTTCCAGATGTGTGCTTTTATTTTTATTTTTAAGAAGTAAAATGATATCAGCTGACATTTGATTTAAAGGAATATAAGAGTAATGAGGAACTATGTAAAAATAGATTTAATTATTTCACATTTTCATGCAACCTACAGCAACAAAACGAAAAGATAAATGGTAAATTTGCTCTCTCTGGCAGAAAAATTAATTCTCATGAATGATTATTTACAATAATAAAGACATGAACATTGCAAATGAACAAATGGGCAGGGAATATAAAGAGACAATTCATAAATGGAAAATGACAAATGGATGGTAAGTACTTGAAAAATGTTTAGTCTCACTAGGAATCAAGATGACAATTAAGAAAATGAGGTATCCATTGTCACCTATGGGAAAAAGATTCAAATGAGGCCAATTTGCACTGTTGGTAGACATTTGTTCCTAATGCTGGAGGTTTGTGAATTAGTATTATGATTAAAGATGTCAGTTTGGTAATACACGTATCAGCCTCTACCTTGACTCCTCACTTGAATCACCTAGGGAACTTTGAAAAGCAAGAGAAACTTAGGTTTCATACTGGATCAAATTAGAATCTTCAGTGGTAGACCCCAGGTGCCAGTATTTTTCAAAGCTTTCCAAATAATTCTGACAGGTGGTCAGAACTGAAAAATATTAATAGATCAATAACTTTAACATATATATGGACTCATTGTGTCTGCTGTTATAGGAGTAAAACTAGGTTGTACACAAACGTTTATAAGAATTTCATTAAGGTTATAGTGCAAATGGGGCATGATGTAAATATCTAGTATATTGTAGAATGCAATATATAAATTAAAATTAGGAGAATAGGAAAAATGGTCATTACTCCCAGATAATAAAAGTTGTGTTTGGAATATAATTTCACATCTGTCAACCATAAAATACACATTCTGTACATAAATAAGGGATATAAATAGGAACAGTATTGAGTGACCTATCAAATATGTAATAGGACTTATCTCTGGGTAAATTGGGGGTAAGTTTTTTAATACAATATTGAAATATTATGTGGTGAACATAAATCTTGGATTGGGATTTACTGTATGAGTGTGTTCACCTCAAGATAAAGGGAGAGAGAGAAGGAATGGAGAAGTTCCTTTCTTCTGTGCATTGAAAAACTCTCTCACTGAAGTAGCAGTTTAAGTCCCTTAACTCTTTAAAACTCGTATCAGCTCTTTCCTCTCTTCATCTATCCAGCCACAGTGTTTTATTTTTCTCACCTCTGGGCTCTGTCCAGCTAAATGACATTTTTACCCCAAGAAATCAGAGCTGTGTTGCTTAGTGGGCCATTGTGATGTGCCTCGGATGTTGACTGGTGAGGGAAGTGGGAGAAAGAAGAATGCCTTTGGTAGCCAAGATGAAATTTTTAATACACTTTCCGAAGAGAAACATATTTACATCAGCTACATAGATTGTAGAATGTTATTCCTAATAGACTTCTGTACATAGTGGCTCAAACAGGCTTGAATTGAAGGTACTGGACTCAATCATCATTTATAATCCTATTTAATGGAAACCTGTCTTTGCAAATAACACACCTGTGGCTTACAGTCTCTTTGGAAAACGAGAACTGTTCTTAATCTACTTGAAGTTATTTTGACAAAGTATGGAGTATTAGGAGACATTGAATCACTGCAGTTTATAGTAACTTGATAAGTTATCTTTATGAATTTGGTTATTGATGAGCATAAAACAGCTAGCTCCTTTGTCTTCTCACTGTTTCAGTCTCCTTCACTCTCTCTTACTGAGGGAAGGGACAGTTTGGGCATAATTACTTTCTACTGTCCTACGGATAGAGGGCAAGATTGGTTCTAAACTTCTACATGAGTTAACTGCTGTCATGTTCTTCGCCATATGAAGATTAATCTGGAACTTTAATGTCTTTACCAACATAGTCTCAGAATTCTGTTGTGTATGGTCAGGGCCAATGACATTGTAGTTTCAAGACCATTTAATGAGGGATATTAGCACTTTCAACTCAGTTCAGAATCCTTGGCTAGAAAAGTAAGGAAGGCTTGCATTGTTAGATGTCTTAGAAGTAGCTCTGTAGTTCCAGAAATTACCTTCTTTAGAAACTTTTTTCCCAGGGTTGCCATTTTTCATTATAAGACCTTGGTGATAAATGAGTTTTACTGGATGTTTTCTTTCCTAGAAATTTATCACTACAAGATGGACTAGGCAGGAATAGTTTTTCCAAATCAGACTCTCTATAAATGATGCCAGGGAATGTTTACTAATTTTGCTGAATTCATCTCTCAGAAATGACTGATGGAGTGATAGGGCAAATGGTATTTGAAAAGCACTTGTGTAAGTTTCACACATCTGAGGGAAATTTGTCAATATAACAATACATACATACATGCATTAGGTGATTCAAGATTGGTTTGATCAGGATATAGAATTAGGTATTGTTTCCATGGTACTCCCAGATTTATCCTTTAGTGATTACTATAACTCCAGTAGCTAGGCCAATCTTGAACGTACCCAGTTATGTGGCCAGATAGCTATGTTTAAAACGGACCTCAAGTAGTGAAAATGAGAGCATTCGTGTTTAATTAATTTGGTTACCTACCCAAATGGATAACAAGGCAGGCAAAAATGTTAGAGATTAAAGAGTATTTGTATTTGCTTCCCAGTCTGGCCTCTTGGAATTTAGCTATAAAATGTTGCAGTGAATGCCTTTAAGTAAAATGGATATAGCTGTTACCATTTGAGATCTGGGGTTACAGGATTCCCTAACTTCAGATTACTGACACTAGATGAAGACAGAATGAGCAACTGAATTGTATGTGGGTGGGGTGTGGGGGGGTGGAGTGTAGAAGCACTTGTCTTTCTAGAGTAATTAATTTGAGGAAGAACAAAGACGAATTAAACTAGATCCAACATATGTATTAATTATATTGGAGGAAAATTAGGTTAAAGATAGGCTGATTTAATGGAAAAAACTAACAAACCATGAAATCCTGAGCCGTGAGAGCTAAATTACATAGGATTAGCCTGAGAGCAAGTAGCATCAATGCGAAGAAAGGTGGGGGAGAATGACACAGAAGGTTGCTTATGACATCAGATTTAAATCAAGTGTTGTGTTTAATGTCCTCAGGTAAATAAAAAGTCTTGGTAGGAGTGAATAATTAGGAGTGAGCTGGACAAAGATGATTTCAGGTGGAAATCTCGAGGTTGTAAGGGTTATACCATCGTGTCCGGAGACCTAGTATTAAACACTAGGACCTGTAGGTTGGTTATTTTTTTCATAGGATATGTTTATTTTATGAAACTTGAAAAATAGTGATATTAAGGAGGATAAAAATCACCTTACTAGATTGAAATAGCAACAACTGATATTTGGTATACATCTTTCCAGAAATTCTCTATATATGTATATGTGTGTACATATGTGTGTGTGTAAAGTATGTAAATAATATAACATTAGACTTTAAAACTTGAATTTGATGTAAGTCATCATAAAGCTAGAGAAAAAGGCAAGCACCAGAGAAAGAAAGAAATTGAACAACATATAAAACTGATAAGACACATTATATGAAAAGAATCCTTAAAACTAAGTAAGGAAAAAACATGAACCAATAGCAAAATGGGCACACATTAT
The DNA here is from genome assembly GCF_009762305.2 of Zalophus californianus. Taxonomy (NCBI): domain Eukaryota; kingdom Metazoa; phylum Chordata; class Mammalia; order Carnivora; family Otariidae; genus Zalophus; species Zalophus californianus. Next base: position 15,142,108 of record NC_045599.1, read on the forward strand.
AAGCAATTTATAGGACAGGAAATGCAGATGGCAAATGTATGTGGAGATACACAATACCTCTAGTATTGGGGGAGGTGGGATTAAAAATAAGATAGCTATTAAAAATACATCAGATGGCCATATTTTTCCTTTTGCTTGGGGCAGTCTGGGTTTTTGTCTGTTACTCTTGAGTCCACCCCCAGCTCCTTCCTTTTTCTTTCAAATGTGTCCTGGTTTGGATGATAACTTATGGCATCATTCTGGGCATAGGTAACATCTTGAAATGATTCTACATATGAGGAAGGTATAAGATAATAGGTAGAATTGACGTTTGTGGAAAATTTAAATATGCCCTGCCGACAGGAATTCATATTCTAATTAAAAAAAAATCCGTCTGGTTTAAAGTGAGTAAGGACATTGAGCTGCCAGTTTTGTACTTGTGTTGGGAAACAAGTCTTTACTGTTGGTGGGAGTGAAAACTGGTACAGCCACAAGGGAGAGCAATTTGTCGTCCTGTATTAAAATTTGTAAAAATGTTCACAAATTAGAATCCAGTAATCCCAGTTTTCCATATAAAACCTAGAATGCAACATTTCCGTAAGTGCACAAAACATATGAAGGTTTATTGTTGTGCTCTTGAAAATAACAGTAATTTGAAAGCTACAAAGATATCGTAGTAGAATGGTGAAATAAAGTATGGTTCATCCATGTTCTGGAAGATAGCACATTCGGTTAAAAGATGAGATGGGTTTATGCATGAACATGGAATAATCTTCAAAAACAAGTAGAGTGGAAAAAGCAATATGAAAAATAATATGTGAGGCTTATAACTAAATACAATTTTGAAATAGAAAATAGTACTCTGTATTCCTATAAGTATATAAGTAAATGCATAAAGCAATTAAAATAAGAATTATAAAAACACACAGCATGCTAATAGTTGGGCTTTCTTCTGGATAGGGAACTTGAAATTTATAAAAAAAATGTTGCATTTTTAACCAAATAAAATGATGTGGTCACTCTGTAACTAGAAAAATTTAGGAGAGAAAGAAAACATTTCTAAAATGATAATCAGTGCACATGTGTCTATTGGCATAAATAAGTTCTTTATTTATAGTTGAAAAGATTTCCCCCATACTTCCCTTGAAATAGTTAACAGGAATTGCCAGGTAGGATGGAGGTTGCAGTTTTCTAAAGCCTTTTATGGTTGTAGACAGAGCTATCATAGAGAAAGTGAGGTGGGATCTTCATTTCAAATTCTGTCTATGATCTGTAATTTCTCTAGATTGACCATGGTTTGTGTTTTAGGAATCAGAAGGTGTGTGTGTGTGTGTGTGTGTGTGTGTGTAAATACATACACACGTCTCCCCTGAAAATAAAAGACCTAAGCAGAGATAAAAAAGACTAAACACAAAAACATGAAATGCCCAATTAGAGAAAGAAACATTGTGAAAAATATAAATTGGAGTTGTAACCCACAAATTATTTTTTTTTAACAGTATGTATGGTGCAGTAAACTGACCCAGTGCAAAGCTAAATTTATTACCTTTATTAAGTAAAAGCCACAGAGACACCACTGATAAAACACTGCTCTTGTCCACTGGGAAAGGGGAACAGATTTTTATTGTTCACTGTAGCTGCTGCAACAATACAACTCATATTATTTTAATAAGTGCAGGAACTGATTAACATAACATAATAAAAAAATAAACTGAGAATGGATTGTTGATATTTTAATTTCATGTTAAGGTTATGATATGAAGTTAAATAATAAAAACAAATGTCATGTACCTGGTACTTTTTTTGAAATTGAAATGAATTTTTAAATACTCTGATTTCAAAGTCATTGTTGACATGTATACTATAATATTAATAGAATTTTCAGTTGTCTTCAGAAGTTGTCATCTAAGCTACGTAAAAATCTTGATTTCCTATTTGGGAGAGTTTCAACTAATATCAGTTGTTTGTCAATTGGTTAATGCAAATTCTTTTTTTTTTTTACTTTTCAATTACTTTTATTTTTTTATTTTTTTATTGTTATGTTAATCACCATATATTACATCATTAGTTTTTGGTGCAGTGTTCCATGATTCATTGTTTGTTCATAACACCCAGTGCTCCATGCAGAACGTGCCCTCCTCAATACCCATCACCAGGCTAACCCATCCCCCTACCCCCCTCCCCTCTAGAACCCTCAGTTTGTTTTTCAGAGTCCATCGTCTCTCATGGTTCGTCTCCCCCTCTGACATACTCCCCTTTTCTTCCTCTCCTGTTATCTTCTTTTTCTTTTTTCTTAAAATATGTTGCGTTATTTGTTTCAGAGGTACAGATCTGTGATTCAACAGTCTTGCACAATTCACAGTGCTCACCGTAGCACATACCCTCCCCAATGTCTGTCACCCAGCCACCCCATCCCTCCCACCCCCAACCAGTCCAGTAACACTCAGTTTCTTTCCTGAGATTAAGAATTCCTCATATCAGTGAGGTTAATGCAAATTCTATTTCTTTTGAAAGCTCTCAAAGAAATAAAAGTATTTCATCAATCCCTTTCTTAGGACAATCCCTTAAGGCAATAAATCTGTTAGTAGAAAACATTTTATGTTATTAAAAATTTTTTCTTAAATTTTTAAAAATTTTTAAGAGATTTTATTTCAGAGAGAGAGAAAGTGTGCGAGCATGAGGGTGGGTGGAGGTAGGTGGTGGGCAGAGGGAGGGGGAGAAGCAGACTCCCCGCTGAGCAGGGAGCCCAGTGTGGGGCTCCATCCCAGGACCCAGGGATCATGACCTGAGCCGAAGACAGATGTTTTACTGACAGAGCCACCCAGGTGCCCCAA